>NW_020698262.1:3095469-3174382 GCF_002925995.2 Terrapene triunguis | reverse complement strand
CAAATTCTCAACGAGTTCCTCCCTATTTGTTAAAATCAAGTCTAGAACAGCTTCACCCCTAGTAGCTTTTTCAACCTTCTGAAATAAAAAGTTGTCTGCAATGCAGTCCAAGAATTTGTTGGATAGTCTGTGCCCCGCTGTGTTATTTTCCCAACATATATCCGGATAGTTGAAGTCCCCCATCACCACCAAATCTTGGGCTTTGGATGATTTTGTTAGTTGTTTAAAAAAAGCCTCATCCACCTCTTCCACCTGGTTAGGTGGCCTGTAGTAGACTCCTAGCATGACATCACCCTTGTTTTTTACCCCTTTTAGCCTAACCCAGAGACTCTCAACACTTCCGTCTCCTATGTCCATCTCTACCTCAGTCCAAGTGTGTACATTTTTAATATATAAGGCAACACCTCCTCCCTTTTTCCCCTGTCTATCCTTCCTGAGCAAGCTGTATCCATCCACACCAACGTTCCAATCATGTGTATTATCCCACCAAGTTTCAGTGATGCCAACAATGTCATAGTTGTATTTATTTATTAGCACTTCCAGTTCTTCCTGCTTATTACCCATACTTCTCGCATTTGTATATAGGCATCTAAGATACTGGTTTGATCTTTCCTCCCGGTTTTGTCCTGACCCTCCTTTCTCTCTGCCAATATAGCCCACACTCCCTCTCGTCTCCGACCCATCTCCCAGGTCTCCATGTTCCCCACTTACCTGCGGGCAAAAGATATCAATTTGCTCATGCAGACATCTAAAAATGTTGGTTATTGCAGGATGTTAGTTAAATCACACCATGGAACAACCGGCAACTTACAAAAATAGAACAATTTTTGTCTATTGGCAAATTTCATGTTTGGCAAAATTATTTAGGAACTTTAGATCCATTGTTGCAATTGCTCTTAGATAAGCAATAGTAAGGCATGGCATTTTCTAGAGCAGTAGTCTGTTAGCCTAGAGAAATACTGGGGAGTAGAGAAAACAGTTTTTGACATTGGATCAGAGTTGGTGTTTCAAGTAACCAGAATATTCCAACTCAGACTTCCATTTCTGAGTAAGGTTTAATAATATTAGCATTAAGATCCTAGCAGTGATGTAAACAATGAGCAAGATTGTCCATTGGAGGGACATAAGAGAGGGTAACTCCCACCCTTATGGCCCTGTGTGTTTGTCGGGGAGGAAATGGGTGAATAATTTGCCCTGGAACAACGAGAAAGTGGGTTGGGGAACTGTGGCATCTCTGTGTCGCCAATGAATGTTCCTGGAACAGTACAGCAATTTTCTGCCCCTTAGTATGGGCTGTGTCCTCATGGGACAATGAACACTCTGAAAAATTAGCTGGTTGAAGAACAGTTAATTCTTTGTGTCTTGCGCTGGGTTACCCGTGAGTGATCACTTTGATTTGACAATGATAATGCATTCAGCCCTACGTATATTTATGCATCTGCCATATATTTAGGGATAGCTGATCTTGTACTGTATCTGCACTGAGATTGGTTATTGCTTAAATTCCACAGAAAAGGTATGTCTCTATTTGAGCTGGGATTGTGATTCCTGGCTCACACAGACATACCCACATTATCTCTGCTTCAGCTAGCGTGCACATGGTACCATGGGTAGCAGCCACCTACTTATATATCCAGGGGATCCAGGCTGGTACATATTGAGGCAGCTAGCCTGAGCTGCTGTCCTGGCTACCCTGGCTACACTGCTATGTTCAGTGCACTACCTTGAGCAGAGCTAGCATGGGTATGTCTATGCAAGTTGGGAACCACACTTCCCAGCTCAAATACAGACATACCCAAGGAGAGAAATTAAACAACTGTAAGGTGGCAGGGAAGATAATAGAGGTGAACTTATTGAGTGTAATTAACTTTGTATACATAACCAGCTCAAGATCCAGGCTTAATTAAGTCCCACTTATGCCCTGTCTTGAAAATGTAAGTGCATAGAAAATGTGAATAGATAATCACTTCACTTTGACTCACAGCAGTGTTTGAAATAGAGTTGGTTGGAAATTGGAATTTTTGTCCAATGGGAAATTCAAACGTTGACATCTGCTTTTGTCCCAAATTAGGTTGAAAAGTCAAAATATACAATTTTTTATGACACAAAATCTTCAAAAATTAGAAAATGTTGAAATGAAAAATGTCAATTTCAATTGAAATTGACCATTTAGACATTTTCTAAATGAAATAGTGTTCTGCGTTGACATTTTTAAACCAAGCAATTTGTTCCCAAACAGAGTGTCAGAACATCACCAAAACTGATATTTTCCCCATGGAATATTTTTGTGTTTTGTGTGAAAAACTTTAACCCACTCTAGTTTTGAGCCGAGGACCTTTAGCACTGAAAGCGTAAGCCTTTAACACCTGAGTTAAAGGACTAAGTCTCCACTCAGAACTTGCAGGTTCACTGTGTAAAGACCCCATTGTCTTCAGCCACTGCAGCCACGTGTCTCCAGCCACATGCAGAGCTGGTTGAGAGATTAGGAACTCCTCAAACATTTGTTCTAACTTCATAAACAATACTCTTCAGACTCTAATGGCATCATCAACAGTCATTACTTCATTTTTGGAGTAGAAATCATTTTAATAGAATTGACCTTTCTCCCCAGGGGTAGGTGCAATAGCTTCCATCTGTCAAAATCTTTGCAGGATTTTAATTAATGGAGTAAAAACATTTGCTCCCCATATGATATCATTGAGATTATGTGAATCCCAAATACCTCGGCACTTCAGACTATCCTGGCACTGTTTAAAAAAAAAAAAAAATCCATGATGAGAACAGATTTCCTGGAGCAAAATCAGGAAAGCGGTAGAACTGACTTCTCCCAGTTGCTTTTGAAGCCAGAAAATAATGAAAAGTCATTAATCATGTTCAGCAGGCTAGGAAATGATAAATCCAGCTTCTAGAGGACAAGCATTGTAGTAAGACAGCCACTTTTTTGAGAGAGAGCACGAGAGAGAAACTAGTAAATCTGAATTGTGTATCAAAGACTTGTCCTCGTCTCCCCCTAGAACATTTAGTGTTAACAGGAGTAACAATAGGGTCAAAGGACACTGCTGGCACACAGCCCTAGTCAAATCACTCTTCTTTGTTTGTGGACTGCAGAGTTGTACTAATCTTTGCTGTATTTTGTTATCTTTTAAGTGATATATGTTGCTTTGTCTTTGGTGGGGAAAGTTTTTTGCCCTTAAGGGAAGGCACAGACTCAGTGATGGATAAGATCCAGGGACAGTCCCAGTCCTTTCTCTCAGGGAGCTGAAAGGCTGCTCTGTCTGAATGCTGGCTGCCACTGGATGCACATCTTTTCCAAATGGGTAAGAAGGAGGCAGGGCCACTGCCCTGCTTCCCTCCACTCCACTCCCACATGGTTTGATGGGCACAAAAGGGGCAGCAAGCTACATTCTCCGAGGGGGTTGCACCGTCCCTTTAAGCACCTGGGGCCTGTGAGGGGAACAGTCCCTTCCCCTATTCTTTGTAGATAGCCTGGTTCCTCTACTGAGGGCTGTGCCTAAATGCTGCAATCCAGCCTTTGATATTCGCATTTGCCCATCAACATTAAATGCTAAATCAAAGCTCCTTCCCTTACAGGTCTCTGACCACTGTGCAGGTCACCTGACTTGTGACTCTTTTGAAAGCTGCTGCTACCAGGCTGCTCTGCTATTTCATTATCCTTAGATTTCAGTTAAGACTACTTAAGCATTCACAGCTTCTCTACATACATTACTGAAATAGGTGTTGTTATATGACCCATATACACTAGTAGACCTGTATTTCCTATTTCTTTTACTACTGTAGTGAGTCTTAATCCCCTACAGTGGCTCTATAATATACAGAAGCGGCCACCACCAGTACATGTAATAAATTCCCACCACGGTAAAGCATAGCAGTTATAATACAGTGAGATTTCACGTGTGTAGGTGTTCTGGCTCTCTCTCATTAGTCCTGCTGTATAGTTCTCAGCTTCAGCTTCATTACACCCGGCTAAGGCATTGCATTCCATTTAGAAGCAGTCCACAAAAAGTCAGTGATAGTATAACAAGACCGTGAGGAAGGTTCAATTCAGACCCACTGTTAGTTATTGAGCAAATACCAATACCAGCGTTCATTACATTGCAGAGACAGATGGTCTGGACTGAGAGACATGCAATTAATGTGCAATGTGTTCTGTCTTGGCATTTACCACAAAGGGAACTTTTTTTTTTTTTTTGTCAACTGTCTTATTTTTAAGGCTTATTTTGTTTGGTGGCTGTAATGTCTGTGTGAGGGGTGGAGGGAACTCTCTATCGGCATAAAGAGGAGAAATCACACACTCTCTTGTCCACGTTCTATGCTGTAATGACTTTTTTATTATTTTATGTTTTTTGCTTTTGAAAGAATATATATATATATATATATTTTAATTACAGTTACAGTTGTGGAGTCTTGACATTTTGCCTGTGCTGGAGAGGGTTTTCTGCCTTGTAACATGAATATCATTGAATAACATTGAATTCCTGGTTTTGGGTTGTTGTTTTTTTCCCAAGACACTTCCTTTTTCCTGCACAACAGGTGGCATTTTAATACTTCAGGACTGTATAAGTTTGAGACAGTAACAACACTTCCTTGGGCAGACTTTCAGCTGGTGTCAAACAATGTAGTTCTATTATGCTAAGAATTTGATTATTTTTTTTAAGTATGTATTACTTTTATTTTCCCTGTTCAATGAGCAGATCCCAGCTTTGTTCACTACATGCTATCCAACCTGATCATGGGAGAGCACAGATGACCTTTGGATCTATGTTTAGGTTCCTGTCTCATTGACTGTGTATCATCTGTCCTGTGCCTAGTTCTTCTTTCAGTTACACCTGTTTAAGTCCATTGGATTTACTCTGGATTTACACTATTGTAGTCGCAAATACAGACCCCAATCACTGATGCACATGTGCAATTTTACTTGCCTACAATAGCCCCATTAAAGTCCACGTGACTACTGATGTGAGTCAAGTTATGCCAATATTTCACTGTTTGCAAGTTTGGGGCCATAATTTGACCCAGAATGAGGTGCATATCCACAAAATCCTTTGCTTCAATCCTTTGCTTCAATACACCCCATGCATCATTCACTGTAGTGTGCCCATTCCCTTCAGTGGGACTTGAAGGTTCTGAATATTTCCCAGGAGGTGCTCACCACCTTATTTGATCAGGACCTGAATGAAGCTCAGTTCCTGATGAAATACTAAGAAGTGATCATGTAGTTAAAATCTTCATCCTCATGGACAAAGGCCTGAGTTAAAGTTGTTGAGCATCCTCACCTCTGGCATTGCCTACATTCTGAGTGCTTCATTGTGCAACCTTAATTTTCTCTTAATATAACTTTTTTTTAATGGAATTATGTGAACATAACTGTCCATAAATGTATATTGCACTCACCTGTGCAGTTTATGTATATATGGCTCCAGTTCTTCCATTAGATAACTCTTGTATGTGTAATTCATGTAGGGCCAAATTCTGTAAATGGATACAGCTCCTTTGAAGCAAGTCATTTACACCAGCAAAGAATTTGCTCCACTAGCCTCAAGGAACTGCCCATATGAGTAAGAACTACTTGTTTGTAATAATTTGCAGTATAATGCCCAGCTGCTGTTACTCCTGTTGAACTGGAAATGTTCTTTCCAATGCAGACAATGATTTCTTAAGCACAAGTTGTTTCTGTGAGTATCTTTCTAAATGAGAAGTGATTGCCATGCAATAAATAGAGGAAGGTATTTAAGTACTCAGAGCTGGCAGATGCTGATGATTTGTTGGCTTTTTCTGGCACTTGTTACATCTTCTAACTTTTTAAATGAGCAGCTCCAGAAGTCTCATCTTTGTTATATGTTCTGCAGAAAGAGCAGTGTGCCTACGTGCTAGGTCTATCTGATGATAGTATTCTCAGCTCTCACTTGCATTATTAATTGTTGTTGTTAAACTCAAACACACCTTTTGTGCATATAAGTACTAGCAGGCTCTGTACATTATATCTATATTACCTCTTAGCTCTTCAGTTAGTTACATGTTATTAAATATGATAGTGATAGCTCTATAGAATACTTTAAAATGCTTTCCCAAAAGCTAAAAAGGTATATTATTTTCCATTTCATTTCCTCTTTTCTTATTCTGATTTGTGATAGACTCTGAAATTATAGACATGACAAACAGCACCGTAATCACTTGAGTAGAGTTGCTTTATTCAGAGCAGCAGTCCATTTCCCCCAAAATAAATAACAATAGTACCTAGCACTTAGTTTCAAGTATCTAACACATGCTAACTAATTATTCCCTGAAATAACCCCATGAATTAGGTGTCATAGGATTCAGGGGGCAATCCAGACCAGTGAATGGTTGTCACCAGTTGCCCTGTAACTCTGAATGCCTTTCTATGTAGCTCCCAGCCTGTGATGCTCACAACCAGCCTACAAGCATGCAGGTCACACCCTGATGCATCTGTGTCCTAGACAGCCCTGGTTCAGCAGCTCTGACCCCAGCAGCCTGTCTACAACCCCACTCTGGATTCCACCAGCGTTGGTTAAAACCAGTGAAGTGACCCGAACACACTCCCAGTCCCAAGTGTCCCCAAAACTGTGTTCTGATATGTTGAGCCCTCTCCAGGACAGTTCAGAGAAATAATAAGGTTTGTTTGTCCTATCCCAAGTAAAAGGCACAGGCTTCCATTTAGATTAAATCTTAGGAAAAGCTTCCTAACTGTGAGAATAGTAGGACAATGGAACAGATTGCCCAAGCAAGTCATGGAAGCTTCTTCAGTGGAGGTTTTTCAAAAAGAGGCTGGAGAACCATTTGTCTTGGATGGTATAGACCCAACAAATCCTGCATCTTGCCAGGAGGTTAGACTAGATGACCCTGGCAGTTCATCCTAAGCCTGTGATTCTAGATATAAAATTGATTATTTGGGTTATTTTGGTGGTGATAGTTTTAATTGAATCTCCTTAAATAGGGGAGAAGAAATACATTTACTGTCTTTGTGTTGTGTGATTCTACGATGGCTAGCCCTGTTAGGTCCTCGACCAGGATGCAGGCTCCTGGGCTTTACCCCAATACAAATAATTAATCAATAATAATAATTGGGGCGGGGGAATGGTTTGAAATCTTGACTTTTTTCATGAATGCTGCAAATCTCTGGCAATTTGTCATACACCATCTACCTTTAAATCAGTTTCCCTATCAGATCCACTATATGTGAAGCATTTGATCCTGTGCACCTAGGATCAATTCTCATTCCTCTATTGATCTCTTTTAATCTGCGTATGGGCTGCAAGATAGGAGCCACAGTGAAAGCCAATTTCAACACAACTTCTTTTCCACAAGCTCTATTAAGCACATCTCACTCCAAAATACTGGAAACTCCATTGAATTACTAGAGTCATTGGAGATAGATAGATATTCTACTTTTTTGTGTGTTTTTTGTTTTTTTTTAAGGGATGAAAACCTGCAGAATGTTTGTATGCAAACATGGTAAAATGTTTTGTAATAAATTAATCTAAGACTCTCTCTCTTTAGTGTATACCTCTTTTCTGAGAGGACAAAACATTAGATAAAGGCATAATCTCGATTTTGTTTGTTTGTTTGTTTTGTTTGACTGTTGATTTGAGATTTCCTTCATATTTCACAAAAGGTAGTTAAAATAACACAATTTCTCACTTTTTCATTCCCTCCTTTGCTGCACTTTTTTTTCTGACACTTTGCTAGGATGCTGACTTTTCCTCAGTTACTCTTGTAGAAATAAAGTTGAAAGTGAAACATATTTATTTTTGTAAGTAGAATGAGGCTACATCTACTTAAGTTGGCAACAAATGTCTTACACTTGGGTGTCCAACAAGGCAATAAGAAAGCATGTATCAACTGACCTCTTACTAAAAAATAAACAAACAACCCCCCCCCCCCCCCACACACACACATTTTATGGAGGTGAGCTTGGTGCTTCTGGTATGAAATCACTCTTTAAGCCACTTGCTCTTGAAAAAAATAATTGAGCAATCGTCTTGGGTGTGATGGAACCCAGATTAACTTCAGTGAATGTAATATGGATTTACAATGAGTAGATGTATTAGATCCTGGTCCTGATGGTGACTGTTGCAAAAAGCATAAACAAATGTTTCAATTTACAGTTTCCTTCTCATTCTTCTGATGGAAGGAACCACGCCACCTCCCCCTGCCCACCAATCTGTGGGGAACTGCCGGGGGCCCCTGAGGCTGAATTAACTAGATTTGAGGAGAGAAACCAAACTGAGTCCTTCACTAGATCTCTTATTGCTCCCTGCAGTGCAAAGCCATGGTTAACATGGGATAAGAACAATGGGGGAGCATATGCCTAGGTGACACTACCTTTTCCCTTGTATGTGTGGTCTCTGTTTTTATTGAGTTCTTAACATAACTCTTTTATTGCATGTGTATCTACTCACTGATATAGCATCCCAATTTTCTTCCCCCAATTATTATTTGTCATTAATATTTGATATTAATTTGTAATATTAATTATTGATAATTTCCAGTTACCTGTTGTTACTCCCAGTGTTAGCTTTCAAAATCCAAAACGAAACTGATTTAACAATGTTTATATTAAGATTCAAACCCCATAGTGCCAATGGCTGGCTTCTCATGCCTAAGGGCAGCAGGCACAGAACAACATTCCTCTTGATTATCTGGATGGCTGAGAGTCATTTTCTCATTATGAACTAATTTACTATGCAAGAATCTCAATATCATCTGTTTTACTACCAGCGCTCTCTGTAGCACTTGCCAGGAGCACTCACTTAGCTGATGCTACTTTGAGGGTTGGCTAAAGTGCTGAAGTCACAGGAGGAGACCCCTAGTCTGACCACAACGCCATACCTAGGGACATTGCAGCCTAAGCTTTGGATTCAGATACAAGTGTGATCAGATGGCAAAGCTCAGCTATTGTCAGAGGGACCATGTGTATGGCGGAACCACTGCATCACTCATGCACGAAGATGGGAAATGGCTGGAGCAGTCATACAGGGGGACTTCTATCAATCCTGAACACTATGCAGAAGAGCTCTGTGATGGATGTGGGGCTAGCATGGATACTCGTGCGAGGGAGGGGACAAATGGGGACAGGCAACTGGATCCAAAGGTCATAAAATGTCTCAATGGAGTCACATAAGGATCATTGCTAAACTTGGTCCAAACACTTTTAAAATTCACAAAAGAGATTGAAATGTCAGAGCAGTGGTGGCATTTGTCTTTTGGGAGGACCCTTGCAAAGTTCAATTCCAGGGCCCCTAGCAGTGACCTCATGTGTACAGTGCATACAAGGTCACGTTGTGTGGAGGATGGCATTTTGTAGAACAAAATGGTGTCCTCCATGAGGCAAGGTGAGTACAAGGTCACGCTGTACCATTTTGAGCCCCGGGTGGCATTCAGCATAATGGAACAGCTGATGCCCAGTGGATTGGATCTGCTTCCTTTGGGCCCCCTGTGATTGTATGGGTTGCCAGTGCCTAATACCACCACTATTTCGAGGTAGTTTATATCTTGCAGGGTTTAAAGCAAATCCATCTTTCATGTTTTCAAACTGTTTTCATCAATTTTTAACTGCATTGATTCATCAAAAATCTTACAGAAACTATGGCCAAAATGGCTATCAACTTTTAATGAAAACCAGGTTTTTGGTAAAAGAGAATTTTGATAACTTTATCAAAAATTCAGTTAAAAATGTTGGGAAAATGAAGCCCATTGAAATTAAATTTCCCCACCTCCACACAGCCCATATATTCAAATGAAGGTTTCTGACCCAAAGTACTTTAATTCTTCCTGCTGCTGGTCATGGGAGAGTTGCTGCCATTTGTACTAGCAACAACTCCCTAATGATTGCTGCCACTTTCTTTTATTCTTAATACGGATTAAGCTACTTTAGGGTCAGAGTTTTCTGCCAGAGTTGTTTTTTCTTCTCTGTTCTCACTACTGAGAGTTGAAATGCTACTAAATGCAAGACTGACTTTTGGTATCTAGATCTACAGAAAAAAACAGTGCATCAACAGTGAAAATGAGCCCAAAAAATGGCTGGTTTTCCCTTAAATGTTGTCCCCCCCAAGCTATTTTCGCAAGAGAAAATGGTGGCAGAGGCAAACCCCTTTTTCCACCCCCCACATTTTGCCTTGGTCACACATTTGTTAAGTTACAGATGAGAGTTCCACTCTCTTCTGTATCAGTAATGGGTACACTTTGCCTTGGATCGTATTGCTCCGCTGTGTTCTGTGCTGTATGAACACATGCAGTGAATAATTGAACTCCCATATTCCATTATAAAGCACACCTTATGTCTCCACTTAGCACTAAGCATCACTTTGACAAAACCTGCTTCAGGTATATGGTGACAACTCATTAGATAAAAACATCAAAAATGTTGCTCTTTTTTTTTCTTCCCACCTCTTTTGAAAAGAAACCTAAAAACCCGATCTGCTTATTTCACTCTGAGCATCTCTGCACGCTGGGCCAACTCCTGTGGGCCTAAAGAGTGGCCATGGTATCTCTCAGATGCAGTGGAACCAATGAGATTCTGCTACACAAAAGGATCAGCAGCTCAACAGATCCACTGCTCACCCTACAACTCAGCTCCAGTAGGATTTCCATGCACCATAAGCCACAGGGAGATCTATGCCCCAAAGAGGAATGGGGGAGGAGCAGGGCTTAGAGGAGTGGTCCAGTCACTGCATTGGAAGGGGACAACTGAGCTGCAGGGACTAGAGCAGCCTTAAGCCTGTAATAATGGTACAGTTCTGCTGCTGATCCCTGTGTGTGTGTGTGTGTGTGGGGAGGGGGGCGGGAGGATTCCACCAGCTGTCCCCAATACACTGTATGTGATGCTCATTGGGACTGTGTGCTAGGGAGAAGATTTGGAACATGATGCCTGCTTTGAATAGCTGTATAATGTATAATAGCCTGCAGTGAACAGCATAGAGCATTAGCACCCACTGACACAAATACAAATATATTTCTAGTAGCTTGCTACATAAAAAGGGGGCTTATCTATTCTGGAAAGGTACTAAGTATTTTGGCAGGAGTGGATGTCTCCTAACATCTTTGCCCTAAGAAATATCTATCAATTTGACTGAACAGTACTTCAAATGAGGACTAAGATGTTGTTTCAGAAAGATCTGGTTTATTTTAGAATGCATACAAACAGAATGTTATGAAATGTCTCAGGACATTTAAAAGCATGTGAATAATTTCACTCGTGCGCTACGGTACTGAACAGTGAACTGAGCAGGGCTAGAATGTGAATAAATTTTCTCACGTGTAAGTGTTCAAAGGATCAAGCCATTAGATGATATCAAGTCATATTTTAACACTAACAACTCTTATGGTCATTGACAATAAGTGGGGATCGATAGACACAATACTGTAACTTCCCTCCAACTGTCAGATAACACTGGTGTCTTACAACAATGTGATCAGATTTTAACATCTATGGCATTTTAAAGAAGTTAATTTTGCAATTTCATTACAAAATGTAATGTGTAATTGATAAAATGTCATAAAATTCTGATTGCTTTATTTGATTTTAAAGGTCATTCAATGAGGTGATTTTCACTCATTAACATGAAATGCAGGGAACCAGATGTTAAAATCTTATCTATTGAATGAGTACACTTAGCCTAATAATATGATCACAAAAATGTGAGACTTTCTGCTAAACCCTTTTTTTTTTAATCTCAATTTTAAAAATCCTCAAATTCATTAGGACCAACCGAATCCTACCAATGGTAAATCATTCCATTTTTAGATTGCATGGTATTTTGATATTTAAAATGCATAAAATCTGGCAATTGTTTAGAAATGAAGCATCAGCAAAGAAGATTATTGGTCTACCTAAATAATAATACAACCATTAAGAGGATAACATTTTCCAATTGCAATTACATGCCTTAATTTTAAAGAAGCTATCATTTACAATAATTTGGCAGATTCAGTCCATATTTCTTTAACAAATTTATTTCTTCATTATGCCTCAAAACAAATTTATGGTGCATTTATGTTAGTGGAGATAATTTGCTTAGTTTATTATGAATGGAAATCAGTAATTACATACAATCTCATTTTCTACAGACATAAAGTTAATTCATGGTAGTAATTTTACACAGAATATTAGCCTGTGTTAGTTATGATGAAAATGTTACTGTGGCAAATGCCTCTATTATGGGTATAATTTCCTTGGACTTGATGAAAAAGGAAATATTGACTTAGTAATAACACTTCAGTGGTTGATTTTCTGACAAATCTGGGTCATTCTAGTGATTCATTATTGGTTATAGACAACAAAGCTTTCATCTGTCCCTAAAATAAGAACTTCTACAAACTTTTCCAGTGAAGCAGAGAAGCTTATTTAAAAAAATAAGGCAACATTCACAAAGTCAACTGGTATAGAACATCAAGCTGAATATCAGGAAAAGCTCCTCAGCACTAAAATGCATTAGGCTCTGGAATACATTCCCAAGAGAATTTGGAGGTAATCCCATTGCTTAAAAACTTTTAAAGCTAAGATGGACAGAAAAATATATATATATCGGTAGCTGGAGTGAGTGAACAATTCTGCATTAGCAGGGAGCTGACTTGGATGTTATAACAGGTCTTTTCAGTTTTTTACCTTCTATTATTCTATGAAACGACCATTGACATTTAACAAAATGGGCCTTGTTTGCTAAAGTATTAGGTACATAACTGCACAGGCAAAATTTGAGAACACTTGCATGCTTAATTATTATGGACAATTGCCTCTTTTACACATGGAAATTGGTTAAATGTATAACTACATGACCTATTATTATAGGTTGTTGTTTTTATGACCTATTAGTGTACCTTGTGCTCACAGTTACCTATGTGCAGTTCAGTGGTGGTAACTGCATGTTGTGACAGACCCAGACCAGTGGGGTACAGGAGTCTGGTAGAGGGCAAATATATTGGTCACTGGATGAGTAGTTTTCTGTTCCCTGAGTGACCAGAGCAGGGGCTGCATTAGAGTAATCAGGAACCTGCTAGAACCAGTTAAGGCAGGCAGGCTAATTAGGACACCTGGAGCCAATTAAGAAGAAGCTGCTAGAATCAATTAAGGCAGGCTAATCAGGGCACCTGGGTTTTAAAAGGAGCTCACTTCAGTTTGTGGTGTGAGTGTGAGGAGCTGGGAGCAAGAGGTGCAAAGAGCTGAGAGTGAGTGCTGCTGGAGGACTGAGGAGCACAAGTGTTATCAGACACCAGGAGGAAGATCCTGTGGTGAGAATAAGGAAGGTGTTTGGAGGAGGCCATGGGGAAGTAGCCCAGGGAGTTGTAGCTGTCATGCAGCTGTTACAGGAGGCACTATAGACAGCTGCAGTCCACAGGGCCCTGGGCTGGAACCCGGAGTAGAGGGTGGGCCTGGGTTCCCTCCAAACCTCCCAATTGACCTGGACTGTGGGTTCTTCCAGAGGGGAAGGTCTCTGGGCTGTTCCCCAACCCACATGGTGAATCTCTGAGGCAAGAAAATCCGCCAATAAGTGCAGGACCCACCAAGATAGAGGAGGAACTTTGTCACAATGTGTAAATAAAGTACAATTGCACAACTATGGTAATTATTTGTCTCCCTTAAATCAGGCCCAGTGTGTCAGCCTGGAATTTTCTTATAGTGGTGAAGGGAAGCTCTAAATATTTGACATTCTCTTTTATGTGATTGGAGATGTGTGTATGCTTCTGGCTTAGGTATTAAAATTGATGAGCCAGCGTCTTCAATGTTTTTTGTACCCAGTATGTGATGCAACTTACTATTGTTGTATGGAGTAATATAAGTGGGTGTCTTCTACCTATTTTGTGTCTGCAGGGGCTCCATGGATTTGATCAAATATTCCATTTGAAACTGCTTCTGAGATATGTACCTTCCAATTTCAGTGATGGGATTAAAAACTAACAAGAACAGTAGACTTTTTGGAAGTCTGACTTCCATGGGGTATTGGGTAATGCTAAATTGTCTTATTCTTCCAAATATGTTGCTATAAGTAAAGCTTGTGTTCTCCTCACTGAGCAGCAGGAACACAAATCTGTCATCAGCCTTTATATCACAGAACGAATTAAAAACAAAGATACACACTGTAAAATATCTACCATCTCATTAAAAATAAATGAGCTTTGGCAAACTCTAAATGCTTAGAAATGAGACATTACCCAAGTGTTTAAACTGGGAAGGCTGAATTACTTGTGGGATAGTTTAAGGAACTGTTTGACCTCAAGAAATATTATAGAAATTATTGATTGCTACTGTGTCACATTTGTTAAAATATTTATTTAAACATTTCACCTTAAACCGTATTTAAAGTCAAGAAGGCACATGGAGCTCTGACAGCATTTGAAAATGTTTATCGCAAGAGAAACTGACATGTCATAAAATATTTCTTGCCTAAATTAACAGGATCAGAGATGACAAATACCAACACCAAGATTTTCCAAAGTGATGAGTGATTTTAGGTGCTTCAGTCTTCTGAGCATTCATCTTCAGACCTCTGAGATGTTACTAATTTTCAGAACATGCCAAACACCCATCCGGTGACAACTAGGTTGCTTTAAAGCACCACAAGCTAGGCACCCCCACAATAGAGGCAGTGGTAAGAACATATGAGTTTCACAAGTTAGTTGTGTGGTGGTTTGTGAAAAAATATTTTCTCTTGTTTGTATTAAACTTTCTGCCTTTTAATTACATTGGGTGTTCCCTGGTTTTTGTATTGTGTGAAAGGTTAAATAACACTTGTCTATTCACTTTTTCCACACTGTGATTTTATAGAGCTCTAATATAGCCCCCCTCCACTTCCCCTTACTCATCTCTTTTTACTAAGCTGAACAGCCCTAATCTTTTTAGCCTTTCCTTATATGGAAGACACTCCATACCCTTCTGTGGTCCAATAATCACTATGTTGGAAAATGTTGACGAAAATGAAACTCCAGTATTTAAAGGAACTTACAATATGCTTTATTGGGCAGCCATGGTCTCTGATTACCCTTTTGGCAATATCAAACCAAGTAATCACATATTCCCTCTTGGTCCTCCATATTTATGCCAAACCCTTAAGCATCCTCACTATCATTTCACCCATATCATAATTTCAAGGTCCCATGTCTTGGCCACCATCCTTCTGAAAGAGCAGAGTTGGATGACAAAGCTCCCTTGGCAATACTCTTTAACTGGCTACTAGGGTTGCTCTGAATAATTTCCTCTCCTCCAAGACACGACTGCTCTGTGTCCATTGGCTGGGTGTGGGATTTTGAGACCAAGACTGACAATAGAACCCAACACTTAAATAGCTTGGATTAACATTACTTTATATTGAGCAATAGCATTGTCACAGGGTTCATCCACTGCTGGGTGGCTTCCTTGTGGCTACATCTGGGGAATCTGCTCTCTTTCAATCTGACACCCTCTTCTGTTGTTCATTCACCTCAAAGCTTCTTTCTTCACAGAAATCATACAAATGTAGGACTGGAAGGGGCCTTGATTGGTCATCTAGTCCAGTCCCTGTAATGGGGCACATGACTAAGTATTATCCAGACCATTCCTGACAGGTGTTTGTCTAACCTGTTCTTAAAAACCTCCAACCTCCCTAGTATCAGAGGGATAGTCATGTTAGTCTGTATCCACAAAAACAATGAGGAGTCCGGTGACACCTTAAAGACTACCAGATCTATTTGGGCATAAGCTTTTGTGGGTAAAAATGCATCTGAAGAAGTTGTGTGGTGTGTGTAGTTTTTTTGTTTGTTTTTGTTTTATCCCAAATCAACTGCTTAACTACCCTGACAGTTAGGAAGTGTTTCCTAATGTCTAACCTAAATCTCCCTTGTTACAGTTTAAGCCTATTACTTCTTGCCCTGTCCTCGGTGGTTACAGAGAACAATTTATCACCTTCCTCTTTATAACAATCTTTTATGTACTTGAAGACTGTTATCATCTCCCCTCTCTGTCTTCTCTTCTCCAGACTAAACAAACCCATATTTTTCAATCTTTTCTTGTAGGTCATGATTTCTAGACCTTTAATCATTTTTTGCTGCTTTCCTCTGGACTTTCTCCAATTTTTCCACATCTCTTCCGAAGTACGGAGCCCAGAACTGAAAACAATTCTCCAACTGAGGCCTTATCCATGCTGAGTAGATTGGAAGAGTTGGTTTTTTTTTTTTCTCTTGTCTTGCTTACAACACTCCTGCTAATACTGAGCACGACTGAGCTCTCCAGCTAGGTCACTATATAATCCCCACTTCTGGTGTACCAAAGTCCCTCTGGACCAGCTGTCTGGTTGGCATCTCCCACAATCCTGTGCCCCTTCCCAGTAGATGGTAGGGGAACCCAGGCTCACCGGCTACTCTGGGTTCCAGCCCAAAGACCCTACAATAGGAGCCAAGCTCAGCATTATCTCTAACCTTGCTGCTCTTTCCCTGGGCTGCTTCCTACTCCACCTCCCAGAGGCTTCCTTCTCCATCCTTCTAGGTAAAACTTTCCATCAGGGCCAGGACCAAGGGCTTCTCTCTCTCTCCCTGGGTTTCCTCCTTTTCCCTCTCTAAGCCCAGAGAGTGACTGCTAGCGTCCACACTGCAGCCCTCCTCTGTTCTCAGCTTGCTGGTTTTATACAAGGTCAGCCTGACCCTGCCCACCTGGGCTTCCTCATCAATTAGTCTTTCACTCTGAGACTGTTCCCCAGACACAACCTATCAGGTTAATTGTCCTAACAATCTGCTCTGCCTTATGTTGGATGGACACACCACTGTGCGTATGTTCATATTTTATAAAGAAACTACACCTGGATTTCTTAAATCCAATGTTAGGGCTGCTCCTTAGGTGACTGGGGAGCAGTTATGAGCATAATTTTCTATTATCCCATGGTTCTCCGATACTATGATGTTGGGGACCATAAAAATACCTAGATAATATCCATGAGAGTAGGGAATTAATCCAGAAGCACAATCATGAGTATAGTCATTTAACATATTGTGCATCCACTCCATACATCTAGAGCAGGACACATTTAGTGGGTAGATATCTTAAAGACACTGGTCCTGCATTGCCTCAATCAACGATTGAGTCTCCCCTCCCCCCCGTGAACGAAAAAAAAAAAAGTGAATACGGAAGCAAACATTTGACCAGAAATGCATCTTTAACTATGGGCTTTCCCCTGCTCCCACTGAAGTCAATCATAGAACTCAGCAGCAAATGGGATTATTTGATCATTTTAAAACTTTTTTCAAAAGTTTTTGGAATTGGCATATTTATCAAAACTGACCCTTCCCTTTGGACAGTTTCAGTTTTGATGAAACAGCTTTTTCTGTTGAAATAACATTTCATCAGAAAAATCCCAACCAGCTCTAGTCAATGGCCAAACTCCCACTGGTGCAGGACAAAGCCCCAACCTCTGACGGAACACCTACCAAGATAAAAGACCTGTGACACGGCCACGGCTGGTCCAGGTCAGTTGACTCAGGTTCACAGACCTTTGGCTGTTGGGCTAAAAATTGCTGTCTAGCTGTTCAGGTTTGGGCTCCAGCCCAAGCTCTGGGACCCTCCACCCTTTCAGTGTCCCAAGTCCAGCCTGAGTATCTACACAGACATTTTTTTTTTCAGCCCTAGAGTCCAAGTCAGCTGACCTAGGCCAGGCACTGTTTTTTTTTAATTTCTGTATAGACATAGCCTGAAGATCAACAGTAGCATTGGTAGGAAATTTTCTGTTGGAATAATCTTCTGGCACAAAAGGCCCAAAATCAGAATTTTCTGCAGGAAAATTTCAGTTTTACCAGAAAAATTGGATATTTTTTTTCCTGTCAGCAAAGACTGAAATGATGGCTCCCTGGCTGCCTATGTGGATGACTTGTCCCTTTCACTTTCAGCCTGCAGGGAGAAAGCAAAATTGATGATCTTTCCAGACAGGAAGCTGGGGAACTGCAACCAGACTGCTGGGGGCATGAAGGAGGAGTGCTCTGCAGTCTGGCTGTCCGAGAGACAGTTTGTGGTCTTTTGAATGTCCCCTGAATGCCTGAGATTCTTTATAGGGAAATGTTAATGCTACATGAAAATTATCCTAAATGAAAGGAGCCCTGGCTCTACTGCCGTAAGTGTTAAACATCACAATTAGAAAAAATGAACACCTAGTCTGGTAAAATCAAAAAAGAAGTATTTCAAAGGAAACTGTGAGAAACATTTTCTTATAAGGTTGTGTGTGTCTGTAAAAAAACAGTATTCTGAGATGTTTTGTAGCTTTGGATCCCTGAGTTCAATGTTTTGCCAATGGGAATGAATTTTACAGTATATAAAATTCTGCTTCATTTCTAGGAGAAATATTGAAGTGGTTAATGTCAGTCTGTTCCTTATCTTCACAGTCTGTGTCCCTTTTTTTTAATCTTGACTCCTATATTGCAACATATTCAGAGCGCTAAGATGTAAGGCTACCTTCTGAAAGAAATCATATATATGAAACAAAAGAGTTAAAACATTATGCAAATCAGAACATCTCAAGGAGAAGATGAAAGAAATTGGAGATTACAATGTCATTTTTCAAACAAAAAAGTTATTCTGGAAATACTTTATTAGTTCAAAATTAACTCAGAAGTGAATATTACTTTTAAGAAAGACTAAATGGACTTTCAAATGGTGCAGTAGAGCATCCAAACAGTTACAGTAATAGTTATGATTACATGGACTTTATTAGCGATAGCTAGCTCTGTTAAAGTAGATCTTTCAAATACAGTGAGATTTTTTTTTAAACAATTACAGAATAGACTCAGAGCTGAAAAGCAGTTCAAGAGAAATACAATGAGATTTTTCCCACCTCCTCAGTGATCAGAGAACTAAACATTCTGAAGTATTCATTTCACCTTCTTGGAAAGTAAAAGAAAAACCTACAGTATGTAGAATAATACAAATGTTAAATTCTGAGGCTATTAACAACTTCAAGAAAAGTGTCACCACATAAAGCTCATTTCCTCTTACTTCTCTATATCAAATCAAGTGCTATTATTTCTGATCATTTCAGTCGTTAAGTGTTTTATATGAACTACTCTACAGGAATATGAATGTGGTCTTTCATACCCTCATTACTCTTCCAGAGGGTTGGCTAAAGGCAGATGTCCCCTTCTGCACCTATATCCTAAAATTCTCCTCACTACTAGCTGGTGGAAATAGGCAGTTCCAGTTTTGGCTTGATCCAATGGCCATTGAACTCAGTGGAAAAAAATCTCATTGAAGTCCATGAGCTTTTGGTCAGGCCCATTTTGTAGATACTGTGGCAATACAGCTGCGTGTGGAGGTCACTAGAGATGCAGGGTAACACAGTGCATGGTGTAGAGGAGAGTGGTTTAGAACACCCGAGTTCTGTTCCGGGTTAGGTCACTGACTTGCTGAATGACTGTGGTTGTGTACTTTTCTATAATTTAATGTTGAAGTAATCTCACTGTACTTGCCTTACTGGCTGTATTGTGAGGTTGGATTCATTTATGTTTGCAAAGCACTTTGACATTGTAAAATAAAATGTGCAACGTTGTTGTGTTAGAGTTAGATTTCTTTTAAAGCCAATCTGCATCTTCATGTGTGGCAAAATCCTTCACTGAGATAACATTTTTGGGTGTAGCAAGTCTGTGAATGACAGAAACACATGTGATCTCACCCTGTGAGTTTATAAAGCAGCCAGGTGCCAAAACATTCAGCCCAAGGTCTAGAAAACTCCTTTCTTCAAAGTATTCAATCCTTTCTTCTGTTGATTTGTTCATTTACCAACTAGCTGACTCTTGCAGAAATTGTGTGCCTCCAGTGCATACAGACACTTCCCAGAAACATCATGGGCAGAGACAAAGCATTTATAATCAGTTGTTCTACTCTAAAATTGCCTACAAACAATTCCTGAATCCTGTGTGACCATAAGCAAACCACTTACTCCTTCCGTTCCCTCTCTGTAGAATGGGGATGATCCTTCCTTTCTAGAACTCTTGAGATTGCAATTTCCTTTGGACAAAGGCTGTCTCCTACTATGAGTTTATATAATGCCTTACACAATAGGCCTGTTCTCATTTGGGCCTTTAGGCACTTATTATAAAT
This sequence comes from Terrapene triunguis, assembly GCF_002925995.2. Lineage (NCBI taxonomy): Eukaryota > Metazoa > Chordata > Testudines > Emydidae > Terrapene > Terrapene triunguis. The sequence continues at coordinate 3,154,299 of NW_020698262.1, read as the reverse complement.
AATACAAATAATAGCCAAACCGCTGACTGGGAATGCTAATGCAATAATTAGAACCTAATATTGTGCATATTGTATATCGCGCATATTATGTCAGGCATACAGTAAACTCTGTCCACCCCATTTCATTACAATTTATTCAGACTCATCAAGTGCAGCTCATTTACCACATCTAATCCAAATACTTCCCCACAGGTAAATATGCAAGCTCTACAGGTTGCTAATATTTTATTAAAGATGTTCCGTTTCCATGCCATACACATTAGATGCAACATTTTTGTGCTAGCCTGAGGATTATGAACAGATAGCTGGGGGAGGCAAAGTTATGTATTTTTGATGTAACTCTCAGTAGTCAGGAAAGGTTGATTTAACCTTTCTTGTTCCCATAATTTCCCAGTGCCTCCCTCCATGGCGCACAAAAATGATACCTGCTGTTTCCATGCTCAGCAGTCTGATTACATATGGCGCCTCACTGGAGCTCCTCTGGGTATCTTTCCAGTCTCACAGAGCATCATAGAGACAATACAAACAAATCTCTGCATTGAGAGGCCTAGTGGATAGTGTAGTGGACTGAGTCAGGAGAGGTGGGTTGTATATTTTGATTTCACACTGACCCATCCTTTGTCTGTTTTGTGTATAAGCTCTTCAGAGCAGGGACTGTTTCACATAGTGTGATAGGCACAGTACAAACTCAATAGAGCATCAATCTCAGTTGGATATTGTTGGAGCAAAGTCTATAAATAAAAAGTAAATAAGCCTATAAATAATAATAAAAAAAATTTCTTGCCATATTATAGCCTTGTTGAAGTTTTTTGAATCAGGTTTTATCTGTGGCCCTTTGTGCACTCAACTAACTGTTTTCAAATCATATATATAGCACACTTGACTAGCTAATGGTTGTCATGGTTGCTTGTCACCTATGCCCTAGTGAAACTGTCTGACCAAGTAAACCTCACCACAGAGGGCAAAAATCATCATGGGCACGAGGCATTATTGATATATTGTTTGTTTAAACCTATGTGTTTACAAAGTGTAACTGAACAGTAATCAGTGTCAAGGTTAGAGTGAACCTTTGCAGTATTACTCTGATGTGGGAGTTTTTGTTCATTGTGCTACATGGATTTTCTAAGTGGAAATACGATGTCCTTTATAATTTATCAATCTCTGCCCTGAGCTGTGTCTCTCCTATTAGTGAGTTGTCTCATGTTCAATGATTTCCAAGAACCGTGAGTAGACACATTGTAACAGTATAAGTTCTAAGATCGGGACGTGCAAAGCTCTAGCTCTGTTTCTCTTTTCAGAATTCTAAACTCTATCTGACAGAACAAAATTGAGACAGCTTATGACTTGCCCAAAGAAATGACAGAGGAGCAGCGAGCGTTTTAGCTTTAATACCCCAAAGCATGACTACTCACCAGACTCTCTTTGTGCTGCATGAAACCTTTCTGAGATTCTTCCACTTTGACCCTCACTTTTATTCTGCAGATGTAGTTCCCCTTCCTTTCTGGGGAGCTGCACTCTTTGGGGGAAGTTTGTCAGCCAGCCTTCCTTTGCTCTTTCTAGGGCTTGTTGGGGCAGATTCTAGCCCTTGATTTTTCTAGTGCCTTGCACTTTGTGTCATTATTTACACCAGTCCAAATTAGAGTGAAACTATTTCACAGCCCCCATGCACTCACTTTGCACTGGTGTAAGTTACACACAAAGAACAAGGCAGAGGAACACCACCATTCTCTCCACTCCGCACCACAGGAGTCATTTCAGATGAAGGACCTATATCCCACAACTGGAAGGATTCTTGGGGTCAGGAAATATCTTCCTCCTTTTCCCCTTGACCTGCATGAAGTTGTCTCATTGCAGGCTGATCAGCTCTTTCCATAGCAGCAGTTGGCCTGTGGAGTTAAATTTAATGGAATAAATGGGCCCAGAGAGTCAAAGGAGTTAACATGACCCTGTCACTGTACAACACTAAACAATTAAACATGGTTCATGGTTTTGACTACACAGACCTTGGCCTGCTTAGTTCCATGGCAACAGCCAGCACTCAAAATGTAACCTTTCATTAAAGATACAGAACATGAAGGGAAAGCAGTTAAAGCATTTAAATGAAAAGTATTAAGTAAGGCTTTCATTTTTAACAGCATTTCAGATTCCCTTTAGCTGTACATGGTATTTATGGGGAAAGCCCCCTGTTTGGCAGTCTTCTAGATGGTATTAATTGTCCTTTGTGGGGAAAAGAGAAGAAGTTAGTTGAGATGGTCTGGAGCTGCTGCTGTTATAGTTTAATCCTGTTTATCTGAAAATAAGAAAACACACAAAAGGGGACCAAAAAGAATAGGAAAGAGAAAATGAAGCTTCTGTCTCTACTGCTAACTCTCACTTGCACCCTCACTCTTGGACACATGGGCTCAGCACACAGTCCTATCAGTCACTCTGAGACCTGCAAACTTGTACCGACATTGGGCGGTTTAGGGATTACTTTGAGCTGCTTCACATGTCATGCGTTCACAGCAGTGTTGCAAGTCTTTGCCGGCTAAGTTAGGCTCTTATTAAACAGAAGGCAAAAGAGAAGAAATAAGGCGGGGAAGGACAGACAAGAGAGGGGATGATAGCAGGAACCTAAGTCTCACAGTGCAGGTGCTGTTTGGGACTTAGTAAAGCCAATGGCCTGATTTATGGAGGTGGGCCCTTCTAGGCTAATACTGAGGAGAGATGAGCCACTAGTAAGATTCAGAGTCTGAGACGCTGACCCTCTTATACATGGGATTTGAACCTTCAACCCTTGCATTCTCGGACCACTGCTCTAACCCCCCTGAGCTATGCCCTAGTTGCTAGCCAGCTCAGAAAAGGATACCTTTCAAGATCAGGATGATGAAGGACTAATGAGGTCATGGTGGATCCTGGGGATCTCAGCAGATGTTGGGAGAGGCAGCCACGATGGTAAAACTCACTCCTTCCATTCGTCCCAAGATGTTGATCTGCAGCTAAACAATGCATAGAGGCATTACCTCATCTCATTGATTAACATGAACCAATCAAAACACATTTTGATGATTTCACCTATAAACATTTCCTCCTATTTCTAGAACCTTTCACCTCATTGTCCCATCAAACCATGACAGTACCAGGGGCTTTGAAGACCCCGTATCATAGTTATTTCAACTTAAACAATCCAGTTGGTACCAGTCTACTTGTCTTTATCTTTTGAAAACCCAAAATGCAGTGAGATTTTAATCAAAATATTGATTCAAAATGAAAATTTTCCTTTTGTTTAGATTCTTTCACTGGCCAGAGAGACAGAAATGGCTTGAGTTCCATTTGACATGAAACAGTTTGTATTTTTCCTAAATTGCACCCACAAATCCCGTTTATATGTTGGAACTTTACTCTCAGATAACCTTTGTCTCGGTGTTGTAAGAATGGGAGCATGAGCATTCTTCAGCCACCTTTGCCTGAACAGCATTTGCTTAGGTTGGTGATCCCATCAAGTCTGTTCAAGTCCAGCTGGGTACTAGCTCACAACAGCAGTTGGAGGAGACTTTATCTAGAGCGGTGCTGGTGTTTCAAAAGGGTATTGGTCATCTGAACAGCATCAAAGTCAACTTCAGTCTGACAAAAGGGGCAAGCTCTCAGTTTTTCAAAGCTCAAGAGGTACCACTTGCCATCAGAGATGCGGTTGACATGCAGGTGGATGTCTGGAAGGTATAATAAAACTATCTAGGATCAACTGAAGTGAATGGGCGACTGCCATTGTTCCTGTCCTGAAGAAAAAATATCATAGTCATGTGATACTCTGAAAATGCCAGATATATTTTATGAAAGTCACCTATATAAGCAGCATATAATAAATTCATACTCTGGTAAAATATACTACAGTCTAAGAATAGTTTACAGAATAGAATATATACATTGCCACCTAAGTTAGCTTGCTTAAATAAAGCCAAGTTATAGTTACTAATTTGATATTTTCCTGGTGGCATTTTATGTTGGATACACCAATGGACAAATAGTGTAAAAGACTAGAAGAGAAAAGAAACCATGAACAACATTTTACTGTTTTCTTAGATAAAGAGTGATAACTTCCCATGAAAAATCTCAGACTATAGTGAGAACCAGAGCCCCATTCAATCATTCTCTTTGAGAGAGCTCAGATTTGTTTTTTTCCATTTGTCTTTCAATTGGTTTCTAAATTAAACTTAATTAAACTATTTAGAAACTCCTTCTCTTTATCTATTGAACCTTTTTAAAAACAAAATAAAAAAAGCCTTTCAGTTCCTTCATTTCATTGATCCCTTCCTTTTAACTACTGTATATCATCAGCAATTGTCTTTCTTAGACTCGAAGAGCTTTATGCCATTTTTAGATTGCCAACCATGCACTCCATTTCCAGATCAATGAGATGTGATTAAGTGCAATACTTGAAAGACTCTTGAGTGATACAAGATCCCAGTACCTTTGCACACCAGTAAAAATGCTTGTTCAAAAGTTGTCTAATTTAAAAACTTGGAGGCTTAAAAAGAAAACATTGTTAAAAAAAGGCATCAGTAGTTTAGTCACGTATAGTAAGAAGACTTTTACTTTGCGCATCATTAGCTGATCTTTTGAAAACACAAAAGCAGCATGGTCTAGTGGGTAGTGTACTGGATTGGGTATCGAGATGTAGGGTTTGTACCCAAGTCTGCCATTCACTTGCAGGGTGATGTTGGGCAAGTTACTTCACCTCTCTGTGCCTCTGTTACCCTTCAATTGTAAATTCTGTGGGGGTAGGGACTGTCTTCCTATGTTTTTGTACAGCACCTTGCACAATGGGGTATAGCTTTGCTTGGAACTTCTAGAAAGTACTATAATACAAATAATAAATAACAGCTTAAATATAATTGATACACAGCCCTGGTACTAGTAGACCTGAGTATTCATAATTACCCCCATGAACAATCCATATGTTGGTGAAATAAATATATGACAATATGCAACTGTTACATTTCTGCTACTTTATTTTTTGAGACCAACATTATGCTACAGATATTTCTGCTTCTTTAAAATGTTGTATGTTTTTTTTCATCCCAGGAAGTTATTAATAGTCCTGAAAAAAAAAGCAATTAAGCTAAAAAGTAAAGCTTCATTTTGAAGAATAAGCAACTTGTAACCTGGTTTAGAGCTGATGCTGCACTAACAATATAGCACTTATGATCTAACAGGGAAAATAAAAGCTTTTTCTTCATGTAAGCAAGTGCCGTCAGGGCCCTAAAATGCACAATCGCCAGTTATAGCCTTAGATTATATATTAATATCTATATAACTCAGATGTTTCCTTGTGAGTAAAATATCCCCCATTTTAGCAATTTAGCTAAATAGTTTATTTGAGGTAAATACATAAACAGTTCTAAGGGCTTTTAAAGAGACAGTAGCAGCATAATAAGATTATAGGGAAACATAAAAGGCTTGATTCTCCTTTCAGTTACACTGGCATAAAGCCAAATTTACGCCAATTAGAGTTACATGGCTGTAAAATTGGGGCAAGACAGAGGAGAATCAGGCCCAGAATTTTAAAATCTTGAGCCATGATTAACTCCTGTTAGTTCTGGGGATGTGTGAATAAGGAGTGAAGTTTAAATCAAGACTGGATTTTCAATCAAGATTATTTCGGTCTTTGCAGAAATCACTGGGTGAAATTCTCTGGCCTATGTTATGTAGAACATGGACTAGATTATCATAATGGTTCCTTCTGGTTTCAAAATCTGCAAATATATGAAAATAAAAAAGGATCCGGTTCTTCACACCAAACTGAACCTGACCCTTTTCTGAGGTCCAGGACTCTTTAGGTAATATTTTCATTTGTTTTCATTTTGGTTGCACCTTTCAATTTCCAGCTTTTATAGGAGCTCTGTGTGTGTGTTTGGGGGGGGGGGGAGTATCTCTTCTCACTGTATTTTTGACCCAATGGAACTGGATCTCTTTGGGGAATTTTAAACTGGGAATTTTGCTGAATTTTAAACCCATTTTCTAAAACTAACAAAGTGTTAGTCTGTTATGTCTGGACCCAGGAACTTTCCAGTTAAGACACAGACTATGTAACCTGCTTGTTTATTCAATAACCACATTGCTTCTTGTTCTGCCACACTCTACTGCTCCACTACTGTAGGATATTGATACATACAGATGCCTTTAGTGGTGAGGCATGGAACATGCACAATTACAATGCATACACTACATTCCTCCCCACTTATTGAGTTATCCCCCCCGCCCCCAAACATATCTAACCTAACATTAGAAATTGCAGCTATGAATAAGGACATCAGAATAGACTACCTGCACTTCTCAACTATTTCAAATACACATTGAATCACTCAGGTGGTTTCCTTTGGTGCACAGGTTAGCATTTCTCCGGTTCTGAAGTAGACACGTCAACAGATGCTTCAGAAGACAATTCTGGTTCCTCTGTGCTAGGAATCAATGGAGCTACAGTGTCCTGAATTTCAGAATTCAAATCAATCAGATCGGGTGCAGACAGTGTCATGACTCTTTGATTGGGGGATACATTCTGAATTGACTCAATGTGGTGATGCCATATCACACATCAGGTTTCACTGTGATCGCATAAAAATAAGGTCCCTTCTAAACTCGCATTGTGTTAGGAACCCACTTGTGATCACCTCTGTAATCTCGAGCAAGAACACGTCTGATACGTACCTCTCTAATTGAAGAGGGCCATGGTCCTTTGCTTGATCAGTCTGCTTGTTAATTGCCTCTCTTCACAGATCAGGCTTTAACTAATCCAAGTGAGACAGGTGGTTGCAACCTAGGAACAAACTTGCAGGCAACTGGTTTTGTTGCATGTGTGGCATCCCAATATGCCAACAAGAAGTTTGCAGTTTGGCCTGTAGTGAACGTGGTTGTTCTGTTGCACCTCTCAAAGATTGGCGGGGGGCGAGGGGGAGGGGAGCCAGCTCCTCTGGCCATAGGGGGCAGAGAAAGTGCCTCTTCAAAAGCGGACACATTTTTATTCCTGTGCATGCCACGCCTCCGATGAAAGAATGGCTTTAAGCTCTCTACTGGTTCTGTCTTCCAGCTTCATAAACCTCTGCTAAGGTAATGTCTTTACTCAGTTCTTGTTTCAGTGTTGCCTGAGTAATAGGAAGCATGCCAATTTGTGCCACATCTAACATTTCAACAGCAGTAAGTTCATCTTGTGGTTGTGTGGGGCTTATACCCAACAATGACACTCATGATAACTGATCAGAATTACAACCTTGAGCTGTTCCCTTAAATTTGACATAATTCTTATGGGCCTGCAAGAATAAAGCCCATCTCCAAATATGAGCAACACCCATTTCTGGAACACCCCCCTTGGTGTTAATCATGGGCAACATGTGATTACGGTCGGTCATGAGTATAAACTTCTTACCAGACAGGTAAAGTCCAAATTTCTTAACTCCCCAGACTAGACTCAAGGCTTCATGGTCTCTCTAGTTATAGTTGTATTCTGTTGGACCTACAGATCTGGAAGCATAGATTGTTCCTGACCATCCGGCATCACCAATTCCATAGGGTGATGCATCACATGCCAAGGAGACTGCTAGCTCTGGGTTGCTGGGAGTTAATATGTGCTCAGAAGTAACTAGCTGCCTCACCTTCTGGAAAGCCTCTTCACATTGCTTAGTCCATTTTCAGCATTTTCCTATCTGAAGAAACTGATTCAGTGGGTACAATAGTGTTGCCAGGTTTGGCAAGAATTTATGGTAATAGCTAACAAACCTGATGAAGGTACAAACCTGTGACATCTTCAGGGTGAGGAGCCCTCATAAATGCTTCAACTTTCTCCAGTGACTTTGGCAGTCTTTTACCATATATGATGTGTCCACAGTATGTAACTGCTTCTGCAAAGAGCTCACATTTATCACGGTTCACCTGTAATCCATATTCTTCCAACCTTTTGAAAACTTGTGCCAGATTTTTCAAATGATCCTTATCACCGAATCTGGTGACAATGACTCTGTTTAAGTAAAACCTACAGCTTGGTATTCCTTGGAGGGCCTGGTTCATTGCTCTCTGCCAGACTTCAGAGGCAGATGCCACTCCAAAATACCATTTGGTTGTACTGGGACAAATTTTTTTTGGTGTCGATGGTGAAGAGTTTCCTTGACCCTTCCTCTACTTCATTTGACGGTAAGCCTGAGCGAAGTCCAGTTTGCTGAATGCCTTCCCTCTGGCCAGCGATAAGAAAATATCTTCAGTGCGAGGAAAGGGGCATTGTTCCATCCCGAGTACAGAATTAATCGTCACCTTTATAATTTTGTAATATTTAAGAAACAATAAATAAGTCTGTATTAATGAGTTAAACTGGCATGTCATCTGTTGAAACAACAGATGACAAGTTACCCTGTGGCATGCGCCTCAAAAAGAAATTGAATGTATAACCAATTCAAGTAAAGCTAATTCATGAACCAAAGTCAGATTCTGTGAAATTTTGGGGTGAAAGAAGACAATCTGGGGAATTTTAACTTCACCCCTGTAATGCAAACAAACCAGTCAATACTGACAGCAGCATTTGAGTAGCAATTTTACTAGGAGGAAACTGTTTTTGTCTCCAGTTGTCTGGCCCTTTCATTTCAGACAGACACGTATTTTGACATGGTAGAGACCTAAAGTAGTTATTTTTCCCAAAATAAACAAAATCCCAAAATCTACTTAAATTTGAATTCTCTTCTGCCCTCTCATACATTTTACTAGGCCAATAATGCAGTCCAGGATTTGTTTCAAACCTGTGTCTGTTAACCCCCTTTAAGACTGTGTGGAGGAAAAGCAATAGCCAGTGTTTAATTATGTTCTGCACCAATAGTTCTGCCTCTGGGAAATAGAAATTTATTTTTCTCATGTCAGCATTCAAAAAAACCTTCATGTGCCCTTTGACCCACTTACTGAGAATCTGCAGAGACAATACAAGCAGAGGATATAAGAGCAGAAAAGTATTGAAGAAAAGAAGTGACAGCACCAGTAGCGTTAGCATGAACCGAGTGAGTTAAGATTGTTCTTTCACATTTATGTTGTGATGCTTTGGAGGTCTGTACACTCACTGTAGCTGTGGAAAAGAATATGTTGGCATCCACTCAGCTGTATTGCAGGCACTAAAAATAAGTCATTGATGTGTGGGACCTGTTTGTTGTATCTGACCTTTGTAAGACTGGCTCAGCTAATTTTTTAGGGATATATTTTCAAATAGGGATATCCCTGCCATGTTGCACTTTTGTGCAGCATCAGTGGAACTGCCAAAGGGCGTTTGTGTTGGTAAATATGCATACAAACACCTACTTGGACGTACAGTTGCTGGTTACACATGCAAATATATTTTCTCTAAGGGTGAACATATATTTTTGGATGGATATTTCTGTATGAAAAATTAGTCCCCTAATGTTTCCACACTGAGAACAGAGTATGGTGAAACTGTTTGAACAAATGGATTTGCCTTGAACACCCTTTCTCCCTTTTCCTGTTCACTTCCTGTGAGCCTTCCTGGAACCAAACTGCAAAGTCATACATGATCATTTGCATCTAGTTACTGTTTGTGCTGGAGATGTTTTGTGGTCTTGTCCCATCAGGGAGTATCATTTCTACAACAGATTGGAAAATGCTTTTATATTTCTCCCAGGACACATTTTGTCAAAAATTAAAGCTTTTATTATTTGTCAAAATGTTTAACAGAAAATGTAAACTTTTCATCAATAAACAGAAAAACCTTTTTTTGGCTTCAGTTTTCAGCTCAAATTCTTTGGGTTTGGGAAGTTTTTTGGCCCAAACCTGAAGTTTTCAAAATGACAAGGCACTTTCAGTGAACCTTTTCATTTAGTTGAAAACCTAATTTTCTGTCCAAAAATAGGCAGAAAATGTTTGCCCAGCCCTGGCCAGTTCTTACAGGCTGCATACCTGGGTTGATGGGATGCAAGGAGACCTGGGCTGGGTGGACACACAGAGGCGGAGGCTTAGAGGTCCATCCTTGCTTCTCACAGGGCTGGAGATATTTGATGTTTTAAGTGTGTCAGTGGCGAGGAAATGGCGGGGAAGTAAGTATACTTTGCTGTATTGCTCGCAGCTGCTTCACCTGCTGCCCCCAGCTTCAAGCTTCTTATCTTCTCCCAGGTGCTTTATACTGACACTTATTTGGGCCTTCTTTAGGACTCTCTATCCTAGCTACTTCACACTGCCCCAGAATGAGAACATCTTTTGCCCTCTTCCAACAGCTGCCTCTTCATGCTACCCAAAACTTATTTTCTTGCCCTTACAGCCCATGCCAGCAGCCAACCTGTCTCCAGACCACTTTTTCCCAGCCAGCTGGTTCTCTATCCATTCTATCCTACTACAATCAGCCTGTCCTCATTTATGAAAGTTGTATTCATTTATATTAAATAAAACATCATACAATTGTAATTACTATGGACTAATTACAGTGCTATTAACAAGTGTGTGGAGTGGTGCTGGTACTGGCTTGAGTCTGCAGAAAGCTCCAGATGTGTTCGGAACAGGCCCCACAATCAGTGAGCAGAAACATTTCCCTGTGACTTATCTGACCAATCACAAATAATCAACACACTTAAATATCCAGTATCCACCACTGGATCAGAGAGATCTGTTTCCCATAAGGAGAAAAAAAAAGAAAAAAAAACAACCTCACTCCCAAAATGTCAAATCATTTTGAATAAGAAATGCCAATCTGCTTGCAGACATTGTGCAAGTAGAACAAGTAGCTAAAATCTCAGTAAAATATTTATTGTGAATTATTTGCTCAGCTTTAGTTGAGACCTTTTCTTTTCATTCTAGTGTGTGTACGCGCGCACACACACCAGCAATTATTGACCAAAGCCACATGTCTCAAGGTATGTTTAGAGGAGAAACAAATATGGTGCTATTTTAATTCAGCACAAGCAAAAGTAAAGACAGTTGAAATTTTTATTTTAGTTTCTATTTCATAAAGCTAGATTTAAAGCTAAGGTTAAAGGAATAAGAACAAGTTTCAGATTATAAGAATAGTTGTGAAAGGGATGAATTAATTAGGATAGAAAATTAGAATATGAATATTGTGCCAATGACTTATTAGAATATGCTTGGAATGGGTGAGAATATAAACCATTAGATTCACAGGAGGTACATGTGCCATCACTTCTGGTTGGAAAATACAGGATTTAATTAAAATGGTTATTAATTTGAGCACTGTAATGTGTCAGGTCTGAATATAGGATGAACATCTAAGGCTAATTAATAAACAGATAATGTGCTGTCATATGACAACACAAGTGAACCAAACCCCATACATCAACACAATGCAAGTAGGGATGTAGCTCATATCTTGACTTGTACCATTGTTCCAATGTTCTTAATTATAGGCCTTAGGGGTAGGGTGACCAGACAGCAAGTGTGAAAAATCGGGATGAGGGTGGGGGGTAATAGGAGCCTATATAAGAAAAAGACCCCAAAATCGGGACTGTCCCTATAAAATCAGGACATCTGGTCACCCTACTTAGGGGACACTGTTGAGGGTCATGTCATTCACATTTTTATTGTTAGGTCTTAACATCCACTCTAAGAGTGGGTTGGTTTTTCTTTGTGTTTTGTTCTTTTTCTCCCTGGTCATGTACTTTGTGACAATCTGGCAACAATTTCAACTTCGTGCTCCATTTTCACTGCATACTGAGGCAATTTGCTATCAGTGCACTTTGTTATTTCCTCTGCTTTGTCTTTCTGACCTGTGAGGTGCTTCACGGCAACAACTGCTCTTTGAATACAAACATTTAGGGAGCTCTTCAGGCTGAATGCTTTCTGTGTAAGTTTGCAGAGCATTTTTAATCTATAGGTACTAGAATTCTGTTTAAGTGCACTGTGTTGGCTGCAGGCCAAGTTACTGTTTTACCAGTGTGTTCCATTGACTACATAATATCACTGTGTAGCTTCAAAATGATTAGGGCTGGATGAACTCAGAGGCTTGGAGTTTGTTTTCTGTTGCATGATCATTCCTTAGGCAATCTCAGACATCCTCAAATTTAACACAGACCTAAAGTAAGACTTCAGTGTTTGTCTTCTCTGATGGCTTCCCAACCATTATTTAGGGACATTGGAGCCCTATTTGAAAACAGCTGGTATTTTCAGCACTGTTTAAAAAAAAAAAAAAAAAAAAAAAAGAAGGCAATTGCCCGCCTTAGGAGCTGTGGCGTACTGTTAGAGTGATACAATACTGCAAAACAGGAAAATGTTTCATCAAGTATATTTGCTAGAACAGTGGTGGGCAGCCTGCAGTCTGCACGCGGCCCATAAGGGTAATCCGCTGGTGAGCCGCAAGACAGTGTTTACATTGACCGTCGGCAGGCACGGTCACCCGCAGGTCCCAGTGGCCGTGGTTCGCCGTTTCCGGCCAATGGGAGCTGCGGGCGGCCGTGCCTGTGGATGGTCAATGTAAACACTGACTCGCGGCCCACGAGTGGATACTACTGTGCTAGATTAACTCAGTGTCTAATATTGTGCATACACTGCACAATGTTAAATACGAACATCTACAGCCTATATATCTTTTTTTCCTTATGTTAACTGTAAAATTGGAATTAATAGTTTTTTGTACACATAAAGACACACATGGTTTAGCACGTGTCCTTGTTTTCTTCTGTTTAGAGCATTACTGCTAGAAGCATGGAGTAATTATTCACCATGTATCTACAATACACTGCAATAGCATTGTTGAATATTTTATCCACAAAAACATACATCCATACACAATCTACATCATCAGAGATTGCCCATGATGATGTTGCACCATTAAAAGGAGACAAATGCAAAACATTGAAGGAGCCATCTTAAGACCTTCACACCTGACTATTGTACATTTAGAAAGTAAATATACCAGGTTGATTTTTATAGTTTGGTTCCTTTTGGTAGCCTGAGTGATACATACACCATTTTTAGCCAATTAACTACTGTGTAACACTGCTAAATACAACTAATAACAAATGTGTCCTCTGATGATAATGCTACTTCTAATACCTAGCTCTTACATAGCACTTTTCATCTATAGATCTCAAAATGCTTTGCAAAGTATTTTATCTACCATTATCCCCATTTTGTAAGTGGGGAAACTGAAGCCCATATGGATAAACTGACTTCCCAAAGGGCACCAAGCAGGCCAGTAGCAGACCTGGGAATAGACTCAGAATATAATGGCTACAAGTCTAGTGCCCTATCCACTAGACCAGTGGTTCCCAAAGTGGGGTTCGCGAACCCCTGGGGGTTCGCAGAACGTTTCAGGGGGTTCGAAAGAAAAATTTCATTAATGGCGGCCAGAGGACTCTGCTGGGACCCAGTTGCAGGGCAGACAGCCCGAGCCCCAGGGAGAGCGGGGCCGGGTAGTTTGAGCTGGCAGCCCGAGCCCGAGCCCTCCCCTGTCAGCGGGGGAGCCAGCAGCCCGAGCCCTCCCCTGTCAGCCAAGGAGCCGGCAGCCCAAGCCTCGTGGAGAGCGGGCAGTTTGAGCCGGCAGCCTGAGCCCCTCCCGTCAGCCAGGGAGCCGGCAGCCTGAGCCCCACCCCTGTCAGCGGGGGGGCCAGCAGCCCGAGCCTTGGGGAGAGCGGGCAGTTTGAGTCAGCAGCCCCAGCCCTCCCCTGTCAGCAGGGGAGCCGGCAGCCCCAGGCCCAGGGAGAGCGGGGCCGGGCAGTTGGGGCGGCAGCCCGAGTCCCGGCGGTCAGTGGGGGAGCCGGCAGCCCGAACCACAGCACTCCGCGCAGGGCTGGCAGCCTGAGCCCCAGGGAGAGTGGGGCCGGGCAATTGGGGCCAGCAGCCCGAGCCCTGCCTCCGTCAGCAGGGGAGCCGGCAGCCTGAACCCCAGCGCTCTGCGCGGGTCTGGCAGCCCGAGCCCCAGGGAGAGCAGGGCCGGGCAGTAGGGGCTGGCAGCCCGAGCCCCGTCCCCGTCAGCGGGGGAGCCGGCAGCCCGAACCCCAGCCCGAGCTCCAGGAATTTGCCAAATCTCATCTAAAGCCAGAACCACAGCCCTCCTTGTTACCACCAGCCACAACCTCACCCTAAACTAGAGGTGAGTGAAAAATACCAAACATTTTTCACAGACAGTTTTGAATTTTTTTTCCACATTTTTCAAAATTCCCCAAGAAAAAATTACAAAAAACTGAAACGGAAAAATGGTCCATTTTCAAAAACTGTTTTCATGAAACATTTTCTGATTTTTGAAAACCAAAAATGAATTTATTTTTATTCAAAACCATTTTTTTTAAAACAAAAGCCAAAAAACCATTTTACAAAACATTTTTGGTTTCTGCTTTTTCTATGTTCGTTAAAAAAAGTTTCAATTAAAAATATTTTTCAGAGGTTCATAGATTCCGGGCCCGGCAGTTGGGGCATCCATCACACTGAGGAAATTTAAACTTAAATCCCTGAAAATATTCATTTTTAGGAGGGGGTTCACGAGATTTCACAATTTAGTGAAAGGGGTTCGCGGGCTGTTAAAGTTTGGGAACCACTGCACTAGACTATCATAGCCAACAATTGTATGCTCTGCTTCATGTATATGCACGCACACACAAACACAAGGAGACTAATGAAGTCATGTGTGTAGCCTAATGAAATATTTTAGTTTAACTATTCTAAATTGTCTTTTGCTCAGACACGCCTAATATAAACAATATTATCAGATTCAGGTGCTTCGGTCCAGCGTAAGGTCTGAATGATGGGAGATAAGATTAAAAAAATAGAACTGGACATCCACAGCAGTAAAGGCCCCAAAGCATGATGTGTGTTTGTTGTCATGGGCGCATCTAGACTTGAATGTATTCTACTTGTCAAGCATCGTGTGCCTATTAGGAAAACCACTGTGCCTTTTTCTTAGAGAACCAGTATTTGCCTTCTTTTCAACCAAAGGGTAAGTCTCTGACTCCATGACTCTTTGCAGTAGAGGCTTCTACTTCTTGCATCTTCATGAAATAAATTTGTAGGCCAGAAAGATCCATCCTTATATTCGAGGCTGACCTCCTGAACTCAGGCCATAGATTGTCATCAGATTCTCAGTTCCTTAGCCATACTTTTTCAAAGCAAATTGTTCCTCTGTCCAACTTTTAACTCCCACCTTTGCCTTTCACTTTAATACTATGATTATCACTGTTATTCATATTAATATAATCTTATCTTGGCTGGAGTTGTTTGTGCTGTGCATGAGTCAGGAAGTAGCAGAAGGAAGAACAAAGCCTTATGGTCAGGGGTTGTATTTAATGAAGAATGAACTCATTTTACTTTTCCTATGTTCCTTTTTTAACTTTTTTATTTTATCATTATTAATATACATGAACTTTCCGTTCATGTATCAGCAGATTACCTTGCTGTTCTTAAAGAGCATTTGTATAAGACTCCTGTTCCCTGCTTGCTGGCTTCTTTATATTTCTGAAGTTTTATCCAGGGAGGATTAGGGCCTGATCCAAAGCCCACTGAAGTCAGTGGAAAAGCTCTTGATTCAAAGCCCTTGACTTCACTGGGCTTTGAATCAGCTCTTTAGCATTAGTGAGAAATGATGTATGGTTGTTAAAATGCATAGTGATATCCAGGGTATAAGCAATTACATTCTCCCTGTGGGTCCGATAGTTAAGTTTGTTCTGTATATAAGCATAAAAGTATATATAGCTGTACTAGGAAAACATTCAGATGGAGATGCTATAAAAACAGCTACCATCATTCTCTCAATAATGTAAAAGTTTTGCCATTAAACCACCTTTCTGAGTACATGAAATGAATCGTTGTCAATAATTTGCTGACAAATCAGTTGAACATTTATGGCCAGGAAGTATTTGTTTTAACCCATCAGTATCTCGCCAACTATTTGCCAGCAGTACCAGCATGGCATCCAGCACTCACATCACACAGGGCATGGATTCTGTAGGAAGAATAAATCATTTCCTAAACTAAACTGTTCTAGTACCAGTTTACAGGGGCAACTCTTTGGCAGTGAGCAAATGATAAGTGATACTTATCATTGACTGTCCCTTTCCTCTAGGTGTTAAAGGCACCTCTTGTTTTGTAGAACTTGGTCTTTGTCTTATAGATTCAGGCTATTTCTACTGCCTGTTAATATTTTAAAGTTCTCATCTATGGTTTTGTAGCTAGCATCTGGAATAGAGCCAGTACGTACTGTACCATAGCAGAAGGTATGGACTTAGTGGGGTGACACCACTTATTCATCCCTGTTTTTTCCCTGTTTTCCCAAGGTTCAGATTTCCATGGGGCTGTTAACACATCTTTTAAAGATCTTAAAGAACTAACCGACTCATCTTGAGCAATAAAATAAAAAAAACAGAACAAGAACAACAAACCAGTGGGCTCATTACAATAACAGCATGGCTTTGTCTGACAGCAAGGCAGGAAACTTTAAATTGGACTTGGTACTAACTGTGTATATTACAGGAATTATGTTACATTTAGGTTACCACTGCAAGTAATGTTTCTAGTCACTGTGCTAGCTACCAATTCCATCCTAACTTTTGACTTGTTTCCAAGGGTGACTGTAGTGTTGCATTACAAGTTCTACATATTTGCCCCAGGTAGCTTTAAGGAAAGTATTACTGCTGAAGATGAGCTACAGGTAGATAATCGTTTCCTCTCTCTTTTTTTTTTTCTAATGAGACTGTGTGTGGGCAGATACATGGCTAGAGTAGCAAAAAATCCTTTCACACAGACGTTGTAAAATACTGTATGCTGGTATGCAACATAAACACTTCAGAATAGGCCATTTGGCCCATCAAAGCCCATGGACCAGGTCTTCTCTGATTTGGGAAGTATGATGGAGTGTCCATGGACCAATTAACCACCCAGGCTGTACTGGAGCTGGAGCCAGGGAGCAAGGAGGACTAAGTAAAGATGAAGTTCAGCTGGACAGGCATATGAGGGGCCTGTATAAAACCCAATAGCAGAAAGTAGAAAGGGGTTGCAGAGAGAGAGGCTGCAGTCTCTCTGTGTGAGAGAAGGGAAGGTAGGAAGTGCTAAGGGATACAGCAGTAAGGTTTAGGACTATGCAGACCGTAACTGCTTGTTGTAGGGTCCCTGAGCTGGAGCCCAGCATAGCGGGCGGGCCTGGGTTCCTCTACCAGCCACTGGCACCATTAAGGGGCAGTAACAGGGAAGATTGTCTGGCACAGTGGGTCCTGAGACTCCCAGATACATGCACCCCTCATCCCCGCAGAAGGGCAGAACTGCAGTGACCTGACTGTTGGGCCAAGTCATGAAGCAGGAGCAGCTACCTTTGAAGAGTATCCTATGTAATTATCTCAGAGGCCTGCTCTAAAATCCTACCCCACCCCATCCCAAAACACAGTGTTGGTTTAATGATGGACAGGAATTGGTTGTTTGGATAAGGGGGAAATGTGTAGGGTAGGGGGAAGTGTCCCAAACTGGTTTGCCAATAGACTCAGAAATAATCAAGCTGGCTTTGAAATGGAGATTAAGTCCATGGGGGTTGGGTGGGGGGCTGAAGGGGTGACAGATTTGTATACAATGGTAAATGTTTAGTATAGTAATCCAATTATTTTTCATTTTTATGTTCCAGCTCTGCTTCTGACTAGGAGCAGAAGTGGTGAAATGCTGTGGGAGAGCCCAAAGAGTTTCCAGCCCATATTTTTGTGCCCAAAAGATTTGGCTGAACTTCAGTTCTGAGATGAGTGTGAACCAAAACCAAACAGCTTTGTGGCTAAATTCAGTCTTCTGATATACATCCACACACCTATAACTTCAACTGCACGTGCATATCTGATTTGACCTCAGGACTCTAGAGAGATTTGAAATTCAAACCTAGAGATGGATCTGAATTTCACAGATGGCACCCATTTTGAATATGAAAGGAAATACTGTGTTCTGATCATTAAGAATAATCTAGGTGCACATCCCTATTTTTAAAGATTAAAAACTAGAATTCATTGGAGATGGGGGGGAGGGGAAGAATGACTAATATGTGGTGAATGGAATGAGGCAACCAGAATGTAGCCTGTGATGTACTGTATAGTTCTCTTCTTTGTTTCTACTTCATCAGGCAAAGTGATATGAAGTGCTTTAGAAATATCTTAAGTAAACCAGGACAATCCCTTGCAGTGGAAAGGAAGCCCTCTTTCAAGGCATATTCATGCAGAGACAGAGGAACACAGAATTTCAGCTTTATCAGCCGTATCAATATTTTACTGCAGTTACAAATCTAACACAGATGCTGAGATATTTTATGTTGCCAAATGTTGCTTTTATTTTGCAGCATGTTGCACATTCTTTTTTAGAAGTGAACACATCTGTGATGACTTCCTCCAATATATATGTTGTTTCCTTCCCTGCAATTTGGGCTCTGAAGATTACAGAGACATAAATCAGCAATGTTACAAATGCAAGAGATATGATTTACAAATATGGTTAATCTGCATCGCCGCAGGTACTGCAGGGAAGCTGGTGAATCCATGGCTTTGGAAGATGATACTCTCTTCCCTTTTGGGGGGAGTTAAGTGATTGGAGCGCTTCTCATTTGCCTACATGCTTTAGCTTTCAGTTATTGTTTAGACTCCTAGCTGAGCGTGGAGATTAAGGGCAGCAGCTGAAATGTAAATTCTCCCTGGGAAGGGGAAGAGAGAGGCAAGGAGGAGCAGATGCCCCCTGTTTGTTTTGGTATCCAGCTGGTCTTTAAGCAGCACAGTTCTTTGTTTTCCATTGAGGCTGGTTGCCAGCTTGCTATCGGAAATGGAGTACAAACTGGACTTCTATATGTATGTGCTTTTGTATTGCCAGGCATCGCTCAGCTTAAAATTGCCCCTGACAGTCCATCCTTCCTTCGGCTGCCATCAGCCCGACTTTCCCCTGCTGAGCTGACTCTCAGAAGCAGCATCTCTGGAGTGTGTGGTGAGAGATGCCTTACTGAGAGGGGTGTGAATGATTTTTGCAAGTGGAAAAGAGGCAGATCAGCAGCAACTGGTAAGAAGAGCTTGGAAACGCTGATAGTGGCTCTTAAAAACCTGCAAATAGCATTGAGGAAGTGAGTTGAATGACAAGGGAAGAAGTGGTGTCAGGGAGGAGAGGGGCAGAAGAGAATTGGTGCTACTTATTGGCTCTAGAGTTATCCTGGAAGAGACCTCCTCAGTTCCAAGACAATTCAGCTGAAGCTGAATGACCCAGTGACACACAAAGGTTTTCCTTGTGAAGCCAGCTATTTTATTTTAAATGGGCTCAGGCCTCTCTGCTGTGGATTCAGGTTCAAATTCTGGTCTCAAGCTATTGGCCTGAGAAGTCATCTTTGGATCTAGATTAATAGACTTAAGGCCAGAAGAGGCCATTTGATTACATAGTCTGACTTCCTGTATAACCCAGGCCAAAGAATTTCATCCAGTTTCTGTTGCATTGAGCCTAATTACATGTGTTTGACTAAAGTATCTTCCAAAAAGGCATCTAGTCTTGAACTGGCCAGATCCTCAGCTGGTGTAAAATGTTTTTTATGCTACATTTTTGACTTGCCTTTTCTAAGAGGTGGTTGCCAGGTACAATCCCTCTTACTCCCACTCCATCATTCGCTCATACTTTCCCTTCCTCTCCCCTAGCACAGACAGGGCCGCCCAGAGAATTCAGGGGGCCTGGGGTCTTTGGCGGCGGGGGTCCTTCCGCTCCGGGTCTTCTGGGTACTTCGGCGGTGGGTCCCGGAGCGGAAGAAGCCCTCGCCGACGAATTGCCATCGAAGACCCAGAGTGGAAGAAGCTCCGGGTCTGCGGCAGCGGGTCCGGGACCTGCCGCCGAAGACCCGCCGAAAACTTTCGTGGGGGCCCCTGAAAACTCTCATGGGGGCCCCGGCGGGGCCCGGGGCCTGCGACAAATTGCCCCACTTGCTCCCCCCCTCTGGGCAGCCCTGAGCACAGAAAGCCCTCCATGCCCCTCCCTTCCTCCTACTTTGCAGAGCCTCCTATCACAGCTTCCTTCCCTCTCCCACCTGACTTGCATTACTCTCTGTAACACAACCTGGCTCCAGGGACACCACACAGCCCCTTCTACATCCCACTACTGCCTCATTTCCTCCCTGCCTATCTGTACTCTTGGGATATCCTGGAGCCACCTCTTCCTTCCTGTCTCTCTTGTCTCTTCCACAGAGACACATCCCCTTAGCTAACCATCCTTTCATAGTATGGTATGAATATTAGAGAGGGTAATTCTCTAAGTTGGGGTAGATGCTGGGCCTCCTTTTCCAGATCTCTGCAGGGCAGAAGTGCATGATGGGGAATTTTGTGTGTGCTCCAAATCCATGCTTAGCCTCTGGTGGAGATCCTAGAAAATCACCCCCACATACTGTGGAATTCCCTGTCTGCTCATACCCTCTGGAGAGTAGAGCCATCACAAACCTCTCCAGAAGTTTGAGATTTGGATGAAGTATGTATGTGGCGGGAGTAATCAGGGATTTCTTTTACTGATCCCTCCCCTCCCACACATTTTTTGACCAGCTGTAGGGGTTCAGGAGGGCTGGAGCAGTATCAGTTCAGTTGGACCAGAGTGCAGGGGACTGGTCTAGAAGACCTCTCAAGCTTCCTTTCAGCCCTACAATTCTATGATTCTGTGAATTGCAAAAAATAGCCAATAGGAGTAAAATGTTCAACAGCAGATCTTTTTATCACCACAAAAATGTCTACACAAATTACTGGAGTGGCTGAGCCCTGCTAGAATCTAGTGGCCAATAACCACTGGGTATTTTTATTCAAGTTGGTTGTTTATATTTTAGGTTTTACTGATGAAATGTATTATGAACCTTACTTAATTTTTTTTTAATGCCTCAAGTTAAAATTAAGTTGCAGTACTATGATCAGTAACTCATTTACTTTGCTGTTAAGCCTTCAGTTACACAGAGCTTTCATCATCCTTTGATAATCAATGATATTTATAGTTGGCACATGTCTCCTGTAGCAACAACAACAACTGTGTTGCCTGAGATAACCTACTTTATATATCCATTTAAAAAAACTTTTCATTGAAGTTTAACAACTTTAAAAATTCATTGTAAACCTCTTGAATCCTCCAAGGACTGAGCCAATGAAAAGATTTGTTTGTAGCTGGGATGTAAAAGACAATGGACCAGATTTTCAAAAGTGCTCAGCTCCCATTTAGGCACTTAAGTGCTCAGATTTTCAAAAGCTCAGTACACTAGATGTTGACTGAGCCTTTCGAACTGGCCTTGTCACAAAGATAGCTGCTGGATGCTGAGCACTCTTAAATATCTAGCCCTAACATAGATGCCCAAAGCGGTGATGGGCTTCTTTTGAACATCTGGCCCTGACTGTAGCTGCTAAGCACTTCACGAACTGGCCCTAATTTCTTTGAAATATCTGGCCCTATGCAATGTTCATCTTGTGTGCTGCTGTGGGACTTCTGTGTTGTTTTCTTTCATATAAAAACATCATTGCCCTACTACTTTCCTATGTGTTTACATAGAAAACTTGTGGGATACTTGCATCTTGTCCTTGGATTTAAATATGACTGACAGTATTTATGAAAAATAAATGTTTCAAGGTGCATATGTATTGGGCTTAGAAACTGGGTAGTATCCCTTTAAATAGCTTGTGAGCCATCCAGTGACCCACGCTTGTTTCAGAAGCCACCAGAACCTGCCAGAGCAGCAGTGGGTATATGTAGCCCAGGACTTGCATGTTGGGTATAGTTAGTGAACATGGTTATTTGATCTCCACTGTGCCTGTTTGGCTCCTTTATATTGCATTTGCTGTGTAAAGATCAAGCACAGAACAGTGTGGATAGGGAGAGAGTTTGAATCCTTAGCAGCACCCTTCCTGATACTGTCTGTGCATATCCACTGGGTGATTCAGCATATCACTTGCTATGTTCACTTACACTCAATACTGAAGTGTAATGTTGTGGCAGATGCCTATTGATGGAAGCTTAAATTAGCATTAGGGACTAGCCATAGACTTTGCAAGATAATCTGGCTTTATTTTTGCTTTTCCTTCCTGGATTCAATGTATACTTATCTTATTACCGGGGAAAATTACTTTCCTTTGTGCTGCCCTTTGGAATTGTGAACAAATTGTACAAGTACATAGAATTGAAATGTTAGCCTTACTGGTGGTGCTGAGATTAAACTTGAATGCTGTCAAACTGCTACAAGTTAGTGCACTAAACAACCACAAAAAACACCCAGGGGAAAAAAGGAAGATACTGAATTAATCATGGTATCGTATGTGTTCCTTCAAGAGCTTACAGTTGCAGAAAGATATGTATAGTCAGAGGAGGGAAACTGAAAGCTTTGTGCACATTGGAAAGTACACAGGAGAGACACCTACTGGCACCTGTGAAGAAACACAGCTAAATGATTAGGGCTGATTCCAAACATTCATGCCATGAATTTAAAACAAATATATCAAGTTGGAAGAAATAACACGGATATCAAATATATTATATAGTTACTAATATCTAAAAATCCTATTAATATATTAATGTTGGCTAGGAAATTATTCCATATTGCATGGCAGGATTTTTTTTGAAAAAAAATCCCTTTAAATGTCTAGGGCCAGATCCTCCGCTGGTATAAATTGGCATAGCTCCATTTCAGAGAACTTTACTGATTTACACCAGCTGAGGATCTGATCTTCAGAGTCCTTTCTATGTTGTACAATGATATGACTAGTAGGTATTTGAGCTGGCACTTTATTTTTTGCCCTGATGTCCTTTGGCACTTTCAGTAAATGAATGTATTGTCCTTATGACCATTTCCCTGGACTCTGTGGGTGCATGGGTGGATGTGTGTGTAAATGAAGACCTAATTCTCTGCAGTCCCTCTTATGCAGCAGTCTCTTCCCATCAGAGGTGAAGCTGATGCATAGTGACTGCTGTATCTATAATTAGCAACACAGCAGACATTTAAAACCAGTTTCCCATAAACAAATGCGTTCATTGTCATAATTTGTATGTGTTTGCCGCTGGCTCAACATAGTAACCTGTATTTGGCTTTTGCACTCATGGTTCCTGGCCTTGATGCATCAAGACAAGGTGTTTGAGAAGTCTGATGGGCTGATCAATCACTGCTGAGATCAAAGACTTCTTTTTTGCATCAGATGTCTACATACTACCACTTGGGCTGATGTTACTGGTGTCATGTAGTGAAAGAGTTGCACAGAGTGGTGTCCTTTTCCAATGGAAATTTCAGTGATATAACATCAATCCTGATAAAGCAACAGTTGAATGTACTACCATTAGTTAGTATATGCTAAGGCCCCCAGTTTTCCGGGAGAGGGGATTCAGCTTTTTGGATCATCCTTCTGTAGAGTAAAATTATGTCTCTCTTTGGACCATGGAACCCTAGCACAGTCTGAAGGGAGAATGGGAAGTTCTACCAATTCTGGCAAATGCAGCCCCAATCCTGATTAGAATATGTAGGCCTTACCATAATGCAAATAATAAGTGCTGTTAATAATAATTAACGTAGATAGTGGATTCCATCCTTTTTTTTGGTTACAGACTAATCAAAAGGTCTGATTAATGCTGGTAGAAATTTTGTGTTTAAGTTGTGAAACTATCAAAAGTTTCAAAGCCCTCCTTTCACTGAGATTTCAAACAGAAATTTTTCTTAAAATGTTTCTGCGGATTTTTTATGGAAACGTTTGTTTGATTTCAAATCAGAAATGTTTAAAGGGGAAATTATTTTATTTCAAAATTGAAATTCCCACCATATGAGTAAAATGACCTGTTAAAATGGGCAAGGAGAAAAAGAACAAACCCTCTTCCCCCCCACCCTTAAACTCAGAACACTTAAGTGAAACAAAATCCAAAAGCAAATGAAAAATAAAAGACATTTTATCAGAGGAAAAAAATGTTGAGGAAATCATAATATTTAGTGAAAATTCCCACCTTTGGTGCACCTGAGGTATTCTCAGCATACCTGGTGTGGCTTTTCACCGCTTCATTTTCCTCTACTCCTGGAGATGCAGGCTAGCACAGCACATGACCATGACCTCTTGTATCATCATTAAAAAATAATTTTGCAACAGCAACAATTAGAATAAAAAAGCCTCTAAATCTCAGCTAAAATTTCAGCTTTCTTGCTTAGCATAACCATGGCCAAAATGTCTCTTTATTTCTACAGGGGATTCATAGCTATGTGGCTGCTATAGGGTAGTGCAGGAAGTGCTGCATATAGGGCTTAATACTGCTTCCAATGAAGTTCATGGCAACACTCCCATGGGCTTCATTGGAGCAGGATCAATTCCATGTTCCTGCACCAATAAGGTCATATGTCTCCACATCAAGTCAATCCTGAGTTTAAGGGGCTGCTTGTTCTCTGTGGGAAGTGAATTATGTCCTTTAGTTGTGTGATTGGCAAGAAACTTCTCAGGTGGAATAGACCATTTCTTCGGGTCCTGATGTAGGAAAACATAGGGGTTATAGTACATTGCCCAAGTCTTCAGCGTCCTACTTCTGGGTCTACTGCAGAATTTCTACAAATTGCTACTGAAGCAAATTCTAAAAAGTTTGTTTATTCAATATTAAACTTTAATGAGAGATGAATATTGAAGATACTATTTGAGAGAGCCCTTGTGAGGGTTTAATTTGATTTTTGGATAAAGCAATAGTGTTAATTAAAAGTATATAACCATTTATCTTCCTTTTCCTTCTCCCATCAGTTTTAATTTATTTTCATTTAATGCTCCTTTTTGGGACATTGAATTAATCCCGCCCCATCCCCACTCCTGTTTTTAACTGACATTTACAGCGCTTGTTCAGGAGCAACAAAATACATTCTACCTCTACTTCCCTCACAGTCCATCTCTTGAGAATGTTGGCATGTAGTGCCATTTTCTAGTATTCTCCTCATCTTCTCACCAGCACATCTCATCCAATTTGTACAGTCAGATACATATAGTAGTTTAGTAATGAGCTGTTTGCCATAAAAACATATAATGGGCAAGATCCTCCGGTGATATAAATTGACATAGCTCTATTGAAGTAAAAGGAACTAATTTATGCCAGCCAAAGATCTGGCCCACTGAATCAATTCTTCTACAAAGTACATGATAAAATGAATACCTCAAATAATACATCTCTAAGATGAGGATGATGATAACCCACATTTAACCGTCGTGTATGTGTCAACCACTTCTACTGCAAAAGCACAAGAGAAAAGTTGACCTTTGTCGTGTGCATTAAAAGCTCATGAAGCTAGGCTATGGGATGAGCAATATGTTTTAAAGTCCAAGGACTCTTGCACCTGGATTTGGTCCATATTTTGATAATTGTTGTCACCTCAGCTCATTTATTTACACTGACAGGATTAAAATGAAGATGTATATTTCTGACACTTTGTAGACAAAGCTGGCAAGTATTTGCTGAGATCAGTCATTCTAGAGTTACAGGACAGTTGTGTGTTTGCATTAATAGTGCAAGTGTTTGTTTGTAATACAAAGTAAATCTTGTTTACACTGGTGCATTGTTTTACTTTTTTATCCAGAAATTACTAGGAGAATGATACCTCTGAGATAAAATCTTCTAGATACATGTCTTTATATCCTTATACTGGGCCTCAACCAAAGCCCATGGAACCTTTCAACTGATTTCAGTGGGCTTTGGATTAGGTCTGTGGTGTCTTCCATTGACGTTGACTATTTTTCATTTTTTCGTATTTTAGTTATGCCAACTTGTAAATGAACTTTCAAACTGTTCTTCTAAAGAGACACATACTGTAAATTGAACCTTATTATCAATGAAATGCACCCGATCCTTCAAAATGATGTGTGGGCACTTGGCATCTTGCAGTTTTCAGGGTACAATAGTTGCTTACTTCAGGCTCTTCACAATTGTTCCAAAATGTGCCTCTAACATACTTTGTTGCATAAAAGACAAAGTGTTTTATTTCTGTGAGTTTCCATAAGTTCTATGGAAAACAATATTTAAGGCTGGCATTTTAGGAGCCTGGATCCCTTAAAATGGGATTTGCAAAGGGGGCTTAAAGAAGAACTCGTTCTGAGCAATGTGTGTTTGTATGTACTGTATGCACAATGGATTTATTTTTGGTTTTTTTGCAGTTGTTGATTGGTGATGGTGGTGGTTCTTGGTACATGTAGCGTTTATTGGTCCTTATTTACTCTAGGCACTTGCATTTGATTTTAGATAAACATTCTGTTCAAAAACATGAATTGCAGCATTATAAGAAGATAAATTGAATAACGTGCATGGTAATTTGATAGCACGGGGTAATCTATACTTTAATCCAGCTACAAAAGCCTTTCCTTTTAAAGTATTAGTATTTCACACACACACTTTGATTTTTTGATGGACTTCTGAGACCTTTCATATCACTCTGATTAATTCTTATCATATAATTCAGCCCAGGAAAGAGGTAATAAGCAGAAAAAATATGTACTTCTGGCTCCAAATCCATTCCTATTTCAGTAATGAGGAGTTGTCAGCTATAATTAGCTGAAAAATAGGCAATTTTACTCTTTGGATTATAAAATACAGGCTATCAGAGGTAAAAAAAAAAAAAAGAAAGAAATTTGGGGAAAGCTATTAAGGACAAAATTATGCCTAAGTCTAAATGATCATAGGTGGACAGATGTTAGCAGCAAGGTAGCAGATGTCCTACAGTAATACTCTGGAGGAGAGCGGTTCTCATTTCACACCCCAGAAATGTAAAATAAGATGGAGACACCGAGGATATATATCCCTTTTGCTCAGTGAAAATGACACTCACTCACTCATTACCCTTCATGTTTGAAAAACAGATCTGATGCAGACTCATTGGAGCTGTTTGAAATGCTGATGACATCATACCTCGTTTCCTTTGGAGAATGCTAATGTTATGAATGTTTAATTGGACCACCTCATATCTTTTCAATCAGGGACCACCTGGCAATGAATATTCTCTTTGGTAATAACATTCTCTACTAAGGGATATGGTGGTGCCTAAATTCAGAATCCAAATTCTGCCCTCAGTTACATTCAAGCAACATAAGGAAGTCAATGGAGCCGTGCAGGTAAGTCCTATGTCGCAGTTGGGTGCATGCATCACAGCGCAGGTCGACGGACACGTACTAGCTCTGCTCAAGCTATCATGCTAAAAATATCAGTGTGGATGTTGCATGGGTGGTAGCGCTGGCTAGCTGCCCCCGGACGTGCCCTGGGTACATACTTGGGTAGCTAGCTTGAGCCTCTCTGCCCATGTCAGAATATCCACACTGATATTTTTAGCTCACTAGCTCTGCTTGAACTAGCACATCGGTCTAAACAGGCTAGGAGGCATGCAGATGTACCATGAAAGGGTAACTGAGGGCAAGAATGTGGACATATAAAGAATAGACAAAGCATCTCTTTTTTTAGATAGATAGATAGCTACACCTACACACATATATTTGTAATCCATGTGGGCCTGATCCAAAACCTGGTGATGCCATGAATGACTTTCCATTGACTTCAGTGGGCTTTGGATCAGGCCCTGGTAGAACTGGAAAAAACTGAAACAACAGGAAAAAAGAATTAAGAAAAATCCGAAAAGTGTCTATTTCTGTAAATATACTGTAAGTGTCTTCAGTATAAGTGAAAAAAGGTGTGTTGGTTGTAATACGTTGTCAGACTGCATTTTCATCCAGGTTAAAAAAAGATATAGTTTAAGCCATAAAGATAATACCTTTAATTTATCATTTGGTAACGCTGAAACTGACAAACATATAGCATAGCACTAAGATCTAGGGAACTGACCACTTTACTTCATGCAGATCAGATTTCTATAAAAATTCATACATGGCAGGACAGTAAAACTGAAGTCCAATTCCATTACTGTCCATAGTGGTCAAAGACCGTGTCCAAAAACTAGCTGGGTAACATATATGTCTCACAGGCACCATTACATCAAACAAACATCAGTTGTCACTTGTTGGGACCATTAACTAGACGAGTCCAAAATAAAACGCAGACCAGAAAGGACATGTCATGCATTCTATAAATTGTATGGTCTGAGAATCTATTAAAGCTGACAGGGAAGAGAGCTCTGAATTGGTGAGCAGGCTGATTACACCTCATTCTGTATTCCCTATTGACTTTGGTTATGCCATACCTTTCCATTTCCTAGAGAAATAAATTAAAAGTCAGAAGTAATTTGCCTGATGGAGGGTGCAGGTGGAATTTTGCTCTGAAGAGCATTCGCACAATGTGAAAGCCAATTTAACCCCTTAATGGAGGATAGCTTATTTTCTTTTGTTGACAGCTTTGTGGCAGCTAAAATAGGAACCTGATTAAATAGAGACAGTGAGAGATTGAGGTCTTGTTCTAACAGCAGGCGGATCAAGGCCTCTAATCTTATCTCTCAGAACACTGAGATGAACTAAGGATGTTGGCAGAGAGATAATCCTGGCTATTTTTGAGCTATAAAAGACCCCAGCAAAAAGAAACAGGGGAGAGTGGGGGAGAGATTTTTCACACATAATAATATGACATTGTTTAAACACACTTGGGTCAGGTGCTTGAAATTCATGTGGCATTATAAAAGTGGAGATTACCTCCTATTCTCTAGGCTTGTATCAGAATAGGAAAAACAAAATAACTCATTCATTCAAAATATACATGTCTTTAAACTTCCAAAGATTTATAATCAGCTTGAAATGTATTAATATAGGCTGGGAAAAGTCACCATTTCTGATAAAAATGAATCGATTCCTACCAGAATATAACTATTTTTTTTCGTATTTTGAATGTAGCCAGAAATAGAACCATTCAGTAAAATATTCAGCTATGTACTTAAATACAGAACTGATTGTAAAATGGGCAGGGGCGGCTCTATGTTTTTTGCCGCCCCAAGCACGGCAGTCAGGCAGCCTTCGGCAGCATGCCGGCGGGCGGTCCGCTGGTCACGCGGATTCGGCGGTGTGTCTGCGGGTGATCTGCCAGTCCTGCGCCTTCGGCATACCCGCCGCCGAATTGCCGCCGAAGCCGCGGGACCGGCGGACCTCCCGCAGGCATGCCACCGAAGGCTGCCTGACTGCCGCCCTCACAGCAACCGGCAGGCCGCCCCCCGCGGCTTGCCGCCCCAGGCACGCGCTTGCTGCGCTGGTGCCTGGAGCCGCCCCTGAAAATGGGGAAACAATTGTGGGAAAATATACAAATTTTGAAGTTGTTTGCATTTCACAAGGTTCACAGTTGAATGATTTTTCTTTCTTCCCTTAACATTTCTTCATGTTTTTTTAAATACTTCAAAATGTTGAAGATTTTTTCTGCTTTCTCTCTTCTCTCCCTCCCCCCATTTTTTACCACTGAATGCAATAATTTAAATGATATGCAGATTGAGATCCCCATCCCCATTTTTTTTTCTTTTACCACTTTAACTTTTTAAAAGTTGAGGCAATTTTGAAAAATTACATGGTTGGGGTGGGGGGGGGGGGGGGAGGAAAGGAAATGGAAAAGTGTAAAAACCCAAACCCACCATGGATATAATTAATTGTATTGCATTTGGGAGGGGGAGGAGAAAGAAGAGAAAAGTAAAAAGGAAGGATAAACGCAAAAAAAAAATCAACATTTTGAAATGTCACAATTTTTTGTTTAAATTAAAATCAGATATCTTGGGGGGGAAACATTTCAGAAGTTTTCAGAGTTGATTGATTTTATTTTATTTTATTTTGGTTGGAGAAAGGTTGCAACTGAAAATTTGGTTAGCTCTAATTAAATATTATGTACAAGACAGTCAGCTTGTGTAAGTCATTATAATTTTATTTACCTCAATATGGAGCTACAGTGGTTTACCACAGCTGAGGAACCGGATAGTTCTATAGTGATCACATAAAATTTTGAGTTAGATCTTTTTCCCACTTGGACACACTCAAAACTCTGCTGATTTTAAGTGTGTGAAGGATCAGATCCTACTGCTAGCTGGCTAACTGGACATCTGTAATCAGAAAGGAAGATATAGTAACAGGAGTTTTGTGCCACCACTTTTATAAAAAATGGTACAAACCCAAATCTGTTTTCAGAGTTTGACTTTCCATTCCCCATTTGAATTGTGCTTTTTAATATGATGCAAACTCAAAATTCTCATCTCCAGTGTGCATTATTGATCTCTGTCACACACTGCAGCACCTGTAATAGAAATCTAAAGTAGAGACCGGGAAGGATAATTTTGCTCTGGCTTTCACATGCTATTTTAGTCACTGCTAATGATCTATGGTCAGGATCAAATTTTGCTCTTAGATTTCTATGATGAATGTCAGCTCTGATTATTTTTGCTGTCCCAATATGCTTTGATGTCAGTAGGCCAAACTCTGTCTATGGATATTACTGCACAACTGCCGTTGGTCCAGTGGCATGTTGGTATCCAAAGCCAGAATTTATCTCACTGAGATATTGGTGACTGTGGAGAATACAGAAAATCAGAGTCAAGCTCCACTCTATGAATATGAGAGTTGAATTTTGCCCTAACCCGCTGTCTTTCCCTTTTATGTGCCATGGAAGATACGGTTAAAAATCACTTGCAAACTTGTTTGTGCTCCTGTAAGGCTTTTGAGAAAAGTAGAAAAGCTATTTAAAATTAATGACAGCGTCAAGATTCATAAAAGACTTCAGCTCTTGTCTCTCTTGCTCTCTTTTTTTCCTCTCTGATGATTTCAGAGTATCACACTAATAAACTAGTAGACTAGTAGTGGTTTGACTAGATATGTATGAATAGCTTAATGGCTGTCATGTATATAAATTCTGCTTGTCACTTAGCACTTTATTATTATGCTCATATTTAAAGTTTGATACTTACAGGTTAGATTATTTTTAATCAGGCAAAATTCAGTTTGAGAGGCATCTATTGGTTTACCTAATAAAATTCAGTTAAAAGATTTGCATGAAGAAGGAAATAAAACTGAAAAGAGGGGAAAAAAGTCAGAACTGGCATTATCTCTTGAATTGCATTCAACAGAAAAGGATTAATTCAAAATGGCTGTGTGTTTCATGCATATATGTATCTCTGAATGTATGCTTAAGGCCTAATATGGAGATAATTGGGGACCAAATAATATTAAAAAGAGGAGTCCACTTTTGCATGCAAAAATATATGCACAGCTGCTCGTCTTTGTTTATGTGTGAAATTACTAGAGCTGTGTGCTCACATGTGGTACTTGTGTGGACAAATTGACATTTGGATGTCTAAATCTCCAGTTAATTGTGTAATACCTATTTGTCAAGGAAATTCACAGTAATAAGAAGTTCATTTTGCAGTCAAATAGGCTTTTTCTTTACATTTTGACCCTTAAATTGATATATAACAATTTCCTAATTTTTGAAATATTCCTATCTGAGGTAATAAATCATTTTAATGGAAGCCAAATTGGGTGGGTTGGCTGGTTGTGTGTGTGTTTCAAATTTATGCCCTATGGAATTCCATGGAGAGAGAATTTTCCCCTTTATATAGAGACTTCTGTCATTTCCTTTGAGAACTGACTCTGTGACACAGTTGCTATCAAGATGATGATGTATGGTGAGACAGATCAGCCATGATGATGTGTCACAATTCACCCCAGATCAGGCTGCATTTTCACTGGTGAAATGTTCCATCTATAGAATTTGTGAACTCTTATAAAGTACTTAAGCATCTTTCTGTATGAAAGTCACTGTATAAATATTAGATCATTATCAGTAGTGCATATCAGTTTTAAAGCTGACTCCCACTAAAATCTTTCAGACAAGCTCAGCACTGTTTAACAAGGTCTGATTGTGTCTAACACTGCTTCATCACTTCATGCTTAATGTAATGTCCCATTAGGTAATATGAAGAGGCACTGCCATTTGGAGAGGAGGGGAGCTATATTTTTCATTCCTAAATCTTCCACAATATCTTAACCTAGTGAAGATAGGAAAGCTATAGGGATTCATTAGCTTCTGTGGCATTATGATGATTTGGGAGATCTGTGTGTACAACTTTTTTATTCTGTGTGATATTATTAACTTTGGGTCTATAACTTTACCAAGCTGCAAACTCCATTTTGTCATCTCTGGTGTCCTTTCAACTCCACGTTACATTTAAATTCCAAGGGGTTCTGATTCAGTGCTGATAATAGAGTTTTGTTAAATTGGGATGGTCATCCATTCAAATACAAATGTCCTTGACAATAGACTGGCTCCCACCAAGGAGAACTTGTTTGTCAGGGGAGAGATTGCTAAGCAATGAAGTCACCTGGTATGGGTCTGGTATCACCTGAGGACGCTAATCCAAAAGTCACCTGACACTGGCCTGGGAGATTACAAAAGGGCAGGAGGTGATTTATTTGGGGTCTTTACCTGTTTTCACAAGCTCAGTCAGAGGGAAGCTACTGCAGGAATCTGATGAGGTTTTGGGGTATCCTGTCTGAACTCAGGTGGTCTCTCTAGGACTCCGAAGGGAAGGGTGAGCTAGAATGATGGGCATTGTGTTCAGGGTGTGTGTGTGTGTGTTTTCCCAACATGATCTCTACTCTCTGCTATTTTCTTTTTTAATGTTTAAGTAAAAGGTAATGGTGTGTTAGATTCCTCTGCAAAGTAAGTCTGTGCATGACATGTACTACTCCTATCACTTGCCCTTGGATAATTAACCTGTGGGCCCAGGACACCAACATGAATGGAGTTCTGGGAGAAGGCATGTTTAAGCTGTGTGGAGTCAGAGGGTCAGTACTGATCCCAGGGGCCAGACAGTTGGACCACCAGGTCTCAGGTGGAGATGCAAGACAGAGAGGCTTCAAGCTGACCATGTGCCTACAGGACCCAAGCCAAGGGAGGTGTCTGGACTTGGTTCAGTGCCTGGATTCTGTAGGCTTAAAGCACATGGGATCCCATTACATTAGTGTGGTGAGTGGCCAAGAGACAGTGTGAAAATGGAGTTGTGATGGAATCATTTGTCTTGGAACATCTACATTTTCCCCCATTCAACCAGGAACTCCTCACTGAAGATTTCAATCATGTATCAGGGGGGAAAAGTGTCAAAACGTAAAGTATATTTTTAAAACTGAGGCAGATACAATAAGTATCAAGACAATGTACACACAATCCATTTCACTAATTCCCACCAGTGGCTTGCACATTCACTACACGTCACGACAGAACCCCATGAACTAGCCAATAAGCAAACAAACACAGCCAGGGACAGACTGTACACTGAGGCTCAGCCCTCAGTAAAAGGGTGGAACAAATCTGCCCCATCTCCTGAAGCAAAAAGGCACAATGCGTCCCAGAGTTCATCTGATATACCACGCCTTAGAAGAGTGTCCCCCCAATGAATATAGCAGTAGGGATATATTACCGACCACATGACCAGGATGGTGATAGTGACTGTGAAAGAAAGGGAGATTAGAGAGGCTATAACAATTAAACTGCAATAATAATGGGGGATTTCAACTATCCCCAAATTGACTGAGTACATGTCACCTCAGGACAGGATGCAGAGATAAATTTTCTTGACACCTTAAATGACTGCTTCTTGGAGCAGCTAGTCCTGGAACCCACAAGAGGAGACACAATTCTTTCTTTAGTCCTAAGTGGAGCACAGGATCTGGTCCAAGAGGTGAATATAGCTGACCTGCTTGGTAGTAATGACCATAATATAATTAAATTTAACATGCCTGTGGTGGGGAAAACACCACAGCTGCTCAACATGGTAGCATTTAATTTGCGAAAGAGGGACTACACAAAAATGAGGAAGTTAGTTAAACAGAAATTAAAATTACAGTGCCAAAAATGAAATCCCTGGAAGCTGCACGGAAACTTTTTAAAGACACCATAATAGAGGCTCAACTTAAACGTATGCCCCAAATTAAAAAAAAAAACATAGTAGGAGAACCAAAAAAGTGCCACCATGGCTAAACCACAAAGTAAAAGACACAGTGACAGCAAAAAGGCATCCTTTAAAAAGTGGAAGTTAAATCCTATTGAGGAAAATAGAAAGGAAAATAAACTCTGGCAAGCGAAGTGTAAAAATATAATTAGGAAGACCAAAAAGAATTTTAAGAACAGCTAGCCAAAGAGTCAAAAAGTAATAGCAATTTTTTTTTTTTAAGTATATCAGAAGCAGGAAGCCTGCTAAACAACCAGTAGGGCCACTGGACAATTGAGATGCTAAAGGAGCACTCAAGGATGATAAGGCCATTGTGGAGAACTAAATGAATTCTTTGCATCGGTCTTCACAGCTGAGAAGGCGAAGGAGATTCCCAAACCTGAGCCATTCTTTTTAGGTGACAAGTCTAAGGAACTGTCCCAGATTGGGATGTCATTACAGTAGGTTTTGGAACAAATTGATAAACTAAACAGTAATAAGTCACCAGGACTAGATGGGATTCACCTCAGAGTTCTGAAGGAACTCAAATGTAAAATTGCAAAACTACTAACTGTAGTTTGTAACCTATCATTTAAATCAGATTTTGTACCAAGCAATTGCAGGATAGCTAATGTGACGCTAATTTTAAAAAGGGCCGCAGAGGTGATCCTGGCAATTACAATTAAAAACTGTAGTAAAGAAAAGAATTGTCAGACACATAGATGAACATAATTTGTTGAGGAAGAGTCAACATGGTTTTTGTAAAGGGAAATCATGCCTCATCAATCTACTAGAATTCTTTTAGGGAGTCAAAAAGCATATGGACAAAGGGGATCCAGTGGATATAGTGTATTTAGCTTTTCAGAAAGCCTTGACAAGGTCTCTCACCAAAGGCTCTTAAGTAAAGTAAGCTGTCATGGGTAAGAAGGAAGGTCTTCTTATGGATTGGTAACTCGTTAAAAGATAGGAAACAAAGGGTAGGAATAAATGGTCAGTTTCAGAATGGAGAGAGGTAAATAGTGGTGTCCCCCAGGGGTCTGTACTGGGACCAATCCTATTCAATATATTCCTAAATGATCTGGAAAAAGGGTAAACAGTGATGTGGCAAAATTTGCAGATGATACAAAACCACTCAAGATAGTCCAAAGCAGACTGCAAAGAGTTACAAAGGGATTTCACAAAACTGGGTGACCGGGGAACAAAATGGCAGATGAAATTCAATGGTGATAAATGCAAAGTAATGCACATTGGAAAACATAATCC
Source organism: Terrapene triunguis (assembly GCF_002925995.2). Classification (NCBI taxonomy): domain Eukaryota; kingdom Metazoa; phylum Chordata; order Testudines; family Emydidae; genus Terrapene; species Terrapene triunguis. The sequence goes on along the minus strand of NW_020698262.1, from coordinate 3,119,264 downwards.
CAGCTATACATAAAAAATGATGGGGTCTAAATTAACGGTAACCACTCAAGAAAGAGATCTTGGAGTCATTGTAGATAGTACTCTGAAAACATCCACTCAATGTGCAGAGGCGGTCAAAAACTCTAACAGAATGTTGGGAATCATTAAGAGATAGATAATAAGACAGAAAATATCATATTGCCCCTATATAAATCCATTCTATGCCTACACTTTGAATATTGCATGGCGATGTGGTCGCCCCATCTCAAAAAAGATGAATTGGAATTTGAAAAGTTTCAGAAAAGGGCAACAAAAATGACTAGTGGTATGGAACTACTGTATGAGGAGAGATTAATAAGATGGGGACTTCTCAACTTGGAAAAGAGACAACTAAGGGAGGATATGATAGAGGTCTATAATATCATGACGGGTGTGGAGAAAGTAAATAAGGGAGTGTTATGTTCTCCTTCTCATAACACAAGAACTGGGGGTCACCAAATGAAATTAATAGACAGCAGGTTTAAAATAAACAAAAGGAAGTATTTCTTCACACAACACACAGTCAACCTGTGGAACTCTTTGCCAGATGATGTTGTGAAGGGCAAGACTATAACAGGGTTTAAAAAAACCTATATAAATTAATGCAGGCTAGGTCCATCAATGGCTATTAGCCAGGATAGGCAGAAATGGTGTCCCTAGCCTCTGTTTGCCAGTAGCTGGGAATGGGCGACAGGGGATGGATCACTTGATGATTACCTGTTCTGTTCATTCACTCTAGGGCACCAGCATTGGCCACTGTTGGAAGACAGGACACTGGGCTAGATGGACCTTTGGTCTGATCCAGTAGGGCTGTTCTTATGTTCTTAGCCCTTGATATAGGGATGTAAGGAGGAGGAAGGCACCTTCCCCCAACCCCTTAAACATTCTCACATGGATTGACCATTAATAAACAACAATCACGCTTCAGGGAAGGTATTTGTTTTTTGTCAAGTGAAACCTAGTTTTAATTTTCAATGTGAATGGTAAATGGCAGACATGTGACCATACTGTATTTTTATGGGTTTGCTGCTCCTATTTAAATCAATGGGAGCTTTGCTATTAACTTCAATGGGACCAAGATTGGACCCTTTATATTCTTAAAGAAAAGACTAAGTCTCAGTAAAAGGAAACTTCACTCTAGCTCCTTGCTATTGCATGTCTGCTGAGAACAGATGAGACGCTGCAGTATTTGTGTGTGAATTATGGGGCATGTGGATTAGCCAAGCCCCAAATGATCAAAGTTATGGTATTGTAGCATCTTTGAAAAATTCACACTTTAATATGCACTGGAAGATAGTACTTGAAGCTGAGATTGGGCCTTATTACTTCCACTGAATCAAAAAATCAATGGCAAAATGCTCATTGACTGCAGTGGGAACAGGATTAGATCTACTGTTCAAGAGATTTTATTCCCAATTTACCTTAACTCGTAGAGGTCTGTGCCATAATTCTTCCACTGGTTTTCTTTATTTCACATTGCAAATGACCATTGTATTTGACAGGCCTCAAATGGGGTGCTCAGGTTCCCAGAAGGGTAGCTAGATTGGCCATAATGTCTTGTGGACAATCATCCTTATGTTTGAGCTGCAACAAGTCACTAGCATTTTCTTTACAAAGCCACAATTGACTAAAGTAGGTTTTTTTTTTAAATCCTTGATGGTCAAGATATTTTTTACAGTACAAAAGTTCTACCATTATCACAGTCATCAGTGTATTTTATCTAGGAGGGTCAAAACTTGTCTGACAATCTTGCTCTTCATTCATGTTGAAACGGCACTAAGGAAATGACAGTCATAAACTAAGAGTACAATACATACAGTAGATCCTTTCAAAACACAATTACTTATACAATGCAGGCTCACTTACTAGTGCTCTGAACTACTATGTCGATCTATTTCATGCAGTATTCCTAACAGTCTTCCTTGCCTTGTGAATTCAGTCATCTTCTCTACAAAAAAGCAGGGGATTTAAAGCAGGTGTGATATTGTCAGCTGCTTATCATTCATTTCCTGTTGTGATCTCCTGAGGAAGGATTTTTTTGACACTGTATTTTTTCTGAATTTTTGAGTGCTTGATGCAACAATGTTATCATTCTTTCATCATATGATTTTGTGTGTGTGTGGTGTGAAGTATATAAGAGAAACTCAATCTTAACTATGGAACCGCAGACTAATGCTTCCATAACAATAATCGAAAAAACAGATGGCAATACTTTTCCTGAGTAAAAATGTGAAGAAACTTTCCAGACAGTGCAAATGGAAGGCCTCTATTCCCAAACAGACAAACAGATATGTTACTTTCGAGAGATCCAGGACCCGTGAGGATTAGAATCAGGTTCTGGAACCAGATTTATAATGTAAGAACAGATGCCATTGTTTGTTTGCACCATAACATCTTTCACCCAAGGTGTCCCTACAAAATAAATTGTTCACCAGATAGCAATAAAACGTCCAACAAATTAATTGTTAGAAGCCTTTGAAAAATAAAGAACACACAAATGATGGGAGACAACTCTTTTCCCCTCTCTTTAATTTGTTTTGGGCATTGATTTTAGTGTTCATAATAAGTGGAAGCACTGTCAAGGGATGAATGTGCTGGGGGCAGCCACCATGGACGTGTTATGAGAGTGAGCTCTGCTGTGCAGGACCCCTGCTATTCCAGAGTGGAGCTGTTCTGAGCTGAGTGTAAAGCTTGTATGGTGTCAACTTGTTTTGTGGTTGTGAAATGTATACACGTGTTAGCCTGAGACCACCCTCTTTATTTAATCTATGGTCTAGGCCACATTTGAACTGGTATCTCCAGAAGTAAAAAATATTAAAAGTATTAAACTCCACCTTCTCTCTCTCTTTTACATACTACAAACATACACAGGATGGGACAATGGTATAAAAATAATCAATAATACTACCTTTTATACTAGCCTAACCAGATTAAGTAAAATGAATGTGACTTTGTGCTGCAGAGACATTATTTTGAAATTGTTTTGATTAACACTATTGGCTGCTTTCCTGGTGTTGTGACTATTCATGCATGCCTGATGGATGTCTCTTCATATAGTGGTGACAAGCATTAATACTAGCTTTATCCTAGACTAAGAAAACACTGCTGATACAATTTTAAAAACCTTTTCACAGCCCATTATTTTTATGGGAGACCTCTTCCCAATGAGAAATCTCAAGATGGGTATAGAATCTGTTGGCTTTCACAAATGAATCACAGACAAAGGCAAAAACAAAGCTGCTATTGACTTGGATTCATAATAATAGTAATAATAATAATTATACATTGTCTATATGGGTATTATAATTAAAGATGTTCACACACCACTGAAACAGGAAATGATTGTTAGAGGATTGTTGTTTTTTTTTAAGGAGTTACTGAACATCCATAACTACTCTTGAAACCAGTAGGAGTTGCAGGTGAAAATTAAGCCATGAATGTATTGAACTCCCCGTTTACCTTTCTCAAAGTTTTTTTTTTTTTTTAAGTTTCCTCTTAGATAGTGAAGTTACACTATTTCAACTTTTCCCCTCAAATTTTGTTAAAGAAAACATGTGTTACCAGAAACATTTAAATAAGAATTAGGTTCAGCTTTTCTCAAATTCCTAGCTAGATCTCTGAGCTGGATACTTTCTGCCCAAAGTTATGCAAGGAGTTCTCTATAAGAGAAATGGCATTTTAAAATTTTCCTATTAATTCATCATATGTATACCTGAATCCCTCTGTAGTCTTTGCTTGAAAATGATTAGTATAATGGTGGTATAATTTTACTGTGAAGCCTTTTGGAAATGTCTTGTAAACAAATATTCATCCCTCAAATAAGGTTGCCCAAGGTAAACTTGGTGGACCAAAGCATAATAACAAAGACTCGTGTCTTCATTAGTATGATGAAAGTATGATGAAACCTAGCTGATGAAATGCAGTATGGACCTCAAGATATGTGCTAAAAAAGTGGGCTGTGATCTTTGGTCTAGGCCCTGCTGCTCAATGTCCCCACATCCCAATGCCCCCTCAATAGCTCCAGTTACAGTCAGGGCCGGCACCAGGCACCCAAGCTGGTGCTTGGGGCGGCACCTGGAGGGGGGCGGCGAGGCGCTCTGGCCGCCGGGGGGAGAGCCGAGCCCCAGCCGGGGCTCGCCGCCCTGCCCCCGGCGCTCTGGCCGCCGGGGTGGGGGGGAGAGCCGAGCCCCCGCCGGGGCTCACCGCCCTCCTCCCAGGGCTCCGGCCGCCCTCCCCTCCGGCGCCCTCCCCCCGGCCGCCGGGGGAAGAGCGGAGCCGCCCTCGCCCCGGGGCTCCGGCCGCCCCCTCCCCCCAGCTCCAGCCGGCCGCCCCCCCCCTTGCGGGGGGGGGGGGAGGGGAGGCGGCCGGAGGCTTTTTTGCCTGGGGCGGCAAAAAAGCCAGAGCCGGCCCTGGTTACAGTGGTATCTTCACTGATTTGAATTACACAGAATACTAAAGTTCTCCCTCACATAGCTGCCTATTTTCCCATGTATGAGTCAGAGGCACCTTTAATGTGGCCAATGTATGTGAGGCATTGAAAGTGTGCTGAAAATTAATATATGGCCCAGTCCAAAGCCCTTCAAAATCAGTGAGAAGCTTTCTATTTATTTCAGTGGGTTTTGGATAAGGCCCATAAAGCATCCATTGTTGGGAAGGTCTCAAAAGAAATTTCCAATTACATAGCGTATCATACCTACCTATTTTTTAGATATTTTCTTATAAATGAAGGTCAAGAGCCCTGATGCCTGAAATCTATTGTTAATCCACAGAGGGCCCATTGAAGTAGGAGTTTTGCCATTTATTTCAAAGACAGAAAGATTGGGCCCAGAAGCAATACAGGAACTTACAAATTTAAATTGATAATTTAATATATCTTACATTGTACTCCATGGGAAAAATCTTCCTTCTAATGAGCTCATGCAGCTTCTACCAGAGCTATTTGTGCATACATGCAATGGTACAATATGGCCCATAAACGACACATAAAACACTTCACATCTTGATGACATTTTTTGCCAATATTACTGAATTTGCTGATTTTTTTTATAGCAGGGCATGCTGTTAATTCTTACTCTTTTCACTCCAATTTTACTGAAATAGTCTTGTTATGGAAAAGATTTAACCTGGAATTTTTCAGTAAGGTTTAAGGGAAATAAGTAGTTGCCCAACTCCCACAAAAAAATCAATGACTTCTTTTGAAAATCCCAGTCTTTTCATCATGTTGTTAATCTCAGATACAATAATCACAGCAGGATGCAACATAGCTGATGTGTAGATTCTTAAAATGTAAGAGAAATCCATAGGGGGAATAAAATTTTAAACAATAATACATTTTACAGTCCTCCCTTGCAGTGTCTTTGAATGTTTTCTAATGATTTAAATGCAGAACCTCAACTCAACCTTAACTATAAAGACTCAACTGGCACCTTCATAATGTAAAGTATTAATGAATGAAAAAACATTGAGTGCTTTTAAAACTACATTTAATTATGCTACAATGAAAATTGTAAAGGTTTTTCAAAATGTAAATTGAAAATTTTCAGGTTTTTCAAAATGTCTCCATTAGGTAAATAATAATCTAAATTCAATTGGGCATCTTTATAGGCTATGAACATGTAACAGTGAATCTCGTTTCCAAGCATATTTACAATTTTCTTGGGCACTTTCAGTGCAGTGATAGGAGAAATGCTATTATCTTCTAACAGCCTAGAGCAGGGGTCGGCAACGTTCGGCACGCGGCTCGCCAGGGTAAACACCCTAGCGGGCCGGGCCAGTTTATTTACCTGCTGACGCGGCAGGTTCGGCCGATCGCGGCCCCCACTCGCCGCGGTTCGCCGTCCCGGGCCAATGGGGACAGTGGGAAGCCGCGGCCAGCACATCCCTTGCCCGCGCTGCTTCTCGCCGCCCCCATTGGCCCGGGACAGCGAATCACGGCGAGTGGGGGCCGCGATCGGCCGAACCTGCTGCGTCAGCAGGTAAATAAACTGGCCTGGCCTGCCAGGGTGCATACCCTGGCGAGCCGCGTGCCAAACGTTGCCGACCCCTGTTATATGGTATGTATTACATCAAACTGGTATCTATATTCTTATCACAATGAGATTATAATTTAAAAAATGATGTAATATGTGTCACGTAGAAAAGGAATCACAAAGTTGATCTAGGTGCATATGAGAATGGTTATAGCATGAATGAGACTGTTCCCGAGAGTAAGTGCTAGTCATTGTAAGGGCTGCAGCATTGGGCCTTATGGCCCCAACCTAACAAAGCACATAATTTCAATAGGACTACTCAATGCTTATAGTAAAGCACATGCTTAAATGCTTTAGGGTGAGATTTTATATGGGGGAGAAGGCAGATTATCCTGCATTTGTCTATTATAGGGTTCTTACACCTTAGAATCATAGAATCATAGAATATCAGGGTTGGAAGGGACCTCGGGAGGTCATCTAGTCCAACCCCCTGCTCAAAGCAGGAGCAATTCCCAACTAAATCATCCCAGTCAGGGCTTTGTCAAGCCTGACCTTAAAAACCTCTAAGGAAGGAGATTCCACCACCTCCCTAGGTAACCCATTCCAGTGCTTCACCACCCTCCCAGTAAAAAAGTTTTTCCTAATATCCAACCTAAACCTCCCCAACTGCAACTTGAGACCATTACTCCTTGTTCTGTCATCAGGTACCACTGAGAACAGTCTAGATCCATCCTCTTTGGAACCCCCTTTCAGGTAGTTGAAAGCAGCTATCAAATCCCCCCTCATTCTTCTCTTCTGCAGATTAAACAATCCCAGTTCCCTCAGCCTCTCCTCATAAGTCATGTGCTCCAGCCACCTAATCAGTTTTGTTGCCCTCTGCTGGACTCTTTCCAATTTTTCCACATCCTTTTTGTAGTGTGGGGCCCAAAACTGGACACAGTACTCCAGATGAGGTCTCACCAATGTTGAATAGAGGGGAACGATCATGCCCCTCGATCTGCTGGCAATGCCCCTACTTATACAGCCCAAAATGCCGTTAGCCCTCTTGGCAACAAGGGCACACTGTTGACTCATATCCAGCTTCTCGTCCACTGTAACCCCTAGGTCCTTTTCTGCAGAACTGCTTCCTAGCCATTCGGTCCCTAGTCTGTAACAGTGCACGGGATTCTTCCGTCCTAAGTGTAGGACTCTGCACTTGTCCTTGTTGAACCTCATCAGGTTTCTTTTGGCCCAATCCTCTAATTTGTCTAGGTCCCTCTGTATCCTGTCCCTACCCTCCAGCATATCTACCACTCCTCCCAGTTTAGTGTCATCTGCAAACTTGCTGAGAGTGCAGTCCACGCCATCCTCCAGATCATTAATGAAGGTGCATATTCATCTGGTCAGTGCTGGTGATGGGACACTGGCCTAGATGGACCTTTTGGCTTGACCTAGTAAGGCAATTTCTATGTTCTGCTGCACTGTTCTATTCAATATGTCTCTGTGAGGATACTGCAGCAAACTACACTTCCTGCTGTGTGTGTGTGTGTGTCTGTGTTTTATTTCTATCTATATCAAACATCAGCAATGAAATGCTGACATTACATCCTGTTAGAGCATGGCTGAAATAATGGGAATATTAAATCTCTTCTTTCAAGGCATAACTGGACCAACACACAGGCCAGAAAGGATTTTCTTTTGCCTATGTAGATGGCTACACGGGTGTCTAGGTCCATTTTGGAGTCATTTTCCACCATTTTCTGAACTCAGTATCAAGTATTAGTCACTGTTGGAGGCAGGATGTTGGACTTGCTTATGACACAGGTATTATCCAGCAGGGAAAACTTTTGTTCCTTTGTTCAATTCATAATAAACCTTAGGCTTCCCAGCCTAATATAAAAACCAAAGAGTTTCCAATAAGCCTGGGTTTCTTGAGAGTTTTACCCACCACTCAAATGAGTGGTGGACACAATCAGTGACACATTCTGCATACGGTTTGCAGTTTCCTCCTGCAATTAGACATAACTGTATTGCAAGGAAGCCCAGGGACAATTCTGGTCTTGAGGCATAAATCAAGCAGTTTTGCCTTCAGATATTTCACTGATTCTGGAGTCTGCAGGCAATTTAAAATTGATGTCCTAATAATTGACTGCATGTCTTCTTTTGTTTCATCTTCTCTTTTCCCAGGAGGGCCCACCACAGAAAAAGTACCCATCATAAGCCTCATATTAGCACTGACACCACCAACGTCCAGAGTGACCAGTTCAGCTGCATGGAAGTTGATAACTAACCTGGCAATCAGCTTGCAGTGGGTGGAATAACAACAGCATCAGCTTTTCTGATCCTACCCTTCTTTAATGTAATTAAATTCTGAGTCATGGACCTGCAGGCAAGGCATACTTCCAACTGATGCTGCATTTCCTGAAGGTCAGCTGGCGAGTCATGTATTTCAGAAACTGTGATGTATAGTGTTGCAAGCTTCCTGATTTAAACTTGCATTTGAAGAGCTTTGCAAGGTCAAACTTAGTTGATGACTTCTCCAGCTAAACAAGAGGACATGACAAGGTGTGACAATGCTGTCTAATGTTACCACATATAGGGTAATTTGTGTGAAGTACAAGTTCAAAGATGAACTGATTTGAACTTTCCTAGGCTTAGTGAGAGTAAGCAGGTCCCTGGAGTGTCTTATTACTATTATAAAATAACTCTGTCAACAAATTGCATTCAAAAGACATTTAATTTATTCCCCAGACTTCTAGTTGGAGTTGATGCCTAGAATATCTAGGACTCGTATTTATTGAACATCATATTCTTGCGTATGTGATTGTTCCATCATTTGCTATGAATGACATTTGATCTAGCATTTGATATATGCAGATCACATGGCTCTGTCTTTAGTAGTCTTAGATGATGCACTTACGTTAACCACAGGATCTGTGAAATATCCATTTGAAGAAGAGCTTTTTGAGGGCAACAGACATCAAGAATCTTTCTAGGCATAAGTATGTCTAATCATTTTGAAGGGTCACCAGCAGAGGTTGAAAGGAGTTAATGCTGTAGATCAGGGGTCGGCAACGTTTGGCACGCGGCTCGCCAGGGTAAGCACCCTAGCGGGCCAGGCCAGTTTATTTTCCTGCTGACGTGGCAGGTTCGGCCGATCGTGGCCCCCACTGGCCGCGGTTCGCCGTCCCGGGCCAATGGGGGTGGTGGGAAGCCGCGGCCAGCACATCCCTCGGCCCGCGCCGCTTCCCGCCGCCCCCATTGGCCCGGGACGGTGAACCGCGGCCAGTGGAGGCCACAATCGGCTGAACCTGCCGCATCAGCAGGTAAATGAACTGGCCCGGCCAGCTAGGGAGCTTACCCTGGCGAGTCGCGTGCCGAACGTTGCCGACCCCTGCATTAGATTTATGCATCCACCCATAGCTAAATCCTGAAGTTTTCTTATTCCAAGATTGTTCTGCTGGGTAGGATGTTTGTTTTTATTGCCATCATATTTGATAGTACCTCTTGGTTTGCAGTTTTCACACTCAGAGGAGTTAGTAAGTATGAGGAGAGACTATGTGTAAATTTTGTGTAACTTTAAAATGATACCTTCTTGTGACTGGCCTCATCTTCTTGAATAACCCTGGTTCTAATTTCTTTCCTCATCCTTTGCATTAGGTTCAGGTGTTTTCTTTTGAAAAGACACTTCTGAAATGACATCCAGTCTTCTAACTCTGGCTGATGCATGGGTGCCAAATGGTATATGTGGTTTGCAAGTACTTAATGCTTTGATTTAAGAAATATTACCATGCTGCTGTCCAAGTTGGAGTTGCGTCCTATCGGTGAGGGGCCAGATAAGTAGCCCCGCTGGAAAAGTGAGACTGCGTTTTCTAAATGCTGGAATGTGGCTTCCAATCTCTTTGTTTCTTGGCAACATGCCAGTGCTTGCTGCAGGCTCCTTCTCAATAAAAGGTCCTTCTTCCCAGATCACATTATTTTAAAACAGTTCGGCAACCTTTGGCACGCAGCTTGTCTGGGTAAGCACCTTGGCAGGCCGGGCTGGTTTGTTTACCTGCCACGTCTGCAGGTTCGGCCAATCGCAGCTCCCACTGGCCGCCGTTTGCCTTCGCAGGCCAATGGGGGCTGCAGGAAGCGGCGCAGGCTGAAGGACGTACTGGCCGCCGCTTCCAGTAGCTCTCATTGGCCTGCAGCGGTGAACCGCGGCCAGTGGGAGCCGCGATCGGTCGAACCTGCGGACGCGGCAGGTAAACAAACCAGCCCGGCCTTCCAGGGTGCTTACCCTGCCGAGCCGCGTGCCAAAGGTTGCTGACACCTGTTTTAAAATCACTATTCTCCCCCTTCGCCTCTTTCTCTTTTTTATTAGACTTAATGTCTCAGTCCTTAATCTCCCTTTCCTCCTCTGTCTGAAGTGCAATTAAATGTTCTATCTCTACTCTTCTCCATAACCTGTTGGGCATTTTTTGTCACTGGAATTACAAAGGTGTACTTGAACATAGCACTGCCTTGTGCAAAGGCTGCCAGGAGGAAAACTCAAGAGTATATAAACAGGCATCAACAAATATCTCCAAGATATGTTTGTTTTCCTCACAAATTATCTAGTCCCTCAAAACACATTTAACTTACCCTTACAATGCATTTGCCACCTCTTAAAAGTGCTCCAAAAATTAAAAGAAACCAGTCTGCATCTATATATCCTTCTATTCTGTTTATTCAGGTAGTATACTTTCAATTTCTCTTGCAAAGTAATATAAACTACTCCTCTGGGATCTTCTGGAGCTTTCTGAACCTGTCTGCAGCACAGATTTACACGCTGCCAGCCTTCATGAAAAATGAAATAGTTATTCAACAATATGGGTTATCTCTTTATATATCTTTCCCTGTCTTTCCAGTTGCAAGACTAGTTTTGTGTGATGAACAGAAAACAGTAAAAATAGCAGTGTAGAAGAAAAAAAGCAGCTCCCTATCAGTAAATGAAGATTTAGTAGTGCTCATCCTCTGGGATTTTTTCTTTTGCTGTGGAATGGATTATTCTGCCCTCCCCACCCCCCACCCCCCCAAAAATAGAAATGTCATAGTGTTTTTGTTTTTTTGACATTTTTGGTCCAAAAGAAACATTTCAGCATTCTCAAAACTGGAAATGTTTCATTTTAGTTTATTTAGCTCACACGACACACTTTGTTTTGAGTTAGTTAAATATTAAACTGTATTGTTCCAAAGTGGTGCATTGCCTGAAGGGAATTGTCGTTCCGGAGCTGCTTGCCTCCATACTCCCCTATGCACCAGGTCATACTTGATAATGTTCCAGTTCAAATAGTTTAACACAAGGGGTTAACAAATGATGTGTTACCTGGGTTTTAGAATCCAAAAGAGTGGTAACTTCACTGTTTCTCTTCAGGTGGTGTCAGGAATAAATTGATGGGAACACTGTTAAATATTTGATAAATGATTAATACAAGCAAGCATGCTTTTATTTAAAACTACAATTAGATTTAAGCACACACAGATATAAGCAATAGGTTAGAAGATCCCAGATATAGTTACCCACAGTCTGAGATGGTTTTGAGTAATCACCAGCCGGACTTCCAAGGGCCCTCTTTCCATCCAGCTGATGGGGAGTTTAGATGTCAGCTCCTTTCTGAAAGAAAAGCTCCCTCAGACTGCTCCAAGGTATTTACTTTTACCTATTTTTATAGCTAGCGCTAACAAAACACATATCCTACAGTGACTTCTACTGGGTCAGCATAATAACCTCTACTGGGTCATGAATTCTCCTAATTTTAACGAACTACTCATTATTTCAAAACATTTCTAATATTTCTAGTCATAAAAGCGATATGTTAGGAGCACCTAAAACCAAGGTTGCTATTCACTTGCTCTTTTCCATAACTTTTTATCCCATCCTCCCATTCTAATTAGCAAATAGGTAGCTGTCTAGCCTTGTCTTACCAAAGCCTAAAATTATTCCTAGCTCTGTAATGTTAGGGTTCAACCAGCAGTGGCTGAACGTACAAAATGGCTGACTCCTGTACTGTCAAGTTCAAGGGCACATGCAGGAACGTCAAATCAAATGTCAAAGATTAATCAATTGTTATAGAGTGCAGCAGGTTAGTAGGTTGTTTATAAGAATATATAACACCTTCTTCTCATGCATGTATAGATTCCAACACCAGAAGGGATTGTTTTTGTCATCATGTATAACACAGGCTACAGAACTTTAATTCCTTTTGAACAAGAGCATATCTTTAAAATAATCCAAATATATAACCATCTATAACGCATACTGCTTATATCTATAACATACTTATAATTGTTTAGTTGTTTATTTAACCCCTTCCAAACTGTTTATAATGAAAACTTAATATAAAGTGTGCCTCTTTTTTTTTAATTAAAGAAAATGAGTAAGTTATAATCATATGGCGTTTTGGGTAGCTGGATACAGGACATTTGGAGAAGCACTACGGGGAGTTTGGGATGGTGGGCTAAACACAGACGCTGGATCTTTCAGCTAAAATAATCTTTTGTGAAGGGAATCAGCATAGTTGATTTTGAAATTGTCATCTTTATGTTTCAGAGTTAAAAGACCATTGAAACAAATGGGGCAGTTCATACATCTCTGAGCCATTGTTTCAAATCATCTGCTACCTTGGAAAGAAAACATTGCATTCTTTTAAACTCTGCTCATGTTTTCAAGGGTCTCTTCACAATCCAGCTGATTAGAAACTTATTTCCTTTTATAAAAAAAGATATCTTATAATTCTGGAGAACAGATTTACTGCCAGGAATGGACAATAGGTGGATATGGATACCACAACACACTTTATATCTGCAGAACTGCAAAATACATAGGTCTCTGGAAACCAAGTACCGAGTCAACATGTTCCAAACTCACTAGTAATTTGAGGTGCCTGAAATGATGGGTGCCCAATCTGAGATTCCTTAAAGAGGCCTGATTTTTAGAGGGTGGCTGCCCAGACCCCTTTAAAGCATGTGATTTTGGGCACCCAAAATTCACCTTTGGAAATCTTAGTTGTTATGTGTAATTATACCTATACGGTATGTGTGATCTATTTTGTGGGGGAGGATCAAGGGTAAGTGAACCCTTTGAATTCTAGTTTGAGCTCGAGGGAAGTTCTGGTCAATAGTTACCTATATTTTTTAAGCTGAGTACCACTTTTAACAAGGGGAAATGTTGATAATGGCATTGTAACAAGTCAGAACAATGTGCATGTTCTGAAAAAAGCAAACTAGATTGGAGACCAATTTACTGAAGCATTATTTTTGTGTGCCCCTCCCCCACCTCTGCTCTTTACATCCAAAAAGAATGAAAAGAGCTAGGAAATCCTGTTAGGAATTCACAGTAAGATTAGAAGAGACGTTTCAAAGGACATACTTGTAGATATTTATCTAATATACCCAGAGGATAATCATATAAAAAAATCGCATAGGGCTAAAGCTAAGCTGATTATGTTCCATCGGAGCAGTAATTTTCCTCTACCCCAACTACAGAAATGTTTATTGTCTTATTTTATTTTTAAAATGACATGATTATCATAAAAGCCAATATTGTGAAGTTTAAAAAGTTTCAGCCAATTCTGCAGCATCCTTTATTTCAGGTGGGAAAAAATTCACTGGAAAGGGGGAAATGCACTATTTCCCAGCTGGTATGCAGTGAAACTGATGCTTATTTGATTTTGGGAAATATGATGGATGGAAAGGTACTTGCCTACTGATCTACAATATATTGACAGTGGAAAAAAATCATTACCATTACTTTCTGAAAATGAGAAGATCTCATGATGCTGTGAGGAAATATATGGCTTTGTATCAACAATTTTTTTCCAATAAAACAAACAAATAAATATATAAGTGTAGTAACTACTTTAATGAAAATATTTTGACAAAAGTTTGAACTGTTACTTCCAACTGCCTTGTTGCTGTTGCCTAAATGCATGGTATTTACAAAGTAGTTAAAGAAAAAAAAATAGGTAAAATGTACTTCACTGTGAGGTAAGGGGAAAATGACTCAGAGGTTTGTAGATTAGATTTTTTGGCAGAAGGCTTGCGAGAGAGGGAGAGAAGTAAATATATAAATAAAAAAAAGCTAATATAATACCCTGATCCTGAGTCTTTTACATCCATTTTACTAATCTGGAACATTTACAAGGTACTTAGATGTGTATAATTTGAAGTTAGTGTATGAAATACTAACTAGAAAAATAGGTTAAATGTACACTATATATCAGGGGTTGGCAACGTTTGGCACGCGGCTTGCCAGGGTAAGCACCCTAGTGGGCCGGGCCAGTTTATTTACCTGCTGATGCGGCAGGTTCGGGCGATCGCGGCCCCCACTGGCCGTGGTTCGCCGTCCCGGGCCAATGGGGGTGGCAGGAAGCCGCGGCCAGCATATCCCTCGCCCGCGCCGCTTCCCGCCGTCCCCCATTGGCCCGGGACGGCGAGTGGGGGGCCGCGATCGGCTGAACCTGCCGTGTCAGCAGGTAAATAAACTGGCCCGGCCCGCTAGGGTGCTTACCTTGGCGAGCCGCGTGCCAAACGTTGCCGACCCCTGCTATATATTATACCTGCAAGGGAGATCTGATAACAAGAAGTTGAGGAAGGCTGTGAACTCTGGTTTCAATAATTGTTGACTGCACTCAGTACCTGGTTTGCCTCTTATTATGGTTTCCAATGAAAAAAACAAAAGCTTTAAATATAACTATTTTTTAAAGGTGGGTAGGTGGGGAGGGGAAAATCTAAGTCCAAAATTTTCAAAGGCGTGAAGGGATGTTTGTCACCCAGAGTAGATATTTTCAAAAGTGACCAACTGATTTAGATGCCTGGTTCTCATTGAAATTGAAAGTCAACTGGATACCGACTTCCTACAGATGCTTTTGAAAATCCTACACTAAATCCATTTTTAAGTGCCTAAATAATTGGGCTGATTTTCAAAAGTGTTGAACATTCAGCCGCTCCCAATAAAATTTCTGACAGTCTGTATTGTAACTCAACCACCATGAAAGTGCTAAGAATATAATGTAGTCCCAATTCCATGTAAAAATTGGGTAGAAAAACCCTTAAAAAAACCCAAGAATATTTTAGACCAGGATCTCCCAAACTGCAAACAAATTTAATGTGGGATGTAGTCTGATAATTCAGGCTGGGATTTTCAGACACCTAAGACAGTTAGGGCCAGATTTTTAAAGGTATTTAGATGCCTGTTGGATTATCAAAAGCACCTAGGTGGTGTCTATCTCCCATTGAAATCAATGGGAGTAGGCACCCAAGGACTTTTGAAAATCCCACTAGGTATTTATCTGCATCTTAAGGCACCTAAATACCTTTAAAATCTGCCCTGTAAGGTCCTCAGTCCATTAGAAAGTTATGAATATCTCATCTGAATTTAGAAATTAGGCTCCTACATTGCTTAAGTGCTCTGGAAAATCTCATTCCTGATTCCTAACTCATTCAAGGGTGCATTTGTGTATTTGAATGGTTTTTCATTGATCGTTGCTAAAAGAAACTTCACCAAACAACTTGTTGGGTATTGACTAACCAGCACGGCAGAGTGCTTTAATTGATGTCCATTAAAAGTGCAAAACTTCTCCTATGATCAGGCACTGTGAGATGCACCTATAAATAAATCTAGTTGCATTAATTCAGTAGACAGCTGGTTCATCACTAATGAAGAATTAAGCAAACATTGACCAAAACTTGGGAACATAAGTCAGAAGTTAGCTATTGAAACCCAATTAAAAATACTTTCTCTGCACTTGTTTGTAAATATTCATGCTATTGAACTGTTCCCACTAAATGTATAAATGACAACATAATATCCAACTGTAACAGTTGGTGGAAGCCATTTTAAGTAGCAGTTTAACAAACAGAGATGAATTTTAATTTGCAATGCCAGTTGAGCTGTAATAAAAACTAGTATTCCAGCTGTGAAAAAAAATACAACACAGCTTGGTTTAGCATTATTTACAGATGTGTGTGTGTTTTAACAGTATAATGGACCATCTTGTCTCTATCCATACCAGAAGTTTTTAAATCAGAAGCCCCCTTGTGGAATTGGAGGCATATCTGCAGGAAAATAAACATTCAATTATGATGTTATTTCTCTAGTTTTTGTTGATTACCTAATTCGGTTTCACATACAGTAACTGTGCAGTGCTTTGTTGGACATCTGTATATTTTTTATGGAATTCACTGAGCTTTTGTTTTATTTCTGAGATGGATGGTACCATGCAACACTTAAATAATTTCTACATATCAGTATCTTATTGTGTGTGTGTGTGTGTGTGTGTGTGTTTCCCTCAAAGGGCCTGCTCCTGGAGTCATGGACTTCCATGAAACTCTAAGCTTTTGTTTTTAAAAAAGTAAGCATCTAAGCCTCATGATTGCTGGGGAAGAAAGGTTTAATACCTGACCCCACTGCACCCTAAAGTTTCAACATCAGAAGGCAAATGTAAAAAAAAAAAAAGATTTTTCTATCTCATGATTTTTAAGCCAATCTTGTGATTTTTTTTTTCCTTTTGGGGGGACCTGACCCATGATTTTTGAATGGTTCAGGTTGGCAGTACTGTGCTGAAAAACTAGTGAGATTAAGCTCCTTTGGGGTTATTCCACTTTAAGGAAGACAATGTCTCTCATTGACATGATGACACCAAGTAGCCACCAGGAGCCAATATATGTGCAGCTATATTTGAGCTTCCTCGAATTATCAGAGGGCACAAATATTCTATAAATAGAGTGCAAACTTTTGGTGTTTTGAGGATGTGATGTGATCTATGTATTTTTGGGCTTCAGCACAATGCTACTTGGGATCAGGCAACACTGGCATCAGCTGAATTGGTCTTAGGTTCAACAGGCAGTTAGAGAATTGTATGTTTGTAACTGCTACCTATAGCAACACAGGGTGGGGTTCAGGTGCCACTTTAGGCACGTAAGTCCAAAATTAGATCTCAAAACCTTTGCTCAGTTGCTGCCTAAGCCTGTAACCACTTATATGCCCTAGGAACTAATATTCTGTAAGTAAAATCCCCATAATGCCTAAATTTCCCTGGTGGGCCCGCTCGCAACTGTCTCAGTGCTGACACCACTGAGCAGCTCAGCACCTAACTCATGCCTTAGCCCCAGTGGAGTCACAAAATGGTATCCTGCACCTATCTTGATGGCAGGACCCGACTGATAAACATGCTTAGTGGCCACCTTAGAGTACATCAACTGAATTGGGCCAGACACATCATATAGCCACCAGAGGTGGTGATTCCTCACCTTATACCCAATAGCCCAGTATTACAGCACACACCCAACATGTGGGATTCTGTTTGATGTGGAGCAGGGTCTTGAGCCCTGGTCTGACACCTCTAAGATGAGTCGCTAACCACTGAAGTATTGAGTGGGGCTTTCTCAATCTCCCCTGTTGAAGCTGTTCCATTTTGTGTAAAATACTTAAATATTTCTTGCAGCAGGGACATAAACATGGATCTCCCACATACAAAGCAAAGGCCTTAACCACAGGGCTCTGAAGTTTCTCTCATACAATCACTATTTAAGTAATTTACAGACAGTGGACTAACTTCAAGAGAAGCGAGCACTCCACACCAGAAAACCAAATAGCCCGTTGGCTATGGCCCTCAGTGTGAGAGCTGGGTTAAAGTCCCTGATCCTCATAGACAGAATGGGGATCTTATCCTGGGTGAGTGCTCAAACCATTGGATATTAAAAGACGGGGTGGGGAGGACACCCTCTCTTTTTTTTCTTGAAAAAGGGCTGACCAGGTTTAGACACCTATGTTCAGGAGAGGGTTCAGCACTATGAAACTCAAGTGCATGGAAGTAGCCACCTAATTCCAGACTGTGGGGAGGTATCTCCCTTTGAGGCATGGGGCCTAGGTCACGCCCCTCTTCATGGCATTTCCTACTGGTGAGCTTAGCAGTGTGCTGCCTTCTGTGAATCCCCTTTTTAGGTGCCAAGTCTCCCCAGGCATTTTACAGGGAGCCTGAGTGCCTAACTTGGAGTTGTGAATTCCACTGAGCGACAGGGCATCTAAAACGTAGGCATTGCTATGCTCAGCTTGATTCTCTCTGGTGAATCCCACCAAAAGGTTTCATAGAGAAGGGCCAAATACAATTTAATTTGCACTAGTCATGAGTCTCAGCACTTTAACTGAGAAAGTAGCATACTTTAGGAAGGAAAAAACTGGGACAACATCAAATTCACTCAGGAGTTTTGATTAGAAATCTGCAATGCATGGGAAAAGGAGGTAGAGAAACAGTGAATGTGGTATACCTAATCCAACAGCTGGGCCATAAGCTGAAGCTTCAGTAGAAGATACAGGAATAAATCCCCTAAAGCACATCATGAGCAGGAAGCAGCTCCTCTGACCTCCTGTAGGAAATCGGCTTAAGCCCAGAAACCTGAAATGTCTCCTTTTTTCCTGCCTAGATCTTGGGAATAGTCATACAATTATCGAGCCCTTTTAAATAACCAACTATAACATTTGTCTTGCAATGTGCAGAAAAGTTGAAACTATTTCAGCAACAAATGGAAAGACTGCAAATAAATGTCTGTTAACTCTAGCCTACTTTTACCTTAATTGGCGGTGGGATCAGCAGAGTTTAACATCTGTTGTTGTCATCCAAACTGCATGTATGTGTGCTAAACACTTGGAGAAAAATTATTAACTTGGCATAGTTATGAATCGTTCTGGAAGGGTAGAAGGTTACTGTGGAAGGATTGGACTCTGCAGTCTAGTGGATGCAAAAAATAGAAATATCCTTGAACTCTTCAGCCCACTGCCCTAAAAATAATATGGGCTATCATGACTCAAAGTAGGAGAAAGGTCCAAAAATCCACTAAGAACTGAAAATGATTCTGAAAGATTCTGCACCATTTATAACATGCAAAAGATTCCATTATCTTGAAAACTACTTTAACCATGCACAATTCCCCAGCACTGAAAAGGTTAATTTAGCAAATTGTCTCTTTCCATCCTCTTCATTCTCTTCTGTTTTAATTTACAGTGCTTAAATTACAATGTTGAATTAGAGGGGGATTTAAATTCCTTATTTTGTGCTGTCTTCTGTGCTGAAATCCTGATTGTGGCTTCTTTTCAGTTTTCTTAATTTTTAAAATTGTGTTTAGTAAGTGGATGCATCATTGCTGCTACTCAAATCATGTAATTCCTCAAAGTGATATCAGTGAAAGTCTCTGAAAATGACATTGCAATGTAGGGCAAGCTGAAATGAGAGGTAATGAAAGGTAATGAAAAAGTCAGCGGTAGACAAGATGATGCCATGATGCGAGGACAGGCAAAATAAAACACTTAATAGAAGTCTGTGGAGTTGGAATTAGCCACTGTGCAGAATGGGCCGCATGTGTCACAGAAGCAATACTCTCATTGTGAGTGGGTGGATACAGACTGTCAATGTGGTACAGAACTTTAACTCCTTTTGCTCCCTACAGGCTATTTGAGGACTAACATTGCATCTGTGAAAGAGGAGTTAGCATGAGAATGTTCAGTTGCGACGTGGAAAAGAGAGGATGGGATTACTTGAGCGAAATGGTGGAGCAAGTAAACACCAAATTATTAGATCCATGCAAAATAGTCGCTCAAAATGTGGCTTTATTTGGCATAGAGGTGCTATCAAAGACATGATGTTTGTCCTGTGAATGTTGTTAAAATTAGGAAAAACACTTTTAACGAGAGTGTGTGTAATTCACCCTTTGGCCGAGGGCCAGCACAAAGCTGGCGCATCCACTACATTCCACTTAGGTACTGAAACCTAGAGTGTTGAGTGTGCAGGGAGTACACACAGACTTGGCTCTGCATTCCTGCTCCCAACATGCCAGTCAGAATAATACAGACCAGCAGGTGATTGCCCCGTAACAGTCAAAGTTCATTCTTTGTTCTGGGGACCATCCAGCTATTTATTTATTTGTATTTCAATAGTATTCCAGTGATGGACCAGGATCCTATTGTGCTAGGTGTTGTACAGCTACAGAACAAAAAGACAGTCCTGGCCCCAAACTGATTACAGTCTAAGTCTAAGGGAAAAGAGAACATGTAGATACAAACAGATGCACAAAGTTCAAAGGAACAAAGAAACAATGGGGTGGCATGTCTCCTCACAAACACATTCTACCTGCCCTCCACTTTCTACAATGGTTTCCCACAAAATATCAAATCAAGTTCAAAGTCTTGGTTCATATCTTCAAGTCACTCAATGGTCTGGGCCTAGGATACCCAAAAGATCACCTAAAGCTCCAGATAAAGATGGTGATCAACAACTTTGCTGCTCCAGCACAATGGAACTCTCTACAAAAAGGTTAACACTTGTCCATGTGGGAGACAAGGCTCTCTTGGGTGTCAGTCTAAGGGCTGGTCTACACCCAGCCGCTAGTTCGGCGGCTGGGGATCGAAGTTCTGGGTTCGACTTATCGTGTCTGGTCTGGACGCGATAAGTTGAACCAGGAAGTGCTCGCCGTCGACTGCGGTACTCCAGCTCGGCGAGAGGAGTACCGCGGAGTCGACGGGGAGCCTGCCTGCCGCGTGTGGACCGCGTCTGAACCGCGGTAAGTTCGAACTAAGGTATGTCGACTTCAGCTACGTTATTCACGTAGCTGAAGTTGCGTACCTTAGTTCGACTTGGGGGGTTAGTGTAGACCAGGCCTAAGACTATGGAATGAACTCTCCCAAGAGCTAAGGATCATCACAAACCTCTCTACCTTCCACTCCAAGTACAGGACACATTTCTTTGACCTGCTTTTTCTAACATGTCACAGAGAAGTGCATATACTTTAAAAAAAAAAAAAAAAAAAAAAAAAAAAAAAACCCTACCAGAACAAGACTTCTCCCCCTAAGGAGAGGATGAGAAAACAAACAACATGTGACAGATATTAGTCACATTGCTTTACTCACTGCTGGAATGTGCTAGGATACCATGGTGATGTGTGGTTTAAGAACCCGTATAGAAAAGAATCAGCATGCTAGGGTATCATCAAGATTTTTTGTAGACAAAACAGCAAAGGAGGGATTTGAAGGACAATGGGATGGCTTTGTAGAGGTTTACAGAGAGTTCCTCCCACGTGTATGGCCAGAGAAGGTAATGGATATTCACACAGGCAATCTTGTTTCCAAAAGAGAAGAACCTCTTTTTGGAGTCTCCCTTCTCTTTCTCTCTTCCTGGAGTTCTTTGTCTGAGGAGAAAGTTATATGCTATGACTTCCCTCTTTTGTCCAAGAGTCTGCAGCATGTGTTTGAGGCCCTATGAGTTTGCTTTCACTGTAATAGGGTCAATATGTATTCAAGATTCAAGAGGCTAAAACTGGGAAGGAAAAGGAGAGAGTATTATATGCCACTGAAGGAATTACCTTTTTTCTTAAAATAAAAGTGCAGCTGCTGTGTGTGTGTGTGTGTGTGTGTGTGTGTATGAGAGAGAGAGAGAGAGAGAGAGAGAGGTGATGAGGAGGTGCTCAGTTAAACTTTCTAACAAAAACACTTCAAGTAAAAGTTCTCATCTACATTAAAAACTGTTTTGACGTGTGACAAAGAAACAAATAATGAAGATCTCTTTAGTTTCTTTTTTTCATCCAACCAAAACTACTGCTGTTTTCAGGCCAATTTTAAGAAGAACACTCCATTTACATAAATATGCTTGTGTTATTCAGAATAAATAGGCAATACCCAAAGCGAATCTAAGTTTCCATAGTTAGTGGATCAGAAGTCTGATTCACATAACTTAATGGTGGAGTAGTGTACATGCTGAGATGCAGAAAATAATGTGAATCTTATGTTTATATCAGTATTACATTCATTTGTTTATGAACAGAATAACTCAATGTATGTCCCCCTTCTGCTTTGACACATTGCAATTGCTTTTGTGAAATTAACTGGGAGATTCAAGGTGCTGTTTTAAAACAAAAAGTTTGATTTTATACAACCAAATATTTTGGTGAATCAGAGCCAAACACTCCAAGACTTTCTCTTGCTCTCTCTATGAATAGCCAACGTGTTCATAATTTGATTGGGTTAAAAATTATGCTGAATATTCTTTGTGACTTGTAAAAGTTTAATCCAAACTTTGAATGACATTTTTAGTTTTAACAAGAGTGTTTTCTTGTGAACCAGTACTCACTCAATCTTCTACAGGATAGCTAGAAGTAGAATTGGAAACAAGATTTAATCTTTTATACCCATTTTGGAGCACATGGCAGTAGACCATGAGACTTTTATCTCTTCCTATCTGAGTACAAACTATTTATTAAAATGTCACATTTGGCTGCACGATTGTCTGAGAAATTCATTTTGTGTCAGGCTAAACATACGTCAGGAAATGGAACTGTTGTTGTTTTAGACTCATATTTTCAGTCAAGGTTTTTGAAAGACATGTGGGTTAGTATTAAGCCATTTTTATTTTTAGTTCTTAAGAATTGTGACCCTGTCTTAAAGGTTATTAAAAAGAAATATATTGGTTGCAGTTTAAAAAACAAAATTTCAGCTTCTATCTGATTTTAATTATTCCAATGAGAGAAGTTTTAATTTTAACTATTCCTCTGAAGGGTAAAAGAATGTATCTGTAATTTAGAAATAAGCCTTGTGAAATAAATTAAAAATACCATCAATATCTCCTTTATAACTTTAAAATAGTTACACAAGAAAGGGCATGTCATGAGGAATGTAGAATTTCTTCACAAGCCAAACTCTTTGAATTCTGAATTATATTCAATATTGTCCCCCTAAGATTAATTATGAGGAAATTTTAATGTCAGAATTTCTCCAGAGCAGCCATTTGGATTTTATGGATAGGCTAAGCTATGTGAAAAGAATGAGAGGAAGTAAAAGAAAAACACATTAGTACAGTAAAGATATTTAGAGGTGATGGATTGGAAAAACATTGTAAAGAAAAGGCTGAGAAGCAATACAGCACGGGAGGCCTCCATTATGGATACTGGAATATAGGAGAGAGCAATGCATGGGAACCGAAGCCAAAAAGGGTGAGATGGTATAGGTCTGAGAAAGAAGTCCTGGTCTTAGGGAAAAAATGACTACAAGGGAGAAGAGATATTGAAGTGAGCAAGAGAGACATGGTGTGCTGTAAGCAGTGTATGTGGGCCATGTTTTCAGTTAGGTTTGCTAAGCTGTACACCTGAATTACATAAACAGAATTTAGAATTCGCATTCAAGTCCTAATATACATGTACAAATACCCCTGTGTTAGAGCAAATCAAGGTATTTGCAGACCTAATGGAGTTTGCACAATCAACATATAAGGTCAGTTTTGAAAATTTGGACCTCTCTGTGAATGTATCAGAGATGAACAGATGGTCTCAGTGAAGTAGGGAACACATGAATACAGATATCATAGTGATCAACTGACTGCAGACATGCATCTTCCAAAACCACAGCCCTCTACTACTGAAGATAAAGCAAAAGTATCACTAACTCATCCATTAGAAGAAAGAACAGGAGTACTTGTGGCACCTTAGAGACTAACAAATGTATTAGAGCATAAGCTTTCATGGGCTACAACCCACTTCTTCGGATGCATATAGAGTGAAACATATATTGAGGAGATATATATACACACACATAGAGAGAGCATGAACAGGTGGGAGTTGTCTTACCAACTCTGAGAGGCCAATTAAGTAAGAGAAAAAAAACTTTTGAAGTGATAATCAAGATGGCTCAGTACAGACAGTTTGACAAGAAGCAAGTGTGAAAATACTTACAAGTATTTTCTTACTTAATTGGCCTCTCAGAGTTGGTAAGACAACTCCCACCTGTTCATGCTCTCTGTATGTGTGTGTATATATATCTCCTCAATA
>NW_020698262.1:3086504-3095069 GCF_002925995.2 Terrapene triunguis | reverse complement strand
CCAGAACCAGACTTCTCCCCCTAAGGAGAGGATGAGAAAACAAACAACATGTGACAGATATTAGTCACATTGCTTTACTCACTGCTGGAATGTGCTAGGATACCATGGTGATGTGTGGTTTAAGAACCCGTATAGAAAAGAATCAGCATGCTAGGGTATCATCAAGATTTTTTGTAGACAACACAGCAAAGGAGGGATTTGAAGGACAATGGGATGGCTTTGTAGAGGTTTACAGAGAGTTCCTCCCATGTGTGATGGCCAGAGAAGGTAATGGATATTCACACAGGCAATCTTGTTTCCAAAAGAGAAGAACCTCTTTTTGGAGTCTCCCTTCTCTTTCTCTCTTCCTGGAGTTCTTTGTCTGAGGAGAAAGTTATATGCTATGACTTCCCTCTTTTGTCCAAGAGTCTGCAGCATGTGTTTGAGGCCCTATGAGTTTGCTTTCACTGTAATAGGGTCAATATGTATTCAAGATTCAAGAGGCTAAAACTGGGAAGGAAAAGGAGAGAGTATTATATGCCACTGAAGGAATTACCTTTTTTCTTAAAATAAAAGTGCAGCTGCTGTGTGTGTGTGTGTGTGTGTGTGTGTGTGTGTGTGTGTGTGAGAGAGAGAGAGAGAGAGAGAGAGAGAGAGAGGTGATGAGGAGGTACTCAGTTAAACTTTCTAACAAAAACACTTCAAATAAAAGTTCTCATCTACATTAAAAACTGTTTTGACGTGTGACAAAGAAACAAATAATGAAGATCTCCTTAGTTTCTTTTTTTCATCCAACCAAAACTACTGCTGTTTTCAGGCCAATTTTAAGAAGAACACTCCATTTACATAAATATGCTTGTGTTATTCAGAATAAATAGGCAATACCCAAAGCGAATCTAAGTTTCCATAGTTAGTGGATCAGAAGTCTGATTCACATAACTTAATGGTGGAGTAGTGTACATGCTGAGATGCAGAAAATAATGTGAATCTTATGTTTATATCAGTATTACATTCATTTGTTTATGAACAGAATAACTCAATGTATGTCCCCCTTCTGCTTTGACACATTGCAATTGCTTTTGTGAAATTAACTGGGAGATTCAAGGTGCTGTTTTAAAACAAAAAGTTTGATTTTATACAACCAAATATTTTGGTGAATCAGAGCCAAACACTCCAAGACTTTCTCTTGCTCTCTCTATGAATAGCCAACGTGTTCATAATTCGATTGGGTTAAAAATTATGCTGAATATTCTTTGTGACTTGTAAAAGTTTAATCCAAACTTTGAATGACATTTTTAGTTTTAACAAGAGTGTTTTCTTGTGAACCAGTACTCACTCAATCTTCTACAGGATAGCTAGAAGTAGAATTGGAAACAAGATTTAATCTTTTATACCCATTTTGGAGCACATGGCAGTAGACCATGAGACTTTTATCTCTTCCTATCTGAGTACAAACTATTTATTAAAATGTCACATTTGGCTGCACGATTGTCTGAGAAATTCATTTTGTGTCAGGCTAAACATACGTCAGGAAATGGAACTGTTGTTGTTTTAGACTCATATTTTCAGTCAAGGTTTTTGAAAGACATGTGGGTTAGTATTAAGCCATTTTTATTTTTAGTTCTTAAGAATTGTGACCCTGTCTTAAAGGTTATTAAAAAGAAATATATTGGTTGCAGTTTAAAAAACAAAATTTCAGCTTCTATCTGATTTTAATTATTCCAATGAGAGAAGTTTTAATTTTAACTATTCCTCTGAAGGGTAGAAGAATGTATCTGTAATTTAGAAATAAGCCTTGTGAAATAAATTAAAAATACCATCAATATCTCCTTTATAACTTTAAAATAGTTACACAAGAAAGGGCATGTCATGAGGAATGTAGAATTTCTTCACAAGCCAAACTCTTTGAATTCTGAATTATATTCAATATTGTCCCCCTAAGATTAATTATGAGGAAATTTTAATGTCAGAATTTCTCCAGAGCAGCCATTTGGATTTTATGGATAGGCTAAGCTATGTGAAAAGAATGAGAGGAAGTAAAAGAAAAACACATTAGTACAGTAAAGATATTTAGAGGTGATGGATTGGAAAAACATTGTAAAGAAAAGGCTGAGAAGCAATACAGCACGGGAGGCCTCCATTATGGATACTTGAATATAGGAGAGAGCAATGCATGGGAACCGAAGCCAAAAAGGGTGAGATGGTATAGGTCTGAGAAAGAAGTCCTGGTCTTAGGGAAAAAATGACTACAAGGGAGAAGAGATATTGAAGTGAGCGAGAGAGACATGGTGTGCTGTAAGCAGTGTATGTGGGCCATGTTTTCAGTTAGGTTTGCTAAGCTGTACACCTGAATTACATAAACAGAATTTAGAATTCGCATTCAAGTCCTAATATACATGTACAAATACCCCTGTGTTAGAGCAAATCAAGGTATTTGCAGACCTAATGGAGTTTGCACAATCAACATATAAGGTCAGTTTTGAAAATTTGGACCTCTCTGTGAATGTATCAGAGATGAACAGATGGTCTCAGTGAAGTAGGGAACACATGAATACAGATATCATAGTGATCAACTGACTGCAGACATGCATCTTCCAAAACCACAGACATGTTCCAAAACCACAGCCCTCTACTACTGAAGATAAAGCAAAAGTATCACTAACTCATCCATTAGAAGAAAGAACAGGAGTACTTGTGGCACCTTAGAGACTAACAAATTTATTAGAGCATAAGCTTTCGTGGGCTACAACCCACTTCTTCGGATGCATATAGAGTGAAACATATATTGAGGAGATATATATACACACACATACAGAGAGCATGAACAGGTAGGAGTTGTCTTACCAACTCTGAGAGGCCAATTAAGTAAGAGAAAAAAAACTTTTGAAGTGATAATCAAGATGGCTCAGTACAGACAGTTTGACAAGAAGCAAGTGTGAAAATACTTACAAGTATTTTCTTACTTAATTGGCCTCTCAGACTTGGTAAGACAACTCCCACCTGTTCATGCTCTCTGTATGTGTGTGTATATATATCTCCTCAATATATGTTTCACTCTATATGCATCCGAAGAAGTGGGTTGTAGCCCACAAAAGCTTGTGCTCTAATAAATTTGTTAGTCTCTAAGGTGCCACAAGTACTCCTGTTCTTTTTGCGGATACAGACTAACATGGCTGCTACTCTGAAACCTGTTATCCATTAAAGGGGCTGATATGCATATGGGACAGGCTGGCATATGCCATTCAGTGGAGAAAAATGATGCACTAAAACATGTTCCAGGCTGTAACAATCTCTGTTTAAAAAAAAAAAAACCCTAAAAACAATAAGAACTATGGATATAGCATAGGTTTCAGAGTAGCAGCCGTGTTAGTCTGTATCCGCAAAAAGAACAGGAGTACCTGTGGCACCTTAGAGACTAACGAATTTATTTGAGCATGGATATATGGATATAGCATAGTCAGTCGAGTAAATTTTGTCGAATCATATTGCCATCATTCCATACCAGAGCAGCCTATAGGGTTGTGAAGCTAAATTTACGGCAGACTACACTTGTGTGGTACAGAAAATCTTTACAAGTTCAAGATTTTTCTATGAAGAAATCGTGTCTTCTGACAGAACATAAAATACTTTGTGAGGAATTTCTGAGGAAAAAGAGGTGAGGAACTGGAGGGAGAAGGAAATGATATAGACACTGATAAATCATACAGCTTTGTGGAATTTGGGTAGGCAATTATGGAGTACTATAGGATTCCACAGATTATGTCTCTAACAGACTTGATCACTGATTACACAAGAAAATCAGCCCAGCTGTTTCAGCCTCATTATTGGAATAGATAGGTCTCCCATCTTTATCAAGATTTCATTCTTTCTCCTCCTTTCTCATTTCAAGATGTCTTAATTTACACATAAACTAATAGGCTAATCCTGTCTGTTATATGAAACCATCATCTAATATTAAATAAATCTATTTCCATTCTGGCTGGGAAGAAAAATAATAAAAATGCATCTGCAGTAATGCTGAAGGCTTATCCAGTGTATTTAGAATAAATACAAAATTGCTATGATATTCTTCCTATGATTTCATGCCAATATAAGAAGGATTAATATACTGTCTGAACACACCAGGCTATAATAAAATTGAGGAATTAAAATCACTCTTCAACATACAGTAGATAAACCTTTGAAAATAAGTTAAAAATGGAGCCTTAAATATCAGAATTGGAATATGAGAGTCATTTTTTCACAGGAAAAGCTACTTTACAAATGCTCATAATCAGGATATAACAGGAGGCAGCCATTGCATTTCCAGAGATTACAAAATTTACAGGGACTTAAAATTCAAAATGTCTGGAAAAAGTCTACGGAAGTTTAGAAATATAAAAAAACATACACATTTATCATTTCTGCCATAACAAATCTTGCTATTTGAAGGAACAGTGTAATGATCTGGGAACAATAAGAGCGGTATTATTCTAGTACGATATTTCCACTATCCTAGGATGACCATGGCCATCTCACTGACCATCAAGTGATGGCATTACTATAGTATTCATCATCACAAAAATATGATTCCTGTATTTTTAGTACAGCTGCAGCTTGCTGTTTACCAAAATTTCTACTTTTGGCAAAGAAGGAATCCCCCGAAGGCACTCTCTCTTTAAATCTGCACTTTAAAAAGCTGGTCTTCTGTGTCAGTTTTTTAAAGAGTGACAAAGAGCTACTTGAGTTCTCAAATTGACATTATAGTGAATGTTCAAAATTATGTTGCACCATCTCATACTGAATATGACCTAAAACCATAAACAAGAGGAATAGATGAGAGCAAGGGCATGAGAGAGGAGTACAGGTATGGGGAGAATGATATGCATTGGCTTTGATTTTTTTCCACTGCTTGACTAAGAAAGTAAAACACAACGCTTTAGAAACTGTTACATACATTTTGCAAGCAAATAAAAACTTGCAAAATGTGGTTTGGTTTGAAACAGGTCTATCAGTGATCTGCACCTTATAAAATGTAAAGGAAAAAATACTTGGGTTGCCATGAAAAGGTCATTATTTCCACGCAGTTACTCATAAGTCATATCTAAGATCCAACATGTTTCTTTCTTTTCCCAATATAGGGAGTTACTATGGTTTTTCAAATATGGGTTAAGGAGAGTCATGTGGTTAAAGCACTGGCCTGGGACTGAGAGAGTCTATAATCTATCCTTGACTCTGACTCAGACTCCCTATGTGACCTTGAACAATTAATTTAATCTCCCTACACCTAAATTTCCCGTTTTAAAAGTGCACGTAACAATACTTTTTTTGTCAAAGGGCGTTGTGAGGTTGAGCTGATTAGGAGTAGAGCTGGGTGAAATGTTTTGGCCAAATCATTTTTATGCTGAAAACTGCAGATTTGAGTTGACTGAAACATTTCATGTATTTTTGTGAAATTGTTTTGTAAAAACAAACATAAACTTTGAACAAATTGAACTGTTTGGATGTTTTCATTCCATATTAATTTTAGTTTTGAAATATTTCAGTTTCTTTAAAGAAAAGTTTTAAAAAGCTTGAAATCAAATCAAAATGTCTCATTTCAGGTCATACAAACCATTTAATTGGAAAGGGTTCATAAAAGAGCTGCGAGAATGAATAGAGGTTTAGAAAATATGCCTTACAGTGAGAAACTTATTTAGTTTATCAAACTCAAACAAAAGATTAAGAGGTGACTTAATCATTAATTTAGTAGGAAAAGGCATAACAAGATCCAATAGTTGGAAGCCGAAACTAGACAACTGCAGACTAGAAATACGACACAGATTTCTCACAGTGAAGGTAATTGACAGTTGGAACCAAACTTGCCAACTTTCACGCGGTAAATAAGCACCCTGACTTTCACAATAAACCAAAATCAAGCTAATACCATTTCAAAACAAGGCCAAAACAAGCCAATCCCTAAGAAGCCCAGCACTCTGTGACTAGATTCCGCCCTGGTGTGCAGTCTGGGACTGTGGTGGGCCTGCTGTGCACCCCTGAATCTCTTTCCCCGCCCTTGCCCTTGCTTGCCCCCCCCCGCCCCTGCTTTCCCGAAACTGAATTTAAAAAAAAAAAAAAAAAAAGCAACAAGCTACAAGCCAAAAACTAGCCAACAAGCAACTCACAAGCTAATTTAGCCAAAAACAAGCCCAATTTCTGCTGGTTTTTTTGCGGGTTTGGCATGACTGACTGGAACAATTATTAGGGACATGGTGGATTCTCTATCACTTACAGTCTTTAAATCAAAACTGGGTAACTTTCTAAAAGCTATGCTGTAGTTCACCAGAAGTTATGGGCTTTATGTAGAAGTTGAGTGAGGTTATCTGGCCTGTATTATACAGGAGATCAGATTAAATAATCGTAATGGGCCACCCTGGTCCTAAAATCTATGAATTAATATGTGTGACTCACTCAAATATCATGGTGATGGGGTCCAAAGAAGCATGAAGATATAGTTACTAATCTTGGTAACTGTGGGTAAATGATTACTTTAATTGCAATCACTTTGTGGAAGATTTCCAGGGAGAGAGAGAGAATGAACAGTTCATGGCAACATTTTTTTTACTAATTAATTCTGTGAAGGGCATTTCCTACTTTAGAGCAACACAGAGCAT
This sequence comes from Terrapene triunguis, assembly GCF_002925995.2. Taxonomy (NCBI): domain Eukaryota; kingdom Metazoa; phylum Chordata; order Testudines; family Emydidae; genus Terrapene; species Terrapene triunguis. Next base: position 3,088,458 of record NW_020698262.1, on the reverse strand, counting down.
CTCCATTTTTTTTTTCTGAATGGCTCAAAGAGGGCACATAAAATGTCACCACTTTCTCTGAGAAAATTACTCAACCTGGCTTCTGTTAACCCTCTTATTCACATGGGCTTGGTTCAGTCAATTAGAACACCTGATCCAATACCCTACGACTTGTGTGATAAAATAGCAACCACACAACTTGACTGTGAATATATAACACGGTATTTTTGCAGTTAGTCTAAAAAAAGCCCTACTGGTAGTTATAATTGATTATATTGTAATATATTAGAAATGTGGAATGAATGCTGGAATTTGCAAAAAAAAAGAAAAAGAAAACATCACTGTGATTATTTCACCAGTTTGTGAGACTTCGGTGTCTTCATTCAAAATCCTAATTATCTATTACCTTACTTCTGCTGCTTTGATGGTAGGTGATCATTTTATAGTTTTGTACTCATACAGACCCATATTCAGAAAGACACTTAGGCACGTGCCTAACTTCAAGCATGTCAGTAGTTCCCTGACTTCAGTGGGACTACTCACATATTTAAATGTCTTGCTAAATTGGCACCATAATATATTCCTTAAGTGAAACACATTGAAAGAGACTAGGCCTCATTTACCACTGCATCACATCAGTGTAACTTTACTTAATTGTGTAAAGCTGGTGTTACGATGTTGTGACTTAGACCCAATGTCTTCTGAAATCAATTTATGTAAAAGGGAAGACCAAATGGAATTCAGCATTTAGTCAATTGAAGGACAATGGGTCCTCATCCTGCCCTATAAGAAGAGAAAAGATTAAACACACAAACAAACAAAAAAATTCAATTTCTTTCTCTTATTTCTTCCCTGTCCCAGGACCTTCCACAATGAAAGTCACACCCACCTTCATTCATCCCTTATCTTCTGACGTTTTTCAAGCCATACTTTGTGCTGGATGTTCATGCCTGGAGCATTGTGTGTCCTTGGCACATGCTTCAGGACAATACAGAACTCTCTCATCTCTCTGAACTCAGAAACATGCATCATAGTCAGAGAGGTGGCTGTAAGCTCAGTAAAATGATGGGTCATTGAGGTCATATATCTTGTCATTGTTCTTTATTGTTCTTGACTCAGGGGGAAGGGGGAGCTTTTCTCTCGTTCTCATTTTGTTTATTATAAGTTTGAGGTTACTTTGATGAATGTTACTGTTTCTAGAAGGTTGGCGCTGGTGTAGTATAACATAGACCTCAGAGCCAGCAGCTGTGTGCAAAAGCAGTTTTGACAATGAATATTCATCCTGACCTGCAGACCTCCTGCTACTCTAGCCATGATCCTCACAAAACTAATCACAGCCAAAACACAATCTGCATTGCTATAAGAAAGAAAACCAGAGAGACATCAAAAACTAACCCCTGGTTCAAGGAATATAATAGGTGAAATCCTGGCCCCACTGAAATCAATGGGAGTTTTGTCACTGATGTCTATGGAGCCATGATTTCACTAAGTGAAATCTTATTAATGTGTTTTATGTGTGCAGTAGGTTAACCAGCTCTGGTTCAAATGAACTTATGCTAGAAGTAACATTAATCTGGTTAGCAGTTTTCTACACTTTTGAAAGCAGCGCTCCGCACTTACCCCCTTCAGGAAAATGAAACCAATTGTGCCCTCTATGCAATCCCTCCATGTGTTTTTAAAGTCCTACTCTTCAGTTTATATATCTTCCATCACACACTCCCCAGCTGCTCCATTATGCCCCTTCCCCCTGGGAGAGGGCCCCACACTTTGGAAAATACTTATTTAAGCAGTCCATGGTGGAGCTGAAATCTGGGAGGGCATTGCATCGCTCTTTACAGACCACTGAGGGTACTGATTATAGCATCATGAGTTATTCCTCCATTTGTTTTTGGTCATTTAGTCCCATATTAATAGTCTAGAAAATGAATATAAGCAGGGAAATTAGGGGAGCATGGCTCTGGTTTTGCTTTAATTT
>NW_020698262.1:3010937-3086494 GCF_002925995.2 Terrapene triunguis | reverse complement strand
TTTTGATGAGCTTTTTGATAATATCACCATTTCCATATCATGCACATGGTAATTTCCTTTGTAAGTAGCCTTACTATGTGCATCATGTGCTCCAGTACTTATGTTTGATCTGAAGATGCAGAATTTTCATCTGTAAACACACAGCATTTTTTCCTTATGGATGCCAAAGTGGATAAAAAAAAAATACCCCTTTGGGAATTAGAAGATAATGAATGATTGGCATTTGGTACAACTCCTTATTCTAGTGAGATTTTGGCATGCCACTCATTTGGAAATTTAGTCTATTGAATGACACCCACATTTACCAGATGGCCTGTCAAGGCGTACTATGTGTCAACACCTTTCCAGAATATCACTTGAATCCTGGTTCAATTTATTCATGGGCATCTGATTTGATTTTACTGAATAAGTTAGTGTAGACATTTATTTCCACTCTAGAATGCCTCCTGTAACCCTACAATAGGTGAAGCTATTGTTTTACTCCCACCATCCCATCCATGCACAAGGTGTGCGTGTGTGTGTGTAGGGGCAAGAAGATGCTGCATTCCATGAAGTAGTGTGTGTGTTCCCCCTTGCTCTCGGAGAGTAGTAAGCATGCCTCTGAAAATGTGTGGTGCTACTTGTCACTCAGGGCCTAAATGGAACAATCGTGTATCATAGACAGGTTTGGGACCAGTTTTTCAAGTTACCTTTAATTTTGAGAACCTTGGTTTCTGGGTGTTCCGCATCAGAAACCTTGGGGTGGATCTTTCAGAGCTGATGAAGCATCCACTGCTCCATTTAATATCAGTGGGGATTTGGTGCCTCTGAAATTCAAGCCCTAAGTGTCTAAAAATAGAGGCCACATCACGTGAACTAAGTGATATGCCCTAGGTTACAAAAAGTGTCAGTATCAGAGCCAGGATTATAACTCAACAAGTCTGAGCGCTCTGATCTCTGCTCACACCACTTTCCCATGCCACTCCTTGGTAGCTCTTTCAGTAATGCTTAGATACCATGCTGTTCTGTATGAGATAGGTAGATAATATGGCTATTTGGCTTGGTATTTTATGAATATTAATGACCACCGAGAAGCCGTGAGTGTGTGTTGACACTATCCCCTGCTTGAGTACACCTGCTCACACTGGTTCTCAGTGACCTGGCATGAGTAGAAATAGCAGCAAAGCCCCGGTGGCCTGGGTAGTGCCAGCAGAGGCACAACTGAATAGTGCCGAGTACAAACCCACCTGAAACTGGTGTATATGTACTCAGCTATGCTACCACTGCTATGCTGCTATTTCTACCTGGGCTAGCTCAATGAGAGTTAGCATAAGTATGTGTATACAAGCAGGAGAATCACACCCCTAGCTCGTAGTGTAGACATAGCCTATACGTGTGTGTATAATAGATGCATGTTGGGTCAGCTCTCATCATAGTGGTAATCTCTGCATGTTGATTTGTCTGGATTTGTGCATAACAGAAGTGGAAGAATGGTCAGCATAGCTTTCCTGAGCAGGTTTCATCCCTGGCCACTGACCATTCTAAATAAATATTTTTTTTTTGTGGGGGCTGTATCAGCTGCTGGTTAGAGCAAATAACTAGAAGCCCGAAAACTTTGAAGTTCAAATTGTAATTAAACCACTCATGTGACCTTGAGTAGATCACTGTTTATGCAGCCACCAACCCCAACTCAAAATCTCTGAATTGAACTTATCTCTGCAGACATTTTTTTTTTTTAAAGTACAGGAGAGAAGCTATGTACCTCACCAACCGTTACATTCTGGTTGTACTGAATTTCTTACCTGATGCCAGAAAATTAATACAAAATACATTTATTCCTTTATCTGTTACTGTACCTATTCATTTAAATGGGTTTGTGGTTGCATTATGATTAGCATAGATATCTGCACAGGCAATTTATCTGATTGTTTTTAACACAGCTTATTGCCTTATTTTACAATATAGAAAGATGGATTTTTATGGCTTGAATAAGACCATTTATTTTATGAGAGATGTGTATAATCCATAGTACTTAGTTCACAAAGTTCAACAGACAAAGCTACTGCTGCCCAGTACACTAATAAAGGTTATACCATGAACCTGAATCAAGCTGAATGTGGACTGTATGCAGAAGGCTAATGAGGTGAGGGACATAGGGGAAAAAAGGAGGAATGAATGATTGATGTGCCATAGGTCAGGGACACTTGAGCTTTTGCAGATGCCTAGGGAAAAACAACTGGGGAGGATGTGCTCCTGCAGACATAAGAAAGCTATGACACATCTTAGCATATAATACTGCAGGAAACCTTTTATGGTATGTGCTTCAAATACTAACAATTCAACCAAACTAAACTGGTTGTGCCAGTTCGCACACACACCAGTTGATAGACTTGGTCAGAAAGGAAGCAGGATGTATTTGTAATGTTTGCAGAGTTTATAATACAGTACAAAGGAATGCCAGTCAGAGGTGTTTCTGCATTATTATTAGTAGGGCCAGATTTTGCAATTCTGGGTCATGCATAGTGCTTTACTCCAGGCGTCATTCTGTAGACTGTTTTGGCATGAATCATGCAGATAACTGCTACTAGTAGGAGAAAGGGGTTGAAAATCTGCCCTTTGTTTATCAAGCTAAGCATGATGAACTAACCAAATAAATAGAAAGAGACAGTGCCCAGCCCAAAGAGCTTCTAATCTAAATTTAGACAGAACCACAGACAAGGAAGATGTCACAAATGGGTGGAAATAGAACAGGGGAGGACAGGGTTATGGGAGAGGTACATCATAGGAACCACACACTCCTCAGAAGGCCGCAGGTGTTCAATTTGTTTTAAATATGTTGAATTATGGTTGGTGATAGTTACCATTTCTGTTTATTTATTGGGCAGTGTAATGAGGCATGAGGCAGCTGAGGGGAAGCCCAAAGGGGAAGGAGAAGTAGTGCTTGCAGGAGGGAAGTGGTGTGATATGGGTCATGGAGATGGACATTGGAGCAAAGGAAAGCAGCGGGGGGGGACAATCTGCATGGTTGGATGTGAAGCGAGGATGCAGGCATATTTAGATGAGAAGGGAAAGGTGTGTAGGAAACTGGTGTTAGAGAAGTCAGGTAGCATGGGCATGTGTGAGGGGCAGTAGGGAATAGAACAACAAAGGACACCAGTGAGCTTGTAAAATGGGTCTGAAGGTGCCAACGTGGAAAGGGATTGGAGTGTCCAGTGTTATTTCCTTGGTTCTCACTGGAGCACGGGGTGCTGTGGCTGATGAATAACAACCAGAGATCAGAGGTGCCCTTTGAAGCATGCTGCAGTGGTGGTAGGCACACGGGGGATAAGGCACAGCTGGATCCTAGGGTATTTTTTTCAATCAGAGCATTTTAGGTTACTTTAACCTTGGTTCAGCCATTGTTAGTTTAGCCAAACACAATAGAATTTATCTTAAATCTTTGGTAGTGTCCCGCATCTTATACTTTCTAGGGCTGAACTTCATTCCCTGTGTCTCAGGCTAGGGAAGATCAACAGGATGGTGCCTTCATGCTTAATTTTTCTAAGTGTTAAATACAAAAAGGAATTGTGCTTTGATCTTCTTTATAATTTGATGTCATGATTAGAAAGTTACAACAGTTGTTTCCTTATAAGGAAAAGGGGGCATTTGCCAAGTGTGCTCTGAAATATATGCATGCTCCCTGCTGACCACTGAAACACATGCTGAGAGAAGTAGTTTGCCTAAAAGCATGATCTTCTGCTGAATGGATGTCAGCGTAAGGTGTTGACTCTAGTCCTTTGGAATGCTGTATTGTGATCCTGTTGGACCTCACAATTTAAGTACAATTAGGCCAGGTAAGGGAGATTTCTCAGGAACAGCTAGAGTTGAACAAATTAAGGTGTTAATATTTCCTTTTTTTAATGTTGAGGTTCATCTGGCACAGTGAGAACTTTTGCAGATGATTGGTATGGACATATTAATTAGCAAATAAAAGTTATTGCAATTTATTTGCTGTGATTAAAGTTATAATAAGTAAAACTAACTAGTCAAAAAGTAATTAGCCATAGGGCTATGTCAATAAGATTATTTTTTGATAATTTTCCCTAAGGTGGCGAGGACATCCTAGCTTCCCCATTGTGCTGGTAGTTCCTATAGGGGTCTAGTAAAGGGTGGTTAGTGGAAAACATCAACAGTAGTTATGTAAGGAGTTATTTTCACTGCAAACTCTGAATTAATCTCTCTTTTCCTGACACAAAAATGGCAGGTTCCCAGACACTTACAATAATTAGCCTCTTGAAGAAGAGTGAATACTATCAATGCTCTTTCACTAACAGCTAATACTAGCTGGGCTTTGAATCCTAAGGCACTGAATACATTGCCATTTTGCCTGATGATAAGTTGGTACTCGTGTTACGTGTCGCTTCTAGCGGACCATGACAGTCTTATCCCTAAGGGTGATTCTGTCCCTAACTCAAGCTTGGGGCACAGCCACTTTATCAGTTCATAGTTGCTGCTACTTCTCAGGAACACACTCCAGTGAAGGCATAAGGTGGAAAGGGGAGAAAGCATGTTGCTATATCTGATGGCACCCTAATTTTTATGACAGTGGTTAAGGCTTTAGGGTAAGCCACTAACTGTTTTATGCTTACTTGTAAAAGTGCACCAGTGAAAAGAGATTTTTATTCTACTTTAATGTGAAACTGGTGAAAAGTCAAAATTCCTTTTCATGAGGAGCCTTTTCCACCTGTTCACGTTGACAGGTAGTGTAGTGGCCCTATCTCCGTAACCGAGCATCCAAGTGTCCATTGCTCAATTTTGCTCACTATCGTGGGTCAAAAAGCTGCCAGCATTTACTTCTTGGATAAATCTGAAGTGATTGTGGAAATTGATAAAGCTTTTCATGATTCTTGCCAAATGTTGCTCCCACCCTTAAAAAAAAGAAAAGAAAAAAAAAGACAAATTTGACATCAAATATGGGGGACGACAGCTCTGATAAGTGGCCATTCTTATAGCAGGCATCATTATGGAGCTGTCACTAGTACATGCTACATGCCATTTTCCTTATGACTACCTCTGGGCATGAGACTTTACTAAGAGTAAAACCACAAGTACCCGACCTACTCCTGTAAATCAGGGTGAGAATAATTCACATGTGTATCTTTAGGGGTGGGTGACCTGCAAAATAGACAAGCATTTGTGGGAAAATCTGTGAATCATGGTCGCACTATGCATGTATTGCAGGGAAGGATGTATATGCATCTATGATAGAATCTACCTACTTACTTGTGTGTTTTTTCCAGGGTAAGATCAAGTAGACAAATCGCCAGCTACATAAATAAATAAATATGGGGGCTCTGTTTGCAAAGTGGGCTTCAGGCTGGTGAATCCAACTGTTCTTTACTGAACAGAGGATGGGAATAGAACAACAGAGTCATGCTTCCATCTCAGCAGTCTTCCTTCCCACCTTGGTGCTTTCTCTTCTATCTCTGCAATACAGCCATCCTTGTTCAACCCCACCCAGTCAGGAATCAGATCTATCAGCAAGAGGCAAATTCTAATCTCCCCATTTCATGGGAGTGGAATGCCCGGAATGCAGAAGAATCCATCCCGTTCTGTTCAGCAGGGGAGAAGGGATGTAGGGCACTTGCAAAGAGACATCCTGCAACCAAGCAGGTATGCGGCAGGCCAGGCCAGGAAAGGGAGAGCCCAGCAGCTATGGCGGTAAGGGACTACATCCATGAGACTGTACTCATGACTGTTCTGGAGGCTGGTGGGGGTGGGGAGAGTGCATTCCCCCTCTCTAATTCCCACAGACATCACTCTTTCTGGTTTACTAGCTGTGCTCTGGACCTAAAATTTAGTCCTCTCCCCAGTACCCGGGCCAGGTAATAACTACTAGCATCAGTCAGGGATAAGGATTCCCCTCCAGAAGAGGATGACTGTGGAGTCCCAATTGTGAGAGCTAGCTCTGCAGCCATTTAGGGAATTCCCATCTCCTTGCAGGTGAGGGAGGTCAGGACATCCATGCACATATGGATCTTCCTTCCCAGCCTCTCCTCTCCCCCATCTGTCTGTATCCTGCCTCAACTTGCCCCATACCTACCGGGGGGTACTCCAGCAAAGCTGAGCTGCGCACTGCTCAAGGGGTATAACAGATAAACACCCTATACAGCCCCTTTCCTCTCCTGGCCCTTGCACTGCAGAAATGAATGATGGGCTCGATTTAGTGTTGTCCTGCCCCTGTGCTGTCATCTACACCAGTGCCAAGTAGGTGCAATCTATGCCACCAAATCAGAAGAGTTGCATTTTGCACCCACTTCACTCTGGTGTAAACGAGCACACAAGGTGGAGAACAATGGGGAATCAGGTCCAGGAGAGGTGTAGGAAGGTTTGGCCGGCCCTTTATGAACCCCAGCGCCAAAACTTAATGGATAAAATATGGACATTCTTGGAGTCCCAGATTTATTCCAGCCGTAGGAAAGCAGGTACAGGATTTTGACTCTAGCTCCCTTCCCAACCCCCCCCCCCCGCCCCGCATTGAAATCTAAAATCTAAAAGCCCAATTTTCTTCCCCTTTTTAAATATGACTCGCCTCCCGTAAGCCTGTTTTCTATCCTAGATATAAGAGGCTTAGCTGGTTGAAATATACAAACTGCCCATAGACAATTTTCTTTGCAATATAAGGGAGGCAATGGTATTTTGCAGTATGTACACCGTAGAAAATGATCTTCATAAGTTATTCAAGGCGATTGCTTTCCCTTTTGCAAGAAAAAAAACAGGCAATGATACTGATGTAAATATATCTGGGGCCAAATTCAGCATGGTGCAGAGCATCTGCGAATCCTGTTGAAGCCAGTGAGTGGCAGTCACTCAATATCCCTCAGAATTTGGCTGACATAGGGATAGAGAGAGTATTAAATATAAAGTATATAAAAACAAGAGTAAAAAAGCGGACCTCAGCCCCTCCGAAAAAGGATTCTGCTTGCTAATAGGGAGTGAACAGAAGGATGTGCTCCAATACCTGCACATCTGTCTAAAATAGCAATAGAGCCAATGTTTTCACTGATTCCTCTGAATAATATTAAATTCTAAACTCCAGTGAATAGGTTAGCATGCCCATTGTCTTCCCAAATAGCCATGTATCATTATGTTTCATCCTGCCCAAGTGATCACAGATGTATTTCACTCCAGGTTTTCACGACTGTTTATGTTAGTCACAGCAGATTGCTCTGAATAAAATGTGTCAAATTGCTTTCAAGACCAACCACTTTGCTCAAACACAAAGGCAAATATTTCTGTGTCTATTTGCAGCTTGAAAATATCCCTAAAGAGCACAGCTGGCTAAATTGCAGTTAGCTTTGTGTAGATTTAGTGCAACTGAGGAGAACCCCCCAAAGGCTCAAAAGACTAAGGACCTGATTCTCCAACCTTTACTCATGAGTTATATTCATATCTGGTCAAATTCTGATCCCATTAAAGTAAATGGGGATTTTTCCCTTCAGTAAGACCAGGATTAGTTGCAAGAATATAGGAATTAATTGCCTGGATAGAAGCTGTTGTTATTTTGAAAGTCTGGCATCCTCTTATCCACAGTCAGATGTCTTATGTGTCTAATTATCTGATTGTGCTCACTTCGTAGTTTAGCATTTCCCAAAGTGTGGGACATGCCCCCTGGAAGGCATGAGGACTAGCTGGGCTTGGGGGCAGGGAAGATGTATACATGAAGACAGGCTGGCCTTCAGCAGCACATGGCAAGGTTGAGTTAGGGGGGAAACTGTTTCATTTTCCTCAAAGGAGGGGGGGCGGGAGGAGAATCTGATTTCAAAAATCTGGGAAATGCTGAATTAGCCAGATGTAGAAATAATATGAATTAACCCCCCAAAATTGTAATGAAAAAAAAAAAAAGGAGCATAGATTGAAGCCAGGCTGAAAATCAGACCTTCATTTGACCTTATTAAACCAATCAGACCTTATTAAAATCAACTCATATCTTATTAAAACAAATGTTCAGTCGCCTCCTTTTGAAAATGGCAACATATATGTATCCATTCTTTCTTGTATCTTTGGAACACAGACAATTGACCTGCAGATAGTAAGAATATTCCCCTAAGTTTACGTGTGATAGTGTCCTGTCCTTGAGTCTAAGCACCACAGTGAGAACAACTGATCAAGGGAGGACATGCATATTAAATTATAACATGTATACATCCAATCATGATGCCTGTGTGTCACTGTATAAAACAGGCAGGAGTCAAAACAAGTCTGTCACCCTATGACATTCTTCTTGCCTGAAGGGCAACCAATAAAAAACAAAACCAATTGTATACTTAAAGCACAGGTTTTGGATCATAAAAGTAGCATCAAATAATATTTCAGAGGCATACTGTGTGTGGTTAAATAGGACTTTAAACTCTATTCTGTGGGGGGGAGAGAGAGAGTTGAATTGAGCCTTTTTATTTGTTCTGGGCAGAAATCTAGCACACAAGGTCTCAGTGCAAAATGCTTTTGTATTTATTTTTTCTATATACATTACAATTTATTATTTTGTACAGTGTGTGTGAGCACACAAAATGTGTGTGTGTGACAGAAAGAGAGAGCATAGCATTCTCATTTCTCCTTTTTTTTAAAAAGGGAAAGAATTAATCCATAATAAGACCCAATCCTTTTGGGTACTGTGACAGACCCAGACCAGTGGGGTACAGGAGTCTGGTAGAGGGCAAATATACTGGTCACTGGATGAGTAGTTTTCTGTTCCCTGAGTGACCAGAGCAGGGGCTGCACTAGAGTAATCAGGAACCTGCTAGAACCAGTTAAGGCAGGCAGGCAGGCTAATTAGGACACCTGGAGCCAATTAAGAAGAAGCTGCTAGAATCAATTAAGGCAGGCTAATCAGGGCACCTGGGTTTTAAAAGGAGCTCACTTCAGTTTGTGGTGAGAATGTGAGGAGCTGGGAGCAAGAGGCACAAGGAGCTGAGAGTATGCTGCTGGAGGACTAAGGAGCACAAGTATTACCAGACACCAGGAGGAAGGTCCTGTGGTGAGAATAAGGGAGGTGTTTGGAGGAGGCGATGGGGAAGTAGCCTAGGGAGTTGTAGCTGTCATGCAGCTGTTACAGGAGGCACTATAGACAGCTGCAGTCCACAGGGCCCTGGGTTGGTACCTGGAGTAGAGGGTGGGCCTGGGTTCCCCCCAAACCTCCCAATTGACCTGGACTGTGGGTTCTTCCAGAGAGGAAGGTCTCTGGGCTGTTCCCCAACCCACATGGTGAATCTCTGAAGCAAGAAAATCCGCCAATAAGCGCAGGACACACCAAGATAGAGGAGGAACTTTGTCACAATACTTACAGTTTTTTGTTTTGCTTTGTTAAGAATAGGTCTATCCTGCAAGGTGCTAATACATGTCCTGAGTGTATTCAGTTCAAACTAAGTGGGAATTGAGGCCACTCAGCATCTTGTAAGAGGCATTAGGCAAACTGCAGGACCGAGCACGATATGTGGCACTTGCCTTTTCCCCAAGTCATTTTGGCATGCATTTTTTAATATAGACAGTTTGCATCTTAAATATGTATTTACACAACAGCCTGGGACCGCTCTAGGAAAAACAATTTCACTTTATTGGTCTAGAATATGCCTTTTAAAACATTTATAAATAGGTATTTCACCATCAGACTAGAAGAAGCTCCTTCAGAGACAGTCTGTGCATAATACACATTGTAAAACTTATTTAAATACATTATTTACCAAAGAGAGACAGGAAATGGCTCCTTCAGACAAATTCCAGTCTCTCAGGAAGATATTACACATACTGAGAAATATACAAACATATCATATACCTTAAAAGAGCTGCTAAACTATCACTTGATTCAGCCTCAGTCATCTTATTCCTGCAATTAAACCTCACTCAGATTATATTAGTTCCCATCTGTATGAGTGTCACTGTTGAAACATGAGACCATTGTCGTCATTATCAGAATGTTTCTTTTGAAAGTGAGTGAACAAAAGTGGGATGCACAGACAAAAAAATAAATTAAATGTTTATGAAATGCTGGAGATTCAAAGTTTGCTGTGATGTCATGTTTCTTAGATCAATGTTTCTAGCCAAAATGAGAGTCCAATTTGTCTTCCTTCCAGAAATCAGTACATCTCAACACTTTGAAAGGGTTCACACCCACTCACCTACCCCATAAGGTTCAGACTTGTTTTTTGGGGGGTGGACTGCAAATTTTAGCCTGGTTTTGTGCTTAAACTTACAACACCATGTATTTTAAAAAAAGTCTCATATCAGCTCAGGATCATTTAAAACTGGGTCCGTCTTCGTGAACATCAGTGAAACTTTCAATGATGCATTCTCTGAGTCTCCGGTTTGAAATAGGACCCTGAAACATGGCAAGATTTATGCTACCTGTGGGAACATGGGAGATATCTGTATTAATTTCATGAATTTTATATGTTTATCTGTGGACTGGGTGGTTATTGTGTTAGCTAAAGGATAACTAACAATTAAATCAGATTCAGGTAGATGTGCCACAACCAAAATCAACGGCTATAGAGATCTTTTTGTAGTTTACCTCCATTGATGTGGAATTGGGGGTCTGGCTGGTCTCACAAATGGTGACGGGGAAGGTCTTGAAAGCAGTTAAAAAGTAGAGTCTCTGATGAGTCAGGGAGACAGAGGGTCTGCAGAAAAACAAGGTACATCATCTTCCTCAGGAGAACAGGAGGGAGATACCTAAATTTATCATTTCCCTCATGCATTGGTAAAATTATATCCATTTAGGCTTTTGTTATTTTAATCCCTTTCTTTCTACCTGTCATGTTCCTATGGATAAGTCAATCAGACTTTGTTTTGAAGTTTTCTTTGCCACTGCAGTTTCATTCTGGTCACCAGCTCCTAGAGAGAAGTTTATAACAGAGTCTAATCCCAGTTAACCCTGAGGTAATGTGGTTTGTGTGGTTTAAAAAAAAAAGGGGGGGGGGGGGGGGGGTTTGTATAGTCTGGCCAGTCGAGACTAAGAGTGGGATGAATTGTGGGATTCCATTGTGAGAGAAATGCAGGTCTGGGCCTGTCACTTGGAAAGGGCAAGAGAATGAGAGCATGAGGTCTGTCTTTACCCTTAATCATAACACCACCTATAAACTCAGCAACTCACGTTTTCCCCTCCACCAGTTTCTCTATTTTTGAATGCCTTACTCTTGTCCCAATTTTAAAGACTGAATAAAAATGCAAAAGTCTATGATAGGGATAGTTCACCATCCCCACCTCTTTACTCCCCCTGCAATTGCAAGGAAATGATTGTGTTAAATATTCTCACTTAATCCCATGTGATGATGGATTCTCAGTGCTCCAGAGGAAGATGTGGTATGGAGGGGAGGGGAAAGCCCATGATGCCTGCCACTATGCACTTGAGATTTTTTTTTTTCCTGAACCTAGACACAATGGTCAGTTTATCCTTATAAATGTGACTATGAATCACCATACTGTTTAGGAAGCTAATAGCTTTTATTCAGTGTGACACTATCAATGTCCACGTAATTTTCCATTTTCTTCTTGAATTTTAGTGAAGTGGACTCTGTCGATTGGGAGATGTAATTTATAAGGTAGATTCTTAAAGGGCAGAGAAGGTCAAACATTGATTAACCTCTGAGAAAATATAACCTTTATTGTGAAGATACTGATTTTCTAACTAGAGGAACCTCAGAGGATTCTTTATCCCTTCTGATGAACAAGCCCCACAATGTTAACAAGGATTTTAACATTTTTCTAGTAGACCTTCCTCACAAGCTGGAATAGACTTATAATGCTCATGCTGAAGAGTGAGAAGAAAAATCCTCATTTAAAATGATGACAAAGTCCCTGAAGACCTAAAGTTTTCAATATATCTTTCAGTAGCAACCTTCCCTTGAAGTCGTTCTCTGAGAATCCTCAGCTGGTGGGAATCATCATATCTCAACTGACAGTGGAGCTACGTCAGTTTCCACCATGTGATCAAGTAGCTCATTGGCTGTAGCCTTTAGCAGAGCTTTCAAGATTCCTAATACAGGGAAAAAAAAAAAAAAACATGAAAACTTAACTGTTTAACCACTGGAATTTCTACCAGCTCCCAAACTATTTTCAGCTAATGTTTCTGTTTGATGCTCAATAAATTTCCATATGTAGCATACAAGTTTTGTATAGCATATATGTATTAGACATTCCTTTTCCCATTTTCATTGTGGTCATTGACCTTAAACCACTTTCCCATCTTGACATATTTTAAACCTCCCACCTTGTCCTCTTTCTAGATCTTTTTTAATGAACCGTAGCCTACTTAACTTTAACTTTGTACTTAATGGGCTTCTTAACCTGCTTTCAACTATTTTTTTTCTTTGCTTAGTCTTTTATTCAATGCTTACCTGCTCTATTTATTTTTGATTCCCACCCACCTCACTTCTTTCTACTTTAACCATTGCATTCTAGCTGTCTAAGTGGCCTTTTCCCCAACACCTGAGTACTGTACCGATATTTCCAGAAGAAGAAAACATTGTCTCACTTCATTATCTAGGGACAAAGTTGCATCTAATTGTAAATACAGGTTGAGAATCTGTTTTTTATTAGTAGTAATTAACTATCTGTAATGTGTACCTGTATTATAATTATCTGCTATTACTGAAATTAGGAGTAAAAACAACAATTAATAGTTCAAATACAGCTTCCATGTAAAAATACTGCTGTTAAATACAGTTAGTACATATTCAATTGGAAAGGGGCATCTGAGAATTTTGTTCCATGCCACCCACTCCCCCTTTCCCCATGGGGGGGGGTTGGGGTTTAGGCTGCTCTAAGTTACACCAAGGATCATTTTTGCCCCAGACTGACTCCTGTTCAAGGGACGTGAAAAGAGACCAACAGCCACCTTTCTCCATCCCCCTCTCAGATGTACTAAGCATAGTTCAACAAAGGATTGAGCTCTTTTTTTCTATGCATTACAATAATAGATCTGTGTCCTCCATACCCTATTGCCCTTTAAACAAAATGCACTACCTAACTCTCAAGTAAAGGGCAACATGCCACTAAAAGAAGGAAGACAACATGGATGAGATAATATCTTTTATCGGACCAACTTCTGCTAGTGAGAGAGACAAAGTTTTGAGCTTACACAAAACTCATGTTCAGGTCTATATAAACTCCATGTAAGCTTGAAAGCTTGTCTCTCTCACCAACAGAAGTTGGTCCAATAAAAGACATTACATCACCCACCTTGGCTACAACAACACTGCATACTAAAAGAGGGGGACATCTGGTTATGCAAACGAATTCAGATACTTTCTTTTAGTCAGGTTTACACAGCTGAGCTGGGTTTCAGTAAGTTCATTAGCAGTAAGTTTTGCCTAAATCTGATTTCTTTGAAATTCAGATTTGGATATTTCTTGGTTTAGTTTCCACAGGTATCAAGGGTAGAGCTAACAATGCAAAAACTGTTTCCCATGTTAATAAAGGGGTCATTTAATAGTCCTTTATAAAAGAAAGATATTAAATACAGTCTCAGAGTGCCATCAAGAAACTTTTGAATACCCTCCAATTAATATATTTTTTTTCATCACACTGTCTATCAAAAGGAGAAAATCCTATCAGCATCACTAAATCCTCCTTTTAGGGTTTTATTGATCTTAGCCTTACAACAAGATTATCAAAAATAGTCCTACATAAAGATAATATCTAGGGGCTTTTTGGCTAATCTCAACACTTAATTTTAGATTACATCTAGTAGTTTTCAGCCTCATAGCTATCCTTGTAGATAACATATACATATCCATGTTTACTCTTAATTAAGAAGCAATAATTATTTTTGTTTGCTATGGTTCAAACATGAGTAACACCAAGCATGCCCATAGACAGTCTACAATAAGTCTTGAACTCGTTTACAAAATAAATAAATCATACCATGTTAGACAGTTTGTTTCTCCTGGACAAGGAATTCTCTTTTCGTGTGTCTTGTATGTCAGGAATCACATAATTTCATGTACCATAGTCAAACATAACCAGTTGTGAGTGTGCTAATTGTCTTAACCTTGCTACTTTTGTCTAGCACTTATATTGTGTAGATGTTTAGATATACAAGCCCCGCACATGTCTTTGTTCTACTACCAGCAGCCACATAATAAATTTGTATAAAAAGGCAACATGTGAAAGAGAATAGTTTAATTTGAAGGCAGGAATCCAGAAACACCAATTCCACTACTGAGGAGAGACAGAGATTCTCCAAGAATAAAAGCAACTTAGAAGGAATACAGTGATGGCCCAAAGGACTAACCTAACTCCCATTAAAGACAATGGAAATATTTCATTGGCTTCAATGGAGTTTGATCAGTACCCAAATATAGGTTACCTAAGAAAAGACTGAGATAAAAATGTGTAAGGATGGCAGAGTTTGGCCCCTAATTATAGAATAATAATTCTACTGATATTCTACAGATAAAAAGAGTGTTATTAAAAACTCATCCTTTACCACCCTACTGTGATTTTGATGTCATATCTTCTATTCTAAGAAGAGGAATATTTCTCAATACTATACATGCATAGAATAGTGAATGTTTAATTGTTGAGGGCACCCAATATATGTGTATGCATGTAAATTTTATATAAATCATTGTCTAAATTGGGGTGGGAAAACTACGGCACCACGCGGCCCGGCCCTGCTCCAGCACTCCGGATGGGGCATTGGCATCTCAGCCTTGCTCCGGCTTTCTGACCAGGACACTGGGTCAGGGGAAGGACACATGGCTCAGCCCCCCTCCGCCCGGGGCACTGGGTCGGGGGCCACACCATGCGGCTCAGCCCTGCTCTGGTGCTCCGGCTGGGGGGCTGCGTCGGGGGTCACACCAGTGTCTCGGCCCTGCTCTGGCACGCAGACCACATGTCTTGGCCCCCCTCTGCCTGGGGCGCTGGGTCAGGGGCCACACCATGCGGCTTCCGGAAGCTGTGGCATGGCACTGCTCCGGCACTCCAGCTGTGGCACAGGGTCGGGGGAGCTGCAGGGGCGGTGTCTGCGGATGGGGCAGCATGCAGAGCCACATGGCCGTGCCTCCGCGTAGGAGCCGGAGAAGGGACATGCCACTGCTTCTGGGAGCCGCTTGAGATAAGCACCGCTCAGAGCCTGCACCCCTGAGCCTCTCCCCATGCTCCAACCCCCTGTCCCAGCCCTGATCCCCCTTCTGCTCTAAAAACCCCTCAATCCCAGCCCAGAGCACCCTCCTGCAGCCCAAACTCCTCTTTTCCAGCCCCACCCGAGAGCCTGCACCCCCAGCTGGAACCTGCACCCCTTCCCACACCCCTGCCTCAGCCCTGATCCCCCTCCTGTCCTCCAAACCCCTCGGCCTGAGTCCAGAGCACCCTGCTACACCCTAAACTCCTCCTCCCCAGCCCAGAGCCCACACCCCCAACCAGAGCCCTCACCCCCTGCCGCACCCCAATCCAAATATTGTGAGCATTCATGGCCCGCCATACAATTTTTATTCCTCGATGTGGTCCTCGGGCCAAAAAGTTTGCCCACCTCTGGCTAACTCCTCTCTTCTCAGTGGTCCTTTAGGAATTTTTTTACTAACCCTATATTGCTCTGTTTAGAAAAAGAAAATAACACACACACACTTTCCAATGGACATAACATTTGCTTGCAGCTGGTTGCTTTCTTTACTAGAACATTTTCACTTGCATTATTAGTTAATAGCAGGAGGAAAAATGAAAAACAAAATTGCAACTGCATAAACAGAGCTGTGGCCCACGAATGCCTGCACTATTCCAGATGATATTGCTGGAAATTGTATGATTTATGTTTCTGTAGGTTCATTGTTGAATAACATAATAATTAATTTTACACAATTTGCCTGCTGGCACATTAAAAATAGAACTCTTTTGGGACCTGACCCTTCACCCATTAAAGTCAATGTCTTCACTCTTCCTAACTTCATTATATGCAGAATCAAGCCCTGGATTGTCAGAGATATTTGTTTCCTGTAGCTAAAATGCTACTTTTGTCAGCAGCAAAAGAAGCATTCCTTTCCTATACAAATTTGTGGTACCAAACTGCCAAAATGTCTTACTGCAAGTGTTCTTAGATAATATGTTCCTAGTTTGTTCTAATTTACAGTAGGGCTGGAGAACATTATGCACATCAGTCTTATAAATAACATCACATAAATAACAGCTGCACTCAGTACTGAAGCAATCGCTCTCCTCCCATGTAATCATTCATTTATAGTGACGATGGAACATTCTTAAGTAGCAGTAACCGAAGTCACATCCTTACATAATTTTGGTTAGATTGCTCAATACTTCATTACAGCACACATTTTTTTCCACCCCCTACTTTCCCCCTCATTGCTTTGCAATAATTAATTTGGATCTCAAAGTCATTAGAGCCTTATTTTAGAATGTCTATCTGGAGTAATGGAATTTGAATGTTAAAAATACAATATGCAAGACGTGACTTTACATTTATAATAAAGGATGAGGGCAGGGATAGGTTTTGTTGCTTTCATGTTAGACAATTCGTAGGTTGAAACAGTGCTGAACAAAACAGATATTTACATTACGCGTTATGGACATGTAGAATCACTGGACATTGGCTTGTTGCTGTTAGTTAATAAGCTTCCAAAAAGCTATTTAGCAAAGCACTTAAGAAAATGCTTAATTTTATGAACATGCTTCAATTCCAATGATTTTCATGGGACTCAATAATATCCTTATAATAAAACAGATGCTTAAGTAATGTATTGAATAGGGATGGACTTAAACGTGCTTAAAAGCATAGTTTTTAAAGTTCATGCTAGCACAGGTCCTAATGGAACAATTATCTCCAAGAAAACATTCAGTTCCCTTCTGTATTTATGTTCACCATGATAACTATTTTTGGTCATCTTCAGATTCATCTGAGTCCATGTCATTTATCCCATTACCATTCAAGTCACTAGAAAAACTTCAGAGATGCAAGATCAGATCCCATCTCCTTTGCTCTCCATTTTGTATCCCTGACCATTGCATCAAGATATTTAGATATTTCAGTGTCTGAATTGCAATATTATTTTGTGGAAACAGATGCTCGCCATACATCTTAAAGCTTTTCATCCAAGTTAAGATTAAAATAGTGCACTGCATTTATCTAATCATAAGTCTAATAGATATGACATACTTAGTCGTGACATACTCCATACATATTTTCCTAATAAAGATTATTATAGCTATTGACATTTTAGGGCAGGTTTGCCATAGATGTAAGATATAGAACCTATGGGAGCTTTCTGGGTTCTATTCCTGTCTCTGTCATAGACTTGTTGTAATACTTTGTGCTATCAAACTTGAGTACCTGAAGTTAGGCACAAAATAAGTGTCCTGGGTCTTTCAGAGGTGCTGAGTACCCAACACCAGTGGACCTGATTACCAGAGGTAATTGAGCACCAGCAATACCCAGTGAAGTCAATGAGAGCTGCCCATCCTCAACACCTTTGCATCTAAGTGTACATCCCCGTGTTGGAAAATGTTGGCTTTAACTCTGGTCTCCATTTCCACATCTGTGAAATTGGGATACAATCCCTACCAAATGTTTGGTCAGAAAGTGGAAAACAAAATTCATGATTTTTTTGTCCTTTTTTGTTTTTGTCATTTTTTTCTTTTTGTTGTAATTTTCTAACCAGATCCAGTAAAGCATTTTGAGCTCCTTTGATGGAAAATACTATGTATGTATACAGTGCTGCTGCTGGTGGTAGTCGTGTTACATGTAGCATATTAAGTAAAAGAGGTCAAAGAAGTGTTAAAAGAATAGCATAGTGATTCTTAATGAGAGCCAGTAAAATCAGAAAACAATTTAGCCTCTCTTATACTCCTAGCTCAGAGAAAATGTGCTGTGGTGTAATGTACCAGTAACAGTGCAGAACTCTTTTATACGGGACAACAAAAAAGAGAGACCTACTTGCCTAAAGGTGGGCTGATATATGATCCCATTACAATATTGCATCTTTTCAGTGAGGCATCTTGATGTATGTACATTAATTCGTGCATTTTGGGGTACCAACCCCCAAATACACAGGCAATCGAATTTTCATGTGCAAACCCCATTTGGACAAACGGGTTTTGTGTGTGACTATTTTATCACCTGACCATTCAAGTGTTGGTCCATTCATACAAACTGGGGATGATAGGGTCTGAAAATCAGGACCACAATGGCAGCCATTCTGTTTCCAACACTGCGGCAGAAATGCTGAAAGAACCACTTGGGGTGCTCTTCAGGAAAAAGTATCCAAACCCTATCGAGTGCTTGTGGTATTTGGAAATGTTCAGAGAGTGCAGCGGCATTACATGTACTGTGCTTCTAAACAGTTTGTGTCTTCTGAGGCATCACACTTATTGTGCTATTTTAATTTATTGCTGACAGTAATTATATCTGATTATTATTTTATTCTACCTTCTTTGTAATATTTCCAGGGTGTCTTTAAATATTCATGCCATTTTAGCAAACAAGTTGTTAGCTTTTTCAAAGGTAAAGACATCAGAGCCTGTCTTTTGGAGAGCAGAGTACCTCTTGAAGACAGAGGCCACCTTTTCATTACTTTGAAGATAATCAAAATATGGAGAGCAGTAAGTCAGGAACAAAAAGATCAGGGTGGCATAACTAAAGTTTATTGAATTTGTGCTGAGGAACCCAAAAAAGGCAGTTCAATTTGTTCCACATAGTTTTATCCTCTAATTCCTAATCACATATGCTGTTTTATTGTGTACAATAAAAAGGCTAATTTGACTAAATCCATTCATAAATGACAAAATCAATAGTTCTCCTTTTGAAAGTCACTCAGCATATAGAATATAAGAATTTATGGTTAGTTTACTACTGTCATGGATGGGTCTCTTTCTGGTAGTAACTGATAAAGCAGCTTTTGAAGTCAGACTGTCACAATAAAGTACTTAAATCCATCTTAATGTACCCCAGGGAAGCGAGTCTGAATTAACCTAGTACCTTAGTTTTATAACAATAATAAGGTGAAAGGGAGTATGCAGCAGAAACTGATTATAATAAGTGATACAAAAGAAGACAGAAACAATGAGGCAAAAGTAAAATGGGGACTGGGATTAAGGGATTCTCACTCAGCCATGTGCAAAAACTTTAAAATTAATGTTGTATTGTTTAGCTAACAGCTGTCAAGTCATTTTAATGTGCAGTATGCTTGCTTTCCTCTTCCCCCTCACCAAGAGCACATTAGAAATCATATTCTCCATCTTCTGAAGACTAACAAAGTTAATCCTGCCTTGCATTGCTTTTAGGACTAAATCATACTGCAGGATGTCTCTACATTTGTCAGTGAGGATATTAACATATTGTTTAACTTTGCTGTTACAGTGACATGATGAATGGTGTTAAAAATTACTTATGGCCAAATTCTGCCTGCCTTTTATGCCGGTGGACAATGGGGAAAGGTGACGGAGAGTACAAGCAACCTCCCCTTGCATGGCTTATGCAACCCTCAACCCACAGCCTCCTTCCACGTTCTGAATCCCTCGGCCCCACCCCACCAGCCTGGAGCCCCTTCCTGCACCCCAAACCCCAGTCCCACCCCAGAGCCCGCACCCCCATTTAGAGCCCTCACTCCCTCCCGCATCCCAACCCCCTGCCCCAGCCCAGTGAAAGTGAGTGAGGGTGGGGGAGAGCGAGCCACTGAGGGAGGGGGAATGTAGTGAGTGCGGGGTGGGGTCTTGGGGAAAGGGCAGAGCAGGGGGTGGGGCCTCATGGAAGGGGCGGGGCTAGGCTGTTTGGTTTTGTGCCAATAGAAAGTTGGCAACCCTCGGTGGCAGAGAAGGGGTAAATGGTCAGACAGTGGGAAAGGAAGAGGCTTTTAGCAGTAGTGAATTGGAAGGACTAAAGGTAATCAGTGTGAGAAGCTGGGAGGCTGGAAATTAAGAAGTTGCAGTATTTTAGGCAAGATATGATAAAACCCTGGACTAGTTCTTTTAACCACAAAGTTGGAGGGACATGGAAAGATTCTGGAGATGTTGTAAAAGAGGGACTTATTTTGGGGGGAGGGAGAGGGCGGGGGGTGGGGGGGGAGAGAAGTAGCCTGGATGTGCGGAGAAAATGAGAGAGGGAGTCAAATATTACACTGAGACGGCCATGCTAAGTATTGAAGACAGTGGACATTTAGACAGGGATGACAAAAGGAGGGAAAGGGGACTTTACAGGGTAGGATCATGGTCAGTTTTCATTGGCTAAGTTGTTCAAAGGTGACTGGTGATTTGGGGACCTGTTTTTAGATCCCCAACTTGGAACATGTCGAAAGGGCCTGATTTTCAGAGGACAGGGGCTCAGCACTATCTCAAAACCTGGCTCCTTAAAGGTATCTCAACTTGAACACCCAGAAATTGAGGGATCTGAATCACTAGTCACTCTTAAAAACTGTGGTGAATTTATGCTTCAGCTTAGTAGTAGTAGTAGTAAATATTTATATTATAGTAGTACCCAAAGGTTCTGCTCAAGATTGGGGCCCGTAGAACAGAGTGCTATGCAAGCACACACATAATATGATCCCTTACCTGAAACATTGGCATAGTTGTATTAGTTGCTTGTATAACCCCCATAGTTCTCTGTCTCCGTCTAGTAACTGCACCACATAGTGGTTTATGAATCAGCTACAGCCTTTGGTTTACCAAAACTGGATCTTTTAGCTGGGGCAGTATATGCTCATAGTTTTAACTCTGGATATTCCAGGTTCAATCTCCATTGCACAAGGGCTATCCGGGTTGTCAGGTTACAACTGGGTGAACAGTGATTTGAATGGGACTCAGGCACATGCTTAAAGTTAAGCATTTCCTTAAGTGCTTTCCTGAATAGGGACACTTTCCTGAAACAGGGCCCAGATTACATAAGAATGAGGTATCAGAGTAGCAGCCGTGTTAGTCTGTATCCGCAAAAAGAACAGGAGAAGAAGTGGGTTGCAGCCCACGAAAGCTTATGCTCTAATAAATTTGTTAGTCTCTAAGGTGCCACAAGTACTCCTGTTCTTTTTGAAAAATGAGGTAGGAGACCTTATTTATCTCCTTAGATTGGTTTCCAATATATTTTATAAATATGAATCTTTATTTGATTCTGAACTGTTTGCATGTGACTGGTTTGAATTGTGTCTCTTGTTTTCTAGAGTTGAAGTAACTGTATATAAAACAAACAACAAATTAGACATAACTGTTCAGGATTTTAATTGTAAAGGGAAACTCATGCCCGTTACAAAATTCTGCTTGTATTGAACTCAATGTTATATACACATGATTTTGTAAGAAATGGCAGTAGTATAAAAGCTACCTCTACCTCAACCAAAAATTAATACTATGTATATTCCTCAATGCTTTCACTATGAGTCAAAATATAAATAATGGAGAAAGTCATTTTCTAAGCTTCATGGGAGGGTGTTTTTTTTTTAAAGGTGGACTGTTTTAATTTATCATTCTAAATGTGCTGACAGTAAGCACATTTTAAAAGCTCATAGAGCAATACATCAGGTTACCTAATATTAATTTACTTTTTATAGTTTATTTAATATAGTATTGATTGAATTTGCATTTGGATTTATGACCTTTTAAATGTTCAGGGACTAAAACAGTTGTCTAGTAAGCTGGGGTGACAGTTGTGAGACTGAAATAGTTGGCCAATCAGCTTTTTAAATAAATTAAAGATTGTGTAAACCAAAGCAATGTTGAAAATTAGAGCTTTGAAATGAGATCATCAGTTCTAAATCAATACCAATACACTATACGCTCTGTGTTGTTCACTGTCTACTTGGGAGAATTTCAGTAATCAATCATTGGCATTCTGGGTCACAGAGTCAAAGAAGGAGTCTAATTCAGTAAAGTTATAAGACTATCAAAGATCCCTTAGAAAGTAGTATGTCTTTCAGTTTCTCTAAGATCAGATACATAGACAAATAAAGTCAAGTATGTAAACAGACTGGTTATTAATAGGAATAGCAGAATTTGTTACATTAAGTATAAAACTCATAAATAGGGTCAGATTTCTGGCTGATTATATGGCTGTAACTTCACTGACGCCATCTATGAAATTGACCTTATCTTTGATTTTTGAGTGGGTTCTAACTTTGGGGGGAGGGGGCGGGAAGCATTTTCTCAATGGCCTCGAAAGAGTGATTTTGATCCAGGGGTTCTAGCTTGAGAAGAAGGTTCAAAATATCTGAAGTTTAAATTCTATTTACTTAGGAAAAATTAAGTTCCAGACTCCACTATGTTACATGTGGATTTTTATTTGTTTGTTCGGTTTTTAATAATTTGATTCCCCTTTGATAACCTTACAGCAGTGTTTCTCAAACTGGGGCTGCCGCTTGTGTAGGGAAAGCCCCTGGCGGGCCAGTTTGTTTACCTGCCCCGTCCACAGACCCAGCCGATCGCGGCTCCCACTGGCTGTGGTTCGCCGCTGCAGGCCAATGGGCGCTGCAGGAAGCGGCGGCCAGTACGTCCCTCGGCCCGCGCTGCTTCCAGCAGCCCCCATTTGCCTGGGACGGCAAACCGCGGCCAGTGGGAGCCGCGGTCGGCCGGACCTGCAGACGGGGCAGGTAAACAAACCAGCCCGGCCCACCAGGGGCTTTCCCCACACAAATGGCGGCCCCAGTTTGAGAAACACTGCCTTACAGAAAAGGAAGGATTGTTTTCCAGTAGGACATAGGGTAGGATTTTTGATGACATTTAAGGGACTTGATGCTCAGTTCTCATTATTTTTGATGGCAAATGGATGTCTATTTCCCTTATGAAATCTGAACCTTTAAATATTTCCATAGCCCCAGGTTCCATTTGGTTAGAAATACAATTTAAAATTTCGCTGGAAACAGATTTTTGTTTCAATAAATAAATGTTTCCCTTTCTTGTTTGCAATGTGCCCCTCCTTGACAGAAATGTCTCCTCTCTTTGGGCCTGCCACTCAAACTATTACAGTCAATGGGAGCTTTGCCATTAACTTCAATTGAAGCAAGATCAGGTCTGTTATTTCTTCCCTGCTACCCAGCTATTTTTAGCTTGCTAGCTTGAGGAGAGCTAGCACATGTTTGTCTACCTATTTTGGGAAGCACACACACAACTGCAGTGTAGACATACTCTAACCGGCCATGCAGGCCCTGCAACCACACATTAAAAAGTTCCATAGTGCACCCAGTTTGTGTGGATCAGGCTACATTGCTGTAGATTTACATCTGAATTTACCACACACTGTCTAGACAAACCCATTAATTTCAATGGGTCTGTTGCTGGAGCAAAGTACTGGGCAGTTCCCGGCCAATGGGAGCTGTGGAGTCAGTACTCGGGGCAGGGGCAGCGCGCAGAGACCCCCCTGCCTCTCCCCGAGGAGCCAGAGGGATGTGCCAGCCACTTCTGGGAGCGGCGTGGAGCCAAGGCAAGTAGGGAGCCCTGCTGCGCTGCCAGACTGTCAGTGCCTAAAATTTCACGGTTTGGCTGCAGAAGCCTCCTGGAGATGGTGTGATTCCAGTAAACTCCTGGTGAAACCAGGAGGGTTGCCAACCCCACCAGCAGCCTAACTGCTGTCAAGTTTTTGTAGGCATCGCAACAAAGGAGGATAACGCGGTTGCTTTTTGGATGTTTATCTCCATTGGGGAAATGAAGATGGGGGAAATATAGCACAAAAAGAGCAAAAAATGACATCCAGGGTCACAGAGGAAGTCTGTGGCACAGCTAGGAATTGAATCCTGATCTCCTGATTTTAGGGTTGCCAACTTTCTATTGGCACAAAACTGAACACCCTAGCCCCACCCCTTCCCTGAGGTGGTGCTGACCAGAGCCGCCAGGGTCCCTTTTCGACCCAGTGTTCCTGATTTCCAGTCCAGTGCTTTAATCACAAGGCCATCCTTCCTTGGGCCTATAGTTAATATTGAACCATATTTTTCAGTTGAAAGTTCTTCTTAAGGATAAATGGCATGACATGGTTCACTGTAACTTACAATAATAAAAACCATTTTGCATTCATTGACAAAAGACTTAGAACTATTTCAGTAAAATTATCTTTTCCCTGTTACAGATACTTTGGCCACTACTAACTAGGAAGCTGTGAGATTTACCTATAAATCTTCTTTTTTTTACCAAGTATCTGTAACTGGCTCAATCTAAACTATCATTACAGAATCAAATTTAGGGTGCTATTCAGGCACTTCATATATTTGATCAATTTCATTGCAAATTGGAGTACATTTGAAAATTTCAGATTTAGGGAAAAAAGGAATTACTGAATTATCCTTAAAGAATGTTGGAGAGAAAGTTTCTCAATTGCTGATTCAGGAAGAAAATGCTACAGCTTTGACTAGTGTTCTTATGAAAGATAACTATTTTATTCATCATAAAATTGATGTCCTCAAGAAGGTAGCTAAGATTAGTAATACCAGAACCTTCATTCCCCTAAATCAGTTAATGACATGGATTTGGTTAGTCTACATTTTTTATTTTTACATTCTTACCACTAGTTAAAAGTTTAATCTGTTCTTTCAAATCTTAAACTTTTGTAGGATCCCTTTACATTTTTCTTCCAGATTTTTGATCTAATTCCGCTGTGACAAGAGGACTTTTTGAATCTTCAGAACAGGATTATTTCTGTTTCTTGGAAATCTGGTGAAATATTTGCCATAATAATAAGACAGTGCACAATTTGCCAAACAGAACCTAGGACTACTGAGGTTAGGAGATAATCGTAGTTAGCTTTACATGCTGAATGTTTGTTTCTGGGCTATTCTGCAACTGCAATCTTCTCTGCCAAGCTTTTTGTGATTAAGGATGATAAAAAGACATGATTGTTATGATGCTAGAGAATGCACAAACCATTGCATCAAACAGATACTTGGTAAAAAACTACATCACCATGGTGTGGGAGGAAATCTTGGCCCCATTGAAGTCAATGGGAACTTTGGTATTGATTTCAGTGGAGACAGTATTTTACCCCACCTCTCTCTCTATCCACTTCTCTCTTTTTTATCTCCCTTGTCTATTTTTTTCTTTCTTCCTTTTCTGCTCCTTTCCACCTTCCAGTCTCTTCCTGTTATTAACCTTCAGGTGCGCACTTCAATAGTTTATCTTAAGCAAGTATGAACAGAGAATAGGTAGTATGATGCATAATCATCTTGTCTATTGCATTAACATACTTTATCTCTTGTATGCTATTTTTTATCCTTCTAGAATGTTGGATTTTATTTACCTGACAATTGGTACTTGCACCTCTACACATTACAATCTGATTCTGATCTTGGTTACACCAGTGAAAATTAATAATAATTTCACTGAATATTCCACAGTCTGTTCTGAGGGCCTGTGAGGTTTTTTGTCTGGCCCTGCAGTTTTCCTGGGGTAATCAAGCCTATTGCTCTCATTTACTCTGGTGGATATCCAAAGTAGCTCATTTAAATTCAGTGGGAGTTACTCTTGATACCCATTGGGAAACGAGATCTGAGTCTATCCACCTGTAGAGAGTCATTTGCCCATTCTATTAACTGGTAAGACTCTAAGGTGAGATTGGGTGCCACACCTCCAGGGGGCATCACAAACCCAAGTAGAGTGCAGGGAGAGACGGCATAAAAGTAGCTGTAAACCACCTTTGTACTATCAGGATTCTGGCACTGCTGGAGGCTGATGTGGTCCCAACACAACTTAGGGTCTGTGTATACTACCCGCCGGATTGATCCAGCGGGGGTCAATTTATCACAACTAGTCTAGACGCGATAAATCGATTACTGAGCACTCTCCTGTCGACTCCGGTACTCCACTGGAGCAAGAGGCACAGTTGGAGTCGACGGGAGAGTGTCCACAGTCGACTCACCGCAGTGAAGGACACCGCGGTGAGTAGCTAAGTACATCGACTTCAGCTAAGTTATTCACGTAGCTGAAGTTGTGTAACTTAGATCGATCCCTCCCCCGCCCTCCCCAGTTTAGACCAGGCCTTAGAGCAGTGATGGGGACTTTATCTACCAACTCTAAAAGGGGACACAAATAAGTACTGCAAAATGATACACCTTGGAAGGAGGTTAATATATCTCTACTGATATTTGGAAATACGTTGCCAGCTGATTAGCCATTCCCTTATACAATCTTCACTGCAGTCAGGAAATTCTGGGAAATAGTGTTTGCTTAAAGCGCCATTAATTTTTAAGTATTGTTTCAAATATAAAATATTTTTATTTTGCTATTCATTTTTAAAGACTATTTTACACAACTAAGGAAAAATACACAAGGCAAAGAAAGAAAAAGGGGGAAAAAACCCAAACCAAAGTATCTACAACCATTAACATCAAATATTCACAATAGGAATCATAAAGCACTGAAGCAAAGACTTAGTGGGTGCTGGCAGTACTTGCAATGAAGACAAAGTATGCAGGAACTACTACTAAAATCAACTCACCAAAGAAAACATACGGTGCTACATTTGTTTATATTCTCCATGTCGCCTTCTGCCCCTTCTTTTCCTCTTATAGTTATTTGGGAGTAATGTTTAATAAAGATCATTATAAGTTTTATTGTGATTAGGTACCACCTCCATCAGTCCAACTGCTATTACTTCAGTTTATAGCCTTACCTGATATATTCTAGGATAACTCTGCTAGTGTGTGACATTCGGTACAAATTCCACTGTCTCTGTTGGAGATGTGATATAAAGAAAGTCTGAGGATCCAATGGAGATTCTAAATAAGTAATGATCAGCCTGTCCTTGTTCTGCATGTGCAACATGACATTTGCATTTTCTTGCACCCACATGTTGCAGGTGCAAATATCTGATTAAAATTCTAACACTTGAGCAGGCATATTGCAAAGTCTAACACCTGAATCCATGGGGTTTGGAACTTTTTGGTCTGATACATGTGCATCTGGAGATGTTACACTATTTAAATGACATGCATAAGAGATTTTTAGTAGGTTTTTGCACCTACAAAGTATGTGTGTAAATATCTGTTGGGATCAGTTATAGATTCTAACATAAGGCCAATTAAAATACACTGTAAGAGGACCAAGAAATGAGGGTGTCTAGGTGAAAGGAAAAGTGACAGGGTGTCCAAGGCCAAGGGATGGAATTAAATTAACTGTCAACATAACATGAAATAAATCTGGTACCTAAATTGTTTTTCTCTGGTGCTTTGGGATATAGCTGAGTTTTGTACAATTTTTTAAGAGTTAAAATGGATCAATATTGGAGAGAGATCTCACCATTTGTGGTGGCTGTTGTCACAGGTCTTGACAGGTTGTGGCAATGTTGCATGGCATGGTGACAGGACACAGCAAGGGGAAGAGACTAAGGAAATAAAAGAAATATATCTGAAAGGAGTTTCAGTTATCCAGAAGGCTGAAAGTCAGAGAAAAAAAATTATATCTGTGTGCTCCATAATTCTTATGTCAATAATGAAACAGTAGTTCTAGGCTGATAAGTAGAAAGTTCAAGCTTCAGCAGGAGAAAGATTGTTTTCCTTCTACCAATGTACAACGGTAGGCAGGTACTACAAGACTCCTGAAATTGAGGAGTGGGAATTTTAACTGCCATTCCATGGTGGCCCTCCCAAATATGCAAGATGGTAAAGGAGGAGCAGATGCCCCAGAAAGTGGCATATGGCAGATGAAATTTAATGTTGATAAATGCAAAGTAATACACATTGGAAAGCATAATCCCAACTATACATATAAAATGATGGGGTCTAAATTAGCTGTTACCACTCAAGAAAGAGATATTGGAGTCATTGTGGATAGTTCTCTGAAAACATCCACTCAGTGTGCAGCAGCAGTCAAAAAAGCGAACAGAATGCTGGGAATTAAGAAAGGGATAGATAATAGGACAGAAAATATCATATTGCCTCTATATAAATCCATGGTATGCCCACATCTTGAATACAGGGTGCAGATGTGGTTGCCCAATCTCAAAAAAGATATATTGGAATTGGAAAAGTTTCAGAAAAGGGCAACAAAAATGATTAGGGGTATGGAACAGCTTCCGTATGAGGAGAGATTAATAAGACTGGGACTTTTCAGCTTGGAAAAGAGACAGCTAAGGGGAGATATGATTGAGGTCTGTAAAATCATGACTGGTGTAGAGAAAATAGATAAGGAAATGTTGTTTACTACTTCTCATAACACAAGAACTAAGGGTCACCAAATGAAATTAATAGGCATCAGGTTTAAAACAAATAAAAGGAAGTATTTCTTCACACAACGCACAGTCGACCTGTGGAACTCCTTGCCAAAGGATGTTGTGAAGGCCAAGACCATAACAGGGTTCAAAAAAGAACTAGATAAATTCATTGAGGATAGGTCCATCAATGGCTATTAGCCAGGATGGGCAGGAATGGTGTCCCTAGCCTCTGTTTGCCAGAGGCCGGGAATGGGTGACAGCGGATGGATCACTTGATGATTACTGTTCTGTTCATTCCCTTTGGGGCACCTGGCATTGGCCACTGTCGGGAGACAGGATACTGGGCTAGATGGACATTTCGTCTGACCCAGTAGGGCCATTCTTATCTGAAATGTACCCTGAGAATTCATATATTTCAGGACAATAGTCCATAGCGCCCTATCCCTTTATTTCTGCCAATAAATAATACAGAGTTTGTTAACAGCTTGTGTTTTCTAGATATGAACAGAAATAGCTGAGAACCAGATGTTTGTGGGTTGATATATGTATTTATCTGATATCATAAAGTATCTAAGGATCCATGCATAACAGAATAGTTGCCAGGGTGGCATTTTCAAAAGTGCTCAGTGTTAGCCTAACCCTACTCCCATTTGTTACCCGGGGTTCTTTCAACCCAAAGCTCTTGGTAACTTTTACTCTGTGCGAGGAGGTGTCAGGAAATAAATCAGGGGAGACACGGCTGTCCGACCGATAGATGGCTGGCACAAACAGGACAACACAAGAGTGCTTTCACTTAAAGCTAAACTTTACTTAGACTCAAGCACTTACACACGTCCGCAACAAGGTTAGTAAAACACCCCCAAACCCTTGATAATTACCAAAGCTGAGTGTGGCTCTCGAGTGGCACAGTGGCAGCCTGTCTGCCAGTGGGGAACACAAGATGCATCCAGAGGGAGAGACCAGTCCTGAAGAGTCCCCCCCATCTCAAGCTTTTCCCCCTTATTTATACATTAGTAATAGAATGACATGTCCCTTAAAGAAAACTTGTCAAGCAAACAGTTCCAATGGACAGGCAAGAGGCTCCTTCTGATTATTGATTAACCAGGTGTGGGTTTTTCCAGAGCCTGCAGCCTTGAGACCCCAATAGACATTCCTGAGGGTACATCCTGCTCTTTTCAAATGCATGTATCAGCAACTTTAACACAATTTTTATCAGGAAGGACACGGGGTCAAGCTGCCCTTTCTGAGGCACCCAAAACCCCCTCCCCTCCTACTTTGGTCAAGCTGAGATTGCTGAATGGCCAATTTACAGCTTGCTGACTAGGCTGTCTTTAACAATAAGCCATAGTGGTTTTAGGCACTTTACTGGTTTGCCAAAGTCTCCCCGTACACCATTGACATCTCTGATTATACTCTCCATGGCCTTGAGTGGGCCCAGAGTTAGACAAATGCTGGGCACTCATGAAAATCCCCCTCAATGTTTTAAACAGGTGCATGAGTATGACTTAACATTTTCTTTTATTACAGCCCTTTCTTCTGTCCTGCGTCTGTATGCTCCCTCTGTGGATTGAACAGATCCTTGCTTGGCAGGAGATAGATGCCACTCTCTGGCATACATATGTACTTTTCCAACAGCAACATCTGGATTTGTGGCTGGATTCCATTTCTCCATTTGCTTGTGGCTATACAATGGGCTCTAGAGATGTTTCACAATTAGTCAGCTGTAAGGTCTTGCTTGCTGCTTTGTTGCCCAGGCAACCACTTTCTCTGATTTTTCTTTGATTCCTGTCTTCTTTATTTTATAGTTAAGAATTGTTTCCCTAAAATATTCCTCACAGGAAGTATCTGAGAGGTCATTCTGTGGTGGGATAGCACCACCCGTGTTACCAGAAGTTAAGATTGTGTCCTGCTATTGCTATTTAATTTCCTGTTACTTAAAATTTAGCAGTAAAAGAAAAAAAAATCAAGATGAATCTTTGCATACAAGGTCTCTTCGTGGGAGGCACTGTGTGCATTAAGAAATTAAATACAAGAGAGCCAGAATCCCCACACTGATTTCATGAGGCTTCGAGAGACAGTTCTGCACATGATTGCTTATGCTTGTTCTGTGAAGTTTCTATTAGCATATATGTATATTGCTCTACATACAGGTGCCTCCTTCTTCCTGTGATTTCACCTCTGTGGTAGCTGTTATGCACCAATTATTCAGTCTGTATACTGGAATTTCTTTTCCTTTGGCATGGCTTTTATTTTGGCTAGACTGTGGATGGTCAGGTGAGAGGAGATTTTGAATAGGGGTGCACTGACACAAAAACACACCTTTTGGGGCAACTACATCCTCTTTCAGAAGTGTTGGCACTAACACAATGCCAAAAGACTCATGTCAACCATTTTCCATACACTGTAATGTTGTCTCTTTGATCCACAATGCTGGCCTCATCACCTATCTCCAGTTAACATACTTAATGAGCCCATTTTTTAAAAACAAAGCACTGGAGATCCAACCAGCTCTTAAAGATGATACAAACAAGGTTGTGTACTCATTCTATTTTTAATTAAGCAGTAGGGGGACACAATTACAAGCTGTAGGAAAGGAAAAGATTGTTTAAATAAACCAACAGTGGTATTAAGGGGTCATTGTCTGGTATGCAAAGTTTAAAAGTATGAGTCATAAAGGCATACTTTTTCAAATTATGTAATAGTTACTTGTTGTCTGCAGTTGTGTCAGTATGACTGAAATTCAGACCATATATCATAGGAGAAGACATTTCTCATAAAAACCATAAGAAATGGAGGAACATCTGATATTTTATAGTATATATATTTATAGATTCATAGAGTTTAAGCTCAGAAGGGACCATTAGATTGTCTAGTCTGACCTTCTGTATATCACAGACCATTAAATTTCACCCACTTTCTCCAATAAGTTATGTTTGACCAAAGCATAAATTGTTTTTGGCTAAAGCAAATCTTCCAGAAAGGCATTCAGTCTTGATTTAAAGACATCAAGAAATGAAGAATCCACCACTTCCCGTGGTAGTTTGTTCCAGTGGTTAATCACACTCACAGTAACAAAACAAAAAACAAACAAACAAAAATCTGCCATATTTCCTATTTGAATTTGTCTGGCTTCTGCTTCCACACATTGGTTCTTGAAATGCTGTTCCCCACTGGATGAAACAGGCCTTTAGCACCTTGTATTTTCTCCCCATATAATGTACTTACACACTGTAATCATAGAGGTATGGACAGGAAAGGACCTTGAGAGGTCATCTAGTCCAGTCCCCTACACTCAAGGTAGGACCACATAATAACTAAACCATTCCTGGCAAGTGTGCATCTAACGTGTTCTTAAAAACTTCCAATGATGGAGATTCCACAACCTCCCTAAGCAATTTGTTCCAGTGCTTAACTACCCTGACAGGAAGTTTTTCCTACTTTCCAACATAAATTCCCTTGCTGCCATTTAAGACTGCTGCTTCTTGCCCCATACTCAGAGGTTAATGAGAACAAAGTTTTACCCTCCTCCTTGTAACAACTTTTTATGCACTTGAAAAAACTGTTATCATGTCCCACCTCAGTCTTCTCTTCTCCAGACTAAACAAACACATTTTTTCAGTCTTTCCTCATATGTTATGTTTTCTAGACTGTTAATCGTTTTGTTGCTCTCCTCTGGACTTTCTCCAATTTGTCCACATCTTTCCTGAAATTTGGAGCCCAGAACTGGACACAGTAATCCAGCTGAGGCTTTATCAGCGTTCAGTAGAAAGGAAGAATTACTTCTTGTATCTTGCTTACAACACTCCAGCTAATACAGCCCAGAATGATGACCACTTTTTTTTTTGTAACAGTGTTACACTGTTGACTCATATTAACTTGTGATACATCCTTTCCACAGTACTTTTCTAGGCAGTCATTTCTCATTTTGTATGTGTGCAACTGATTGTTCCTTCCTAAGTGGAGTACTTTGCATTTATCCCATACTGAATTTCATCCTATTTACTTCAGACCATTTCTCTAGTTTGTCCAGATCATTTTGAATTTTAATCCTATCCTCCAAAGCACTTGCAATCCCTCCCAGCTTGGTATCATCTGCAAACTTTGAGTGTTCTCTATATGCTATTATGTAGGTCATTGATGAAGATATTGAACAGAACTGGATCCAGAACTGGAACCTTCCAGCTTGACTGTGAACCACTGAAACCTACTCTCTGGAAATGCTTTTCCAACCAGTAATGCACCCACCTTATAGTAGTTCCATCTACGGTGTATTTCTCCAGTTTGTTTGAGGTCATGCAAAACCGTATCAAAAGTCTTACTAAAATCAAGTTACCACTCAATCGTCTTCTTACCGTAAGCCAATTTTTGTGGCTCTTTTCTGCACCCTTTCCAATTTTTCAGCACCCTTTTTAAAATATAGACACCAGAACTGTATGCAGTATTCCAGTATTGACCTCAACAATACCTTATAGAAAAGTAAAATCACCTCCCTACTCCTGCTCACTATTCCCTGACATTTACATCCAAGGATCACATTAGCCTGTTTTGCCCCACATCACAGTGGGAACTCATATTGAACTGCTTGTCCACTATGATATCTACATCCTTTTCAGAGTCACTGCTTTCCAGAATATAGTCTCCCATTCTGTAGGTATGGCCTGCATTCCATTTTCCTAGATGTATAACTTTGCTTTGGCTATATGAAAACATTTTGTCTGAATGGGCCCAGCTTACCAAGCGATCCAGATCGCTCTATATGACTTCCCTGCCCTCCTCCTTATTTATCACTCTGCCAAGCTTTGTGTCACCTGCAATTTTTTTTCAGCAGTGATTTATATATATAATTCCAGATCATTTATAAAAAAAAAACTGTTGAATAGCACTGAGCCTTGTACCATCCTTGTGAAACACCCTCATTCAATGATAGCTCCTGTGATGGCATGTGAAAACCTCACACAGTAACAGCCAGAACAGGTTTAATGGGCAAAACAGTTACTTCCCAAGCTGTGACTAAGGGCAGGTCTACACTACAGCCGGGATCGACACTCTGAGATTGATCCACCGGTGGTCAATTTAACGGGTCTAGTAAAGACCCACCAAATCGACTGCAGATCGCTCTCCAGTCGACCCCTGGACTCTACCCCCAATGAGAAGAGTAAGGTAAGTTGACGGGAGATTTTCTCCAATTGACCCCCCACGGCATAGACCCCACATTAATTCGACCTAAGGTATATTGACTCCAGCTACGTTATTCACGTAGCTAGAGTTGCGTAGCTTAGGTCGACTTACCGCACTAGTGTAGACATAGCTGTTGCTAGTCAGTCACTTAGGCTGGGGAAAAAGGCTGCTCCTAGAAAAAGAAGCCTCCTAGAGAGAGTAGACTCCAGAGGAGAGGAGCTCTCAGGAAAATAATTTTAATAATGTAGTAAAGTGGTCATCAAGGGGTTAACTGTGTTACTCAGAGTATTATGGGTTGGAGTTCTAACCCTCCCTTACTTTTATTTTAGTGACTGTCTGTCCTCCCCCTCACCCCCCACCCCCAGCACATACACTATGTAGTTGAGTAAATCAGCACGTTCCCAGCCTGTAGTACTGTAAGTAAAGTGCATTGAGTGGTCTTTTTGCAAAACTGGAAATGAGGAAAAACATAAGAATGGCATCTTCTGGGGAAGCCGAGGAGTTTAATACAGAAAATTAGGATTGGCAGCAATATACTGAAAGATTGGGCCACTATTTTCTTGCAAATGAGATTCTAGATCAGGACAAATGGAAAGCAATTGTCCTCAGTGTCTGTGGCAGTAAAACCTATTCCCTCTTAAAGAGTTTGTTATAACCTCAGAAACCGGGACGTAAAAACACTGCGCATGCATGCCAAACATGATCGTGGAACATTTCAGGTTTCATAGTAGCATGCAGAGGCAATTTGAAACCGTAGCTGTGTATGTGGTAGAGCTAAAAAGATTAATGGAATATTGCTCATTTGGAAATGTCTTAGAGGATATGCTGCAGGACAGACTGGTTTGTGCTATTTAATACTGAGAGAATTCAAAGACAGTTAGTGTCAGAGGAGAACTTTACCTGGCCCAAAGCAGTCAAATTATCAACAGCAATAGAAGCAGCTGTGAAATTTTTTTACAAGATTTGCGCTAAGAATGAAGGGACAAACTGATTCAATGAACAAAATGCAAGGCCAGGTGCAAGCGAAGCTCCTGAGGGGTGTTTCCTCTGTGGAAGACCTCATCTTGCATCAGTATGTCAATTTAAAATGGTTCAGTGTCATACGTGACTCAAGATTGGACACTAAGCCAGAAAGCGCCAAGGTGGCTATCAAACAGCATCTCAATCTCAGGAAAGTGGACCCCAAAAGGCCAGAGGAACAGGAAGACAGCAGAGGGCTTTTTACCTTCAGGGGGAGGAAAACCAAAAGGGGCAGATACAGGAAGTGGGACCTTCTGAAGCAATGGTAGAACAATCTGTCAGGATAAATCAGGGGTTCTCAAACTGGGAGTCGGGACCCCTCAGGTGGTCACGACGTTATTACATGGGGGGGGCACGAGCTATCAGCCTCCACCCCAAATTCTGCTTTGCCTCCAGCATTTTTAATGGTGTTAAATATGTTAGAAAAAGTGTTTTTAATTTATAAGGGGGGTCGCACACAGAGGCTTGCTATATGAAAGGGGTCACCAGTATAAAAGTTTGAGAACCACTGGTATAAATGGAAGCAGATAATGGATCTTCAGCTACTGTGATCAGTGAATATACCTAACAGCAGTGCAAAGCAGGACTGAGCCTACTAGTGAATACAATTAAGAGTTCAAAAATTAAGTAAGCTTGGCATGTCGTGGGTGTACCAGCATCTGGGGGTGGTGGGGAGCGGGATGGACTGCAATACATTTACTGCTATAAACACGAACAAAGGCTTATACCAGTATTATCAATTGCCATATGGAACATGGAATATTGTCAACACCTGGAATTTTCAAGAGGACCATAAGAAACTTGTTGAAAGATGCCCTGTGTGTTTTTATAGTGAGGACTAATGAAATCTTCATCACAGACAGAAGTGATGCTGAACAGACATCAGCACTGGCTAAGATATTTACAGACTGGAAGCAGCAGGCCTTTGCTTAAAACAAAGTACATGCTTTTTTTTAATGAGACTAGAACTGGTGTACAGGACAGAGAAGGCGGCGATTCACCCTGTGCCAGCCTAGACCATGACAACTAAACATGCCCCAACCCTTCAGTGCACAGCTGAGCTATGAGTATATTTAGGTGAGTTAAATTATTATCACAGGTTTCTCCCAAATGTTTCAGCCCATTAGGAACCCTTCTATCTACTCCTGAGGAAGCAGACCACCTGATACTGGGGAAAGTGAACAAGTCCTTGTAGTTCCTTGTTCATTTTGACTTGGGCAAAGAATTAATCCTGTCATGATGATTCATCATTTGGTTTAGGGGCAGTTTTGTCACATAACCTGTAGGTCATTGACTAAAGTTGAATGGGGATATTCTCAGTTAGAGAGAGGAAGTCTAGTTGTTATTTTTGGAATAAAAATAATTCCATCAGTACCTGTATGGGAAGCCTTGTACCATTCTGATAGATCACAAATCCCTTGTGGGACTCTTCAATGAAAATAAGGATCTGCTGGCCATGGCAGCAGCTCAGCTACAGAGATGAGCTTTGACCCCAGCCACTGGTGAGTAAAGGATAGTCTAAAAAGCAGGGCACCAGCATGCCAACACACATGCTTTCAGTGGATTGATGATACCAGAACAATCTGGTTCTAGGGAGCTTCCAGAAGAGATTGTGTTAACTCATAGAGCACGTAGACCAGGCACCAGTAAAGGCGAACCAAATAAGGAAATAGACTACACAGGATCTCAGCCTGTCCCAGTTGCGGCAGCACATACTGCAGGGCTGGCCAAATCTGACTAAGGGGGGAAGAGTTCTACCCATTTAGGGCCAGGAGTACAGAACAGAGCGTGGAGAATGGATGTATATTGTGGAGCGCAAGACTCCTTATTCCTCCACAAGGACAGACTTACATGAATCACACTCTGGCATTTCACACATGAAATCTTTGGCTCTGAGCTATGTATGATGGCCAAACATGGATGAAGACCTGTAAGACCTGAAAAAGTAGTAAAGCAATGTCACCTGTGCCAGGTACACCAGCAATCCCTGTGCTGGCACCCACTTACCCGTGAGAATGGTCAGGACACCCAGGGTTCTGTGTGCATATAAACTTTACAGGCCCATACATGGGGGAAAAAATGTTTCTAATCATAGTGGATCCACATTTGAAAAGGTTAAAAGTGCATGCAATGCACTCAATGACCATGCTGTAAATTAAGAGGGGAGAGATGTAATAAAGTGATCATCAAGGGGTTATGGGCTGGAGCTATGCTCCACCCCTCCCTTATTTTCTGTTTAGTTAGTATGTGTTTTCTCCATGCTGTCTGTATGTAGTGGAATAAAGCAGTATGTTACCAGCCTGCAGTACTGTAAGTAGCATATTTTTTGTACATTGAGCAGCCCCTTTAGAGAGACCTCCCAGATAGCTGGAGGAAACCAGCCTGCAAGGTGCTGCATGCTGTCAGGGAGCCTGCATCAGTCTGAAGTAGAAAGTGGTTGAGGGAAACACAAGTGAGTCTATGGAAGCAGACCCTAGTCATTTAATGCATGGTTCCTGGGCTTCAATGCTGAGGAGAGAAAGGGCCTGGGTGCCCCTACTGACCCACAAGAAGGGAAGGTACAAAAACACACTCAAAACATGACACAAAGGATGAGAAGGACTATTGACCTCAGGGTGGGGCTGAAGGCCAGGGACAGGGACATTGGACATCTGCGTGACTGGACTCTATTACCCTGGAAGGTAGTAAAAGCGATCCGGCCAAAGAGCTGAGTCATGAGAATGGGCAAACCACCCCAGTTTTGGAGTGACCATTGGCAGGGGCCACCAGAGCTGAAGGGGCTGTTACACCACACTTGGCCATAAGCAAGGGCATCATTTCAGAAAAATTCTCAAGGGCACAAAGTTGTGTCAGCATATAGAACATTCTCTGTCCCAAATAGCATAATGACTGAGAACGAGAGTAGCAATTATTGCTTTCCTAACAACTGCATCCAAAGTCTGAGTGGGTGGACATGGGGAATCAAAAAGTGGAAGACAGAATGGAACATATGGACCTATGAAAAGTCGGATGGGGGGTAACTTCCCTCTTTGACAAGTGATGTCCCTGGCCATGAAGGGGCACACTAGCCATTGAGTGACCCATTGAACAGATCCCCACTGATCACTCTTTTCTGTTAATTAGCCAGGTTTTAATCCATTTAACATGCTTTGATATTTTATAGTGTTATTTTTTAATCAGAAGCTTGTGAAGTACTAAGTCTAATGGCTTAAGAGTATGCAGTTACCTTTATCAACCATCTTGTAAATGCATCAAAGAATGAAATCAGGTTTATTCCTACCTATTAATTAGGTATTACTGGAATCTTGCTTTCCTTTATTCTGCCTAGGACTGATGTCAGGCTAGCCAACTTATAGATATCAGGGTCATCCTGCTTACTCTTTTTGATTATTGGCATGCTATTAGTACTCTTCCAATCTTCTGGAATTTTCCTTCTATGCCAAGATTAATTAAAAATTAGCATCAGCGAGCCAGGGATCTCTTCAACCAACTCTTTTAGGACTCTTGAGTGAATGTGAGCTGATTAAAAAAATGTTTATCCCTAGTAGGGGATGTTGTTTAACATCCTCCTTAGTTACAAATAGACTGGGAAAGTACTTCATTATCCTCATGTGATAACACTACATCATTCTTCTTCTTTCCAAATACAGAACTGAACTTGCCTGCTTTTTCTGAATTATTAGTAACAATTTTACCATCTCTATCTAGTAATGGGTGTATACCATTGCTAGGATTCTTTTATTCCTAATATACATTAAAAAATCTCCTCTCCTTTGTCCTTAGTCCTGCCAGCCATGGATTTTTTCCCTGATGTCCTTAGCTTCCTTTATCAATTTTCTATACTTTCATAACTTCTAACTGATTGCTATTTATTCCCCCATCTATTATGTATTGCTCTTTTATTTCTAATTGCTGTTTTTATTTTAGCACTAAGCCAGGATGGGTTTCTAGCCAAAGTAGCAGGTGCACACATTCTCTCTCTCTTTCTCTAGATAGTGAATGTATGCTTATAAAAGGTGCCAGACTGACAACATCTAAAGATCACAGTAATCTGTTTTTTTCCCCCACAGAACTGGTATTAAGCATGCATTATTGCAGTGTAAGAGTCACTCCTGGTGTTTCTCCAATGTGCCTCAAGAAGCAGTCTCCCTTGGGACAATAGGTGCATTCATTTCTGTGCCCACTAAATCTTTGGTCTCTGACGAGACTGCTAACATGGGTGTCAAATAACGACAACTGTGACAGTGTTTTTGTGATGTTGACAACTTAGCGTCAGTAAGTGGAGTGAGACCATCAACTCATTTTAGGTAAGCTATCAAATAGCTGTCAGGGTAGTAGACTTTTTAATAATATGCATACAAAGGAGAGACAGTAATGAGACTTCACATGAGAGTCAGAGCCTATACCTGCCTAGAAATTGCTAGATCATTAAATTTCCTTCTTTCTAGTGTCACATGCCTTTTGGACAGAAGTTAATTAATGCTAGTTCTTACTTGTCTTTATTCTCATATTAAGAAGTTGAACTTTCCCAGTGAAAATTAGGATGAAATAATCAATCTCTTATAAGAATGAAATGATTAATTAATTAACCTTGAAGGAAATAATTCATTTTCACTTTAAAGAAGCACTGTATTGATAGATATTATGAAGGCAACATACATGATGATATCTGTAATTAAGCAATGTTGATTCTACTTGCACATTTATCTTTTCCTCTCCCCAATTTTTGTTCTTTTAGTCAATTCCTTGAAGATCATTTAATTTAATTAAAAGCTGAGAAAAGCATCTAATTGAGAACTGGTAGGGTAGTAGGGCTGTTCACTCTGCTCTGAAATAAGATTGTGGTACTATTGCTCTCCAGTTTCTTCTACTCCCACAAAAAGAAGAAAAAAGCTGTGGTTTATAAATCATAAGCCCCAGCTTTGATACAATATTGTATGCAAATATGCAAAGTCTATACATAATTTTAAAAGTCATCAGAATAACATAAAAGAATTGGGGACACATTCCACTTGATGTAAATCAACATAGCTCCACTGACTTCAGCAGAGTGGCACCATTTTACACCAAATGAAGTTCTGACACAACAACAGGTAGAGCCGATAACTTTTTGAAACTCACCAGGGAAGAGGGATAGCTGTTGTATTTCCTTTTGCTCTACCAGTCTGTTTCTCTGCATTATATATTTAACTGACACAAGACAAAATGATATTTCCTTTAAAATAAAGGTAGGCCCACTGTGTGTCTTCTGAATTTTCATCCTTGGCAACAATCTCAGCATAGAAGTTAAATATGGACTTGTCATGGAGAAACATCTCTCCTCTCTCCCTCTCCCCTCCTCCCTGAAATGGTTGCCTCCTGTTCAGGATTGATGCACTAAGCACTGCTGCTGCACATTTTGTATCTATGCTGTGCTCAATAACCTACAGTACCGTTAATGTGGCACCATGTACAAAAGCTAAATATGATAGATTTGTTTTTGAAAGGTGTTTAAAAATACGGAAATAAAAGGTAGGCCATGCTCTTTATAGAAGAGTGCTATAAACTCTGTCATATTTCTATAGGAGTGTAATAGGCTTCTATAGAAATTGTTCTAAAACCCCACAAAACAGAATGGAGAATGATAATCTTTCTATGGATTTTTGAACCATGCAATACCAAAGAAATACAAAGTATTTTATATTAGATGGTTTTAAAAGTATCATTGTTCAATACATGTACTATAGAAATTAGTCCAATATAAGGTTTTTGTTTTGACCTCAGTCTGGTTACAGATGACATTATTACATCTAATAATGAAAATATTTTTATTAGCGATTTTGCTCACAATATCGCCAATGTAGTGCCAGTATTTTAGATCTAGTCAGTTACTTAAATGTTATGACAACTTTAGTCACAATTTCAAGGACAGAAAAATACTGGATGAGTCGCAGCTGACCAACAATTTAAAAAAATATCAGTAAAAGCAAAGAGGTTACAAGTCATTGGATCTCTACTTATAATATGCTTCAGCAATTCCCGGAATTGCTGTGATGCTCAATATGTATGCAATTACCATAGACGGTGGAGGGAGAGGCTGCCCTTCATATATTTTAATCCTGTTGATTTTTTTTTTTTTTTTTTTTTTTTTTTTGCAGGGAGGTGAAAATATTTGATAAGTTAGTTTCAAGAGTGCATTTTAAAGCATGGTTCTACTGCAAAACAGATGTCCACATTTTTGCTTGGATCAAATCAAGTCCCATTTTGAAAGCAAAACTGAGAACAACAGAAAACAGTATGGTTTTCAAGCTTTATGTGTAAATGCCATACAACATAAAATATTAAACAGATATGATTGTTGGTAAGACTCATTGATCCACCATTTAAAGGGCACATAGAAACTATAGAGATAGCTAGTAATAAATCATGAAAGCTAAACACTCCTGATTTG
This sequence comes from Terrapene triunguis, assembly GCF_002925995.2. NCBI lineage: Eukaryota > Metazoa > Chordata > Testudines > Emydidae > Terrapene > Terrapene triunguis. Next base: position 3,045,791 of record NW_020698262.1, on the reverse strand, counting down.
GTGAGACCTTCATACATAAAATGTCTAGTTTATGCATGAGTCAGACTGTTCATTATTTATGAGTATGCAGACAATCTCCAGGTATTTGTAAAAATGTTTGAAGCAACTTTTCCCAGATTTTAGCATGAACATTTATTTGTTTTTTTAATTTGTGTTGTGAAGTGTGTTATTTCCTTGTTGGCTCTTTTTAAAATATTATTCATTGAATTGGGGAGCAAAATCAACATAATATGACTAAAATGACTGACCAATGACTCAAAGAGACAAAAAACAAACCACTCACAATAACCATTTGCCTGAAAATTATTCATCAAAAGTATTTGTCAGATATTTTTGTGATAGTATATTGCACCTTAAGGACTCAGGAAGGTAAGGAATGTGGCCACATGAAAATCCTGGGGAGGCACGATTAAAAGAGATCAGAAGCAGCTTGGGCGTGTTAGCCTCCCTGAAGCCCAGCCTGGAACATTTTTCTGACAGAGGAAGTTAGTTGCTAGGGGACTTCTGGGATTGGCTGAGCAGCTCAGCCTATTTAATCTCCATATACCAGGCAGATCCTCTGAGAGCAGCTCAGTATGACTAGTTCATGGGAGGTCTGCTTCTGATCAGGGGAACACTACAAACTTCATTAAAACTCCACTTTGTTTTAGAAACTGTGTTTGGTTACACACTGTTCAGCTCACCCTTCCTGAAGAAGAGTTCAGAAACTTCAATTCACTCTTCAGGAGGCAAAGATTCAGCATCTGTGTTTTGTTTTGTTTTACTCTGACTAAACAAGTAAAATTTGCTCAGAAGACAGAAGAAATTCTGAATGTTGTATTATGATTTGTAGCCTGACTACGATCTCAGGGCCTACTCCTTAAGAGGCAGAGATTCCAAATACCAGGGAGACTAATATGGTCTGGGGAAATCAACAGAAGACATTTTGAAGCACAAAATCAGACTGCTCTTTGTTTAGAGCAAAGATTGATGCTCCAATGTGCAGGGCGAGTGAGTGTTACTCATCCTTTCCTCTTTGGTACTGAATGACAGACCCAGTGGTGGGAAATCTCTTGTCACAGAGAAATATATTCACAGAAATCAGGTTTGGTTCACAAGTGATTTCTTAACCAAAAAAAAAAAAAAGTTACTGGACATCAGATGGTGTCAATCAGTGTAGCTCCATTTCCTCCAATGGAGTTATGCACATTTCCACCAGCTAAGGAATCTGGTCCATTGCTCCAAACACAAAGTTCAATTAGATCTTGCTAAAACTCACACTTGTAGCATGTTTGGATAGCAATAATGGGAAAGGTGCCGCGGGCACAAAGCTATCCAAAATTATACCACGGTCCAGATCTTGCATTGCTTACAAACTCTAGTGAAGTCAGTGAGAATTCTGTGTGCACAAGGAATATAGGAGCAATCCTATAACCACTTATCAAGATAAATATCATGCTGTAAAAAGAAGCAATAATTATAATCAGCACTAGCATAAAAAAATCAAAAATAGATGTATAGAAAGTGTACAGATTTCAAATTACCCTGATTTCAAAGGATGGAAAGGAGTAATATTTAGATATATGTTTCTATATATTCAGCACCTTAGAGTTTTGTTGGGGTTTTTTTAGTGCAAAAATGCTGCATCACAGCAAAGCTATTGGTGCAAAAAATGAGCCTTTGATTTATGGATAATGCAAAGGTAGTTCTAGCTGGTTTAACAGACCAGTTCACTATTAAATATTTTCCTGGAAGTTGGTGCTGAATGTTTCATTTGCTAATGATATTTTATGTAATCTACCATAGGAAAATTAAATAAATATTTACTGCATAGTGAAAATAGTTGATTTTTCTATATAAATTCAGTTTACTTATAATACATTGAAAACCACTGTTTGCACATATATCACACATATGTGTATTTAACATCCAGGATGGTCAATCTTGTTTAAAAATCTGAACATTAATGATACAGCCTCAGTTCCATAAGGGAAAAGTAGTAAACCAAAACTCCAATTGAAATGAATGGGACATTCCATAGAAATTAGTTATATCATGAAAACTGTTCGGCTGTTTATTTCTTTCTTGGGGTGTCTTTCTGGTAATTTTCAATGGGAGTCATAGATTTCACTACCAAAAAGGACTCTAGTCTGATTTCCTGTATAACAGAGATGACGTTAGTTGATTGTAAAATACCGTAAAGATTCTTAAACAGAGTGCAGGCGTAGTGCTCTTTTCTCATAGGCATAATCAACAAGTTCTCTCTGGCCTGAATTCAGGAAAGCACTAAAGCATATGTTTAACTTCAGGCATGTTCTAAGCCCCATCAGACAGCTAAACGAGAATTAAGCTGGTGCCTACAATTAAGCATGTGCTTAAGTGCTTTGCAGAATAGAAATGGATTGTTGAAACATGGCCCCTATGAGAAACTCCCACTGAGATTCTTTAGGTGAAGTCTGTGTGTGGAGATCTTGAAGGATCAAGACCGTAATTATAGTTCATCATTTTACCACTAATGCATGATTTGGTAGTTGAAAATGTGCATGCTTTATTCGAATCCTGGTGGATTCATTTATCGCATCATTAAAACCATCCAGGCTTGACCAGGCACTTTTGTGAATTTTCTGTAGTGTAAGTGGAATTCTGCAAGCCCGAAGGAGTCTAAGCATTTATACCACCAGTTTTTGTGCAGAGCACAAACAGTCAACCCCAAGTCTCATAGGGAAAAAAGGATCCATACTATGGATTAAAGCAGATCATGAGATAGTGGATTTCTGCCTGAAAGAAGGAACTTGCTGTTTCTGGAGATGGAGTGGGGGTAAGAGGAGCTCTTAAGTGGTCTCTCTTCCACTACACGCACATTTATTCAAAATTGTAGGGTATGTCTTAATTGGAAGAGATAAATATGTAGGACTTCACATCTGGAACTGCTGGACCGTTCTGTTCTCAGTTACACTGGTGTAAATATCCAGACTAACACTTGATTTCATAGGTGCAACCTTGAATAGAGGGAGATGAAAATTATAGTCTACTAAGAGCAAGGTCAAGTATTGTACATTGGGCCAGATGATGGCTGCCTTTGTGCATGTGTACAAGATAGAGGGTGCAAGGAATTATCACAGAGATCTCAGTAGTTTTGTTGGTTTTAGAGGTGGGGTGGGCAGTATCACCCCACTGCCTTGCTGCCACTGATTGAGTAGATATTTTTGGGTGATGTTAGCAGGAAGCTACGTCTCTTTGAGAATAAAGGGCTGTAACTGTGGTTGGTCCCCATGCAATATAGAAAAGCGATGCAGAAGACTCCTGATATAGGCAATTATACCACCACCACCCCCAAAAAAGTGTTCCGATTTTTCACACTTGCTATCTGGTCACCCTAGTGTTCAGCATCTGTTATTTTATTCCATGCTTGAGAGAAGAGGAAAACATACTTTTCCCTGGCATATTTATCATGGCAAAGAAGAATCCACTTAGTGAGGAAAGGCAGCTTTTACATATATGTCTCATAGTAACTTTAAACCGTTTAAGGTATTTCTATTTAGAATAATTCCAGAGGTGTGTCTATTTATCTCCTGCATTAAAATTCAAGAAGTTAGTTTAGCTTTTGGCTTGGCTTCAGGGCAAAGCTGTGCAGAAGACATGCTTCTCTGAGATAATTTGTTTCCTAATTGCCATTCGTTTGCTGAAATACAATTAAAGTTATTGCTCTAATATTAACATCAACATCTTGATTGCCGTATAGAAATATGAATATGTATTTTTCTTACTCTGCTCCAAGACATCTTTCACTAACTTTCTCTGAACATGTAGCTTTTAATTAAAGAGAATTTTTAATTCATCCTGCAACAGTAATGCTTTTCTGGCAACTGATAGTCTATTGGAAGGTCACAGCTTACATTTGCGTCCAGTCTTGCATCACACATGCTCATTATAAAGGTGCCAGATGTTAATCTTCAATACCTGGGTTTTTGAAACTGCATGAGCAAATAATTTGAGCTATGTGCAATTTCCAAACTGAAAGCAGGTGAAACTCATCTACTCAGTACTTTAATTAAAAGCTGGAATAAGACAAACTGTTGTGTGAAAGAATTGACTACAGACCTAATCCAAAGCCTGCTAAATGTGATGGGAATTCAATGGGCTTTGGATCAGACCCTAAAATGAGAATGGCATTATAAAGGTTACTGGAAAATAGTGAATAAACGTCACGTAGCTATATAACTATTTCTAGTAGCTTTGATTGTGCATTAGACAACCAGTTATCCAATCTAAAGGCAAAACAAAATAATCACATGAAAACAGGGATGGGAATTCTTTTAAAAACTTTCTTTTTAAACTGTTTACTCCTATTTTCCCTTTAGCACTCTTCCTCGTTAAAACATTGCATTGCACACAATTCTTTCAATGAGCAAAAGCAGGGGAGTGTTACAAAATGGTTACATAAAAGAACAGGCCACTTGGGACAGCAGCAATCAGAAGTACAATAAAGTAGCACTTCAATTTTGTGAGGAAAGTGTTCTTTTATCTCAACGAGATCCTTTTCAAATCTTTTTTCTCATTTTGTAATTTTCTTTTTATGATACAACAGGTATTTTCCCACACTTCATATTATTTTCTGAGCGCATATGAATGTCGCTTTGAGTTACATATGAGATTATTTTTTGAATATGATACAAAATGTAAAATCCAATCCTCATTTTGAAAAATAGCAATTACATTGACTTTTATGCTCAAGTGAGTTGTTTTCTGTAAAATGGATTCAGTGTACAATACCTATCAGAAATTAATTTGTAATTTATGTAATGTTTTGGGTAATTGTTCTACATTATAAAGCAATAGATTTTAAAAGTGGAATAGCAACCTTTATTGATTTTAAACAGATCCCAGGTTGCACTCATCAAATGTTTGTTTATTTATGTATTTTTTTCATCATGGGGAGCATAAAAATAATTGGCTGCTTCTTGTCATAGTTTTTGAAAAATGCTGAAGTCTATGCTTTCCAGCCTATTTGTTAGCACAAGTAAAATTCATAGATTACCTTTTTTATGTAATGATAAAGGGGCAGCTGACATTTTAGCCCTGATCATTCATATTTTCTTCTGTCTTTGGGCACATTGTTATGAAGGTTCCCTGATGGATAAATTGTGCTTCTCACTGACATGTGGAGAACTGCCATAAATGACCTTAGCTAGCCAATATCAGGAGTGTCATTCATGTCAGAACTGAAGATAATTATATGGCTGTGAATGGACAACACTTTATAGCTGCAAATGTGAGTAGCCTACAAAAGACGGAGAAGAAAAAAAAATCTATAAATTCCTTGGAGAAAAGAAAGAAGATAGAAAAGAACAGATTAATTGAATTGGCTGCATTAAATGTGTGTTTTGTAAAGGAGATTGAATGAGAGGCTTTATATTTATGTAGGGCCAATTTCTTGTTTCACAAGCAATGTGCAGTGTGTATGTGTGCCCTCTTTTTTTTAATTTTAGGAATGACCAGATTGTACCAGATTGCTTGTGTAAATTACAGTTCCACCCAAATTCTCTACTGGTAAATTAGACGTGCTTACTCACCTAACGCACTCTCTGGAGGATACTGGCATGCCAGTGGGTCTGCAGATTTGCTGGGTGTCAGTACTAGCCCAATAAATTCACAGACTATTTCACTTTTTGGTGAAAATCGGCTGCACACAGCAGATCAGAATCAATCTATGAACATCATGCTATCTCAGAGCACAAAGCTCTCGAGACGTGTTCTCTTAGCTCACCACACTAACAGACTCATTTCTTCTGCTGAGTGATTTGAAAACCGATCTTTTCTGCTCAGTCTTACACACAAAGCTATCTGGGCAACAGAATATAGATGATGGAATATTTATATATTGAGCAGTTTACACCCTACTGCACTTGCAGGGGCAGCTCTGTAAGTGGACAAACAGCAGGCAGTGATACTGTAGGGCTCTGCCATGGGAGAGCAACTGCATATATGACTCCACAGGAGATCTGCCAGTGGTAGGTACCATGGAATCTATTGAGTTGGCATGTAGCCTAGCTGTTCTGATCCTGCCCTTTCTAGGCTCAAGTCTTTCCATGAATCTCTGGTGGTGTTTGAATTGGAAAACAGATGCCTTCCAGTTTGGGATCTGCCCCAGAACCAAAAGTGTAGGGGTGAGCTTGGTTCTAAGGATTCAGATCTGAGTCCTCCTAACCTTTGCATTTAAGTTTAGTGCCCCAGCAAGTGTCACCAGTAGATCCTATGATGTACCTTTAAAAAATGAGGTCGGATTCTCAACACGTGTAAACCAACACAGCATCAAGGGCTTCAATAGAGCTATGCCAATTAACATCCTCTGGCTTCATGAGCCAGGTCGTCAGTAACATTTTTTTGGCAGAAAATACCTAGCAATCTTTTTGCTGTGATTAAAAAAAATAATCTCAAGAACACTGCAATTCCATATCCCAAATATCATTGTGACATTCAGGGTTCTCATTTGAGTTTCAATGCGATAAAATCTATAACATTTATTTAGCAGTCAGGATTCAGGTCTTAACAAACTGCTAATAACCATAGTGCTGTATTCAGGGGCAGTCTGTCTCTCTCCTGTTTCATGGAACCAATGTTTCCTATTGCTTCACTGTCTCCTGTTTTGAATTACATAAAGTGCCTTTTTAGTCCATAGATGCTGGATAAAAGCAAACTTGCCTCATTGATTTCAATGAGCAGTTCCAAGGTCAAATGTTATTCATCTGTAAAATTATCTATTAAAATTTTTTTACTAGGGGAAACCAACTGAGCATTGAAGGACAAGATAATAATCCATTTACGGAATGCATTTTGTTTGTACAGACCATTGTAATAACGGGGATGTGCTTTGCTTCTCAACTTTTATTTCTGGTATTAGGAATCTCAGGGTGATCACTAGTTTATGAAAAGCAATATATAGCTATATAAAATGTATCCTTTCAATGCCCCCTTTCAAAATATGAAGGGTGCCATGGTTTCTATTCACAGAATAACTGGTTAAAAATGCCCTCTTTCCCTCCCCCCCCCCCCAAAATAATTCTGGATGTTAAAGAAGAAGAAAAACATTTAACTGGAATTCCTCTCCCTCCCCTCCAAAAAGTCGTGTCCCCCCCCCAAAAAAACAAGTGTTTTAAATTAGAGTGGTTTCTGGAAACTGATTTTTTGTGAGGAATTTTGATGAAAATACACTTTTAAAAATTTCTCACAAAAATAATTAGCATGTTCCAACCTGTTCTGGTTTACAAGGAAGAGGGTGGGGAGTTGGGTTTTTGTTAAATAAATTGGTTTTTAGATTCCATTGTTTTATTTTAAAAAGGAAAATTTTGTGGAAAATGATTTTTTTCTGCAGAAATGTTTGAGGGTTTTTTGGTTAAAAGTGCATTTTGATGAGAAAATTTCAACCAGTTCTACAAATAACATTATATTCCTGCCTTCATATAAATTAAAATAATAAAACCTCTTGGGCAAAGACTGTGAGCAGGTGTGAAAGTAAGTGCAGAGAAAGGGAGCAAGGGCCATACCCCGTTTTTCTCTCACAGGTTCTGTAGGCCACAGCAATAGTAAATTCTTCAAAAGGGTGAGGTGGAGAGTGGCCACATTGCAACCAGAAGAACTGTCCTTTGGTGGTCCTGTAACTGTACTCCCTCCCTTTTCCCTAAACTTTGGGAGATATTATCCTTTGCCAGAGGAGTAAAATTCTTCTCATACCTCATTCTTCTGCGTACCTCCTTTTCTCCCACTAAGGGCTAATCTTCCCTAGAATATGACCTTGAGGAGTCTTGTTAACCTTGAAGAGTCCTTGTTAAGTGATGTTGACCACAACTTTACCGTCAGTGTAAATAGGGATAAATTATATCTGATATAATCCAATTGTTACAATGCTGAGCATAACTTGATCCTGCCTGAAAAATCATGGGCAACCTCATGTTATTTTACATAACTTGTTAAAGTCATGTTCTAACATGATCTCATTTCCTAGGAAATGAGAAGTTCATTGGCCTTCTTCAAATATGAACACCTGCCCTTTCATTTCTCTCTTCCAGCCAGTATATTATCTGGTATTTTTAGTTAGGTCTTAATAGTGCTGCTGATATTCTGCACAGATGTACCTGTGTACCCAGCCTGTTAACATTGTATTCAGGAGTTTTACATTTCAGGGTACCTCAGAGGACTTTCTTACTTAGCAGTGAATCCTTACATTTGCAATCATTTTGTGAATTGATGGATAACTGACTGTGGTATGATACTCACCATGTTTCAAAAAGCTCACCATTTTAACGTGCGGTTACTAGCTAAACTGACAATTGTAAAAATGTTCCCAGATAAAGTGTAACAAATTTCATACCATTACACCGATATTTCCTGTGGGACTGTGAGAATGATACAGCTGTGTTATGGTAATAGGTCGTCTTTTATGATGCAGTAAAATAAATTGTATTTTATAAGCCGTCTTTAATGTACAGTAGCACAAAACACTTTAGACACAGTCAATAGTAAACTGAAGATAAAAGGAATCTTTTAAGGGCAAGATTTCCAAAGAGGTCGTTAAGTGGCTAGAAGTTCTCAGAGAAGGACGTGGAGTGTAATGATCTAAGAATATTGTCAAGATGAGAGAGTAACCACCAATTGTGGAGAGATATAAGTGATGCCATATGTTTCTCATGCCCTGGGTTTCTGTGCTATAAATTTTTTTCTTTTATAAATAACCACATTTTTCAGCTTAGCCATAACACTAGTTCATTCTCTTTTTGCATGTTTGTGTCTACATGGGATTGATTCTGAGAGCTGTTGAGCACCCTCAACTCCCACTGCTTTTACAAGGCATTGAGGCTACCCGCATCTCACAGCACTGTGCTGCATGCAGGGTTGGGCCCTATATCTTGTTGAAAATATTGGTTTTAAATACTGTAAAACATTTCTTTTAATTGTAGAAAAAAACAGATATTTGATTATTCTCAGTACTTTCCTGACAAACAATTTACTATTGACTAGAATGATATATGCCATCACATTTTGATGATCTTAAACTAAAATTATGACTTTTGCATTTTTTGTGATGACTCTTCTTAACTTTTACTCTGACTAACATAAGCTAGATAGAATCAGAGGAGTAGCCGTGTTAGTCTGGATCTGTAAAAGCAGCAAAGAGTCCTGTGGCACCTCATAGACCAGGGGTCGGCAACGTTCGGCACGCGGCTCGCCAGGGTAAGCACCCTAGCGGGCTAGGCCAGTTTATTTACCTGCTGACGTGGCAGGTTCGGCCGATCACGGCCCCCACTCGCCGCAGTTCACCGTCCCGGGCCAATGGGGGCAGCGGGAAGCGGCGCGAGCGAGGGATGTGCTGGCCGCGGCTTCCTGCCGCCCCCATTGGCCCGGGACAGCGAACCCGAACCTGCCGCGTCAGCAGGTAAATAAACTGTCCGGGCCCGCTAGGGTGCTTACCCTGGCGAGCCGCGTGCCAAACGTTGCCGACCCCTGTTATAGACTAACAGACGTATTGGAGAATGAGCTTTCGTGGGTGAATACCCACTTCGTCGGATAAGCTGTATAGGTAGCCAAGAGATAAGAGCCTGCTCAGGTACTGTTACTGACTTGTATGGGATTAGGATCTTGCTCTCAAATCAGAGCTAGGAAGTGGAGAGGGCAGATTCAAGGCCTCAGAATGGTAAGAAAGGCTGAAGGACTACAGTTTCCTACATTTCTCCACAGCCTCAGAAGACTGGATTGAGCTCAGAGAAGATGAGAAGATGGCAAGGCCATGGAGAGCTCCAAACACCAACAGAGCAGCTTTGCTTTAGATTCACTGATGGGAACAGAAGTAGTTTGGAATGGAAAACAGTGGAATTCCAATAGAAACAGTTTGGGTTTTTTTACATTTGGCTTCATTGTGCTGACCTCCCTGAAGTTGACAGAGTAGGAATTCAGGAAGACCATAAGAGAAGGCATTTCAAATACTAAGGCAAGAAATTAATAAACAGTGGTTACCACAAGTCTGGAGAAAAGGTGAACGGTTATTTAGGGGCAATGTTGCAGCAGAGGCAAACTGAAGGTACCCTGATGGGAAGTGTGGGAACAAAAGTTACATGCAGCAAGTTTGAAATTCTATCGTTTTTTGGTGCAGTGCTTTTGAAATATAATCCACCCTGTACTATAACATTGAATTTAAATTACAGTGGTGTTCATTGCTTTAGACAATTGTATGCAGAAAATGTGTTTATAAATATATATCTTTCTTTATATTAGGCACTGGAAACTACGTGTTCTTTTTTGATTGTTTTTATGCTCACTCTTTTGGGGGTTACTGGTTACTGTAAAAGTAGTTCTGAAATTGGACCTTATAACACAATATAATTGAATATCTACATTCACCGTGGCTATTCAATGGGGGGAGGGATAGCTGAGTGGTTTGAGCATTGTCCTGCTAAACCCAAGGTTGTGAGTTTAATCCTTGAGGGGGCCACTTAGGGATCTGGGGCAAAATCAGTACTTGGTTCTGCTAGTGAAGGCAGGGGGCTAGGCTAGGCTCAATGACCTTTCAAGGTCCCTTCCAGTTCTAGGAGATAGGATATCTTTATTTATTTATACAAAGACCACTGTCATTATGTAATTTAGGATGCTTTTATACATACACAATCTTAGGTACTTAAAAAGAATACTTATTTACATGATTCTGGCATAGTGAAGAAGTTAAATGGACTTTTAATAGAAGCCTACTGGGCTGCTAATTCAAGTGAACAATATCTAATTATAATTTAAACACAGCCAAAGGCCTCATAAAACACATAGAATAACGCTCTTCTTATAGGCAGTTCTGCTCATATATAGTTTGTATTCCTCTTCCTCATTCATTAGTTTAATAATGACAATTTGGTGAAAAGAGACTCTTTGGTGTTTAGGTGTTCATCATTTCCTGCTGCTTATTTGGGTCCTGAAGTCATCATCTGCTCTCTGGCTATTGCGTCATCATCGTTAGTGTTGCTGTGGCGGTGGTTATGATGTCATGTCAAAAAGAGAGGGATGAGTGATTTCAGATGAGGAATAAGCAGCAGAAAATGACATCCCAAGCAACAAATATCCTGTTTTATTGCAGAAGTTCAGAATAGGAAATTCCCTTCAATACATAATACATTTAGGTGCTCATGAAGCCTCAGAATGAGGTAATCTGTATGGGAGCTGCAGTAGTAGTTCTCATTAGAGCCTCTTCAATTACATTGCTGCTGAAGTGTTGAAAGAGGGGCAGAGACCTCTCCATTTGTAGATAGTGATATGTGTGCAATGGTGGAGAGGTCAGATTCAAGTCCTCAGAATGGTAAGAAAGGTTGACAAATCACAGGTTCTACTCTCTCTCTGAAGACTGCTTTAGGTAAAGGGCTACCCCAAGATCTAGAACTGGTATATTTTATATGGGTCCTCACCAGAGTATAACCTGAAACACTGGGTGAATTGAATGGGACGGAAACGTTGGTGGTTCCTTCTTCCCCTGATTTTGCTTTATGACACTTATGCCACAAATTGGAACTGGTAGTTTTTTTCATTGCCCTAGTGCAAACTCTGGGGTCCTGGATGGATTCCAATTGGGTTATATATTTTACTTACCTAAAATTCTCCTGTAGTTCCTTTGCTTTCTGTCCAACAGTTGTTTAGTCTTGCTGGGGAATGATAACCACATTTCAGTAACAAGTGCAGCTCTTACATGTTGTTTTTCTTTTTGCCTTCTTGTAAATCTTTTCAAGTGCATTAGGCCTTTGGATGAAGGGCTACTGTGTCTAATGATCAGTTATTATATTTACTATTATTATTTGAAGAAAGGAATGTTTATACAATTAAATCAATATGCCAGTAAGATCAGAGCCTAGCTAGTGCTCTAATGGCTGCAAAGATTTGGAATTGGATTTAATGAACACTCAGCAGGCTAAAAAATATGCTTTTATGTTCACTCAACACAAAAATATACAAGCTGAGGACAAAAAAGACAGACTCTAGCCAACCTTATTAAATGAGAAGTGGTTATGGAATTATTTATTCTATCTAAACCAAATGCTGATTGTTAACTCTGCATACAAAATAAATAAGGAATTCTCTCTGTGGGTCATGTTGAACATTAGGCAACAAGGACCTGGCTTGATGAACAATATGTTTTGTATTTCTTAACACAGAGCCAGCTCAAACTGTATAATTTTGAGGGGAACTTGAAGTGTATGCCCTAACTTTGTACATGTAAAAAAACAGAGGATGTTAAAACAACAGGTTGGTGTGTCCTATGGATCACCCCCCAACCCCCAACACACACACATCAATCCCTCCATAAACCAATTCTCTTTCTTCTCACTTACACCAGTGTATACCAGCAGTAATGTATTTGAAATTGAAGGAATTATACTCGTGTAAGAGGTGAATCAGACTTAGTGACTTAGGAATTTAAAGACATTATTAGAAACACTCATCTCATTCAGTGGAATATAGCGTAAGGTTCAACTCTATTGGGAATTAAAAGTAAAGCACAAAACAAAACAAAACGCTCCCCACACTAAGATTAAAACACCTCTCTGGACTTTAATTTCTCACTCCATAGTCCTCTAGGACCTTTAACTGGCCAGCTGTTCCTCTCACAGGCAAATACGACAGGCATGGATCTAGGGCACAGTATGTCTTTGGGGATTTAACTTTCTGTGAAGCCTCAGAATGTGCAGGTGATTTTGGATGATGAGATTGGCCTAAAGCCCAGGAGGAGACCAGATGGGATGCACAATACAGTCTATGAAGGTAGATGCAGGGGTGGGCTGGGGAGAGGGAATAAAAGGATGGATGGAAGACAGGAAGAATTGCCCACTAGTTAGGACACAAGCCTGAGATTTGAGAGACCGGGATCAAGTTCCTGTTGTGTGAGAGTTCCTGTAAGAACTTGGTCAAATCACTTAGTCTATGTGCCTCAGTTCCCCCACTGTAGAATTAGGATAATAGCACTGCCCTACCTCAGAGGGATCCTGTGATGTTAAATACATTCAAATTATAAGATCCTCAGCTATTATGATAATAGGAATGATATGTAGGTGGGGAAGTGCTGTTGAAAGGCATGCTAGTGGGCCTGCCTGTTGATAGTGGTGCAGAAAAATAAGGATAGGACAAAACTGCATGGCTGCAAAACAGCACTGAGCTAAACCAACCTCCTTATTTTCCCTCATAAAATAAAAGTAAAAAAAAAATGTTTTTTCAATGAAAACCTGAAACGTTTTTTTAAAATGGATTAAAATAAAAACAAAAATGGTTTTCATTGAAATTATTCACTGAAAATTTTAAAAAATCATTTTTCTGACATTGTTCAAAGCAAAGAGCAAGTCTAAAGGCACAGTGAGATCTATCTCTTTAAGTACTTATATGGCCATCATCATCATTGTGTCTGAGCTGCTGCATCTTCCTAACATAACCCTCCATCCTGTCCTCCCGAGTGTGGTGTCAGACATCACAACCAAAGTTAAATTATTAAAATGTACGGTAACTGTATCCCTTTAAAGTCACTTATATATGCAGCACTATTATAAAGCAAAAAACAAGGGACTTGCATTTCAGGTGATGTTCAGGTGCCATTGCTCAGGCTGTTATTTATGTTGTTATATGTTAGTGCTAGTGGTAACTTTTCTGTATCTAAATTTACTACAGTAGTAGAAAGATTTCAAACTACAATTATTTTACATGGCAGCTAATGAATACGTCCCCAGAAACCAGACCTAGGTACTGCTCACACAGTAAAAAGAAGACAGAAATAACAATAACAACACTCTCTCTTCCCATTTAGCTAGAATCAGAGGGATGTGGGAGAGATGCATGGGCTACTGTCATTGTCTGGCCCCACCAGTGGAAAGACTGTGGCTGTGGTTTAATTAGGCTGAAACTTTATTCACTTTAACATATCTTGGAATATCTGGCAATAAATTGTATAGTGTAGGTTTTTATTAATTCCTTAATCGTTTCCTCGTATTTGGGAGGGCTGCTATCAGCCCTTCCCCCTCCAAACCTGGTCACAGCCAGACCTTTGCTGGGATCCCACTGTCCTCCCCATATATGAGGATTAAAGGGGCTGAGAAAGGAGTGGTGTTGAACCCCTGCTGCACCTAATGTTAATTGCTACACAACCCCTTCCCCGGCTTCCTTAGGTGGTGATTTCCTCTCAATTCTTTTCTAATCCATCTTATCCAATAACCATATCCCTTCCATAACATGTAGCTGCACCGATGATTTGCCACATTTTGTTAGTTACTAAGTTGCAACATGTTAACCTAACCTTCCTGCCCACCCTACTGGGCCCCAGACCTGCTGTGGGGAAGGTGACCCCCACACACACACTCCACCTTGGCCAATTGTCAGTGAGGGGGGAAATAATTCTGAGATCCCCAAGGAAAAAGGACAACTAGCATAATGCTCACAGCGGATAATGAAGAAACCCATTTGTGAATCCATGGATCCCCAGATACTTGACTTGGACCCACATATGTGTACTATTTACTTCAGAAAAAAAAAGCAAAAAATAATATTGAACGCGTTCCTCTTACTACGTGTCTAGACTCTGAGGGATGGGGGAGAGCTGCATGTGGTACTGTAATTCTCTCTTTGAGAAACACAGGCTACGATTTTGCTTAAAGGATTTAGATGCCCAATTCCCATTGAAATTAATGGGAATTTGGTACGCAGATTCCCTAGTCAGCTAGAAACAAAGGAGAATCCAGTGTTTATGGCCAAAGCCTAGGACTTGTGGAGACCTGAGTTCAGTCCCTGCTCTTCCATATACTTCCTGTGTGACCAAGGGCAAGTCTCATATCTTCTCTGTGCCTCAATTCACCACCTGTAAAATGAGGATAATAGTAGTGCCCTACCTCACAGGGGTGTTGTGAAGATAAATGTATTAAAGATCAAGAGGTGCTCAGGTACTATATAGTACTTAGGATAGATAGAAATCTCAGCCACACTTTCCATTGGACAACTTGTCTTCTTATTATCATAAGAATTTAGGCCCTGGTCCTGGAAGCTCTGGGTGGACTCTTATAGCCACATGGAACTGCATTAAAGTCTCTGCACAGATACATAGGTCCAGCTGCCCAGAGAACCTTGCAGAGTCGGAGTCTATGTTTGGGATTCCTACTCCAAGTGGCGCTTGGCATGTAACATCCTGTGTGAGGGTAACTGATACAATTTATTTTCTTTGATTTGATTTTTCCATAGACAAAAAGCTGTAATTTGGGACTTGGGACGGCGTCCTTTTTATCCCCCCAATTTGGACAATTGTCACAATGACTCCTTGCTTTTTTACCACAGCTTTTGAATAGTGGAAGATTCTTTCTTAGAAAAAGAAAGATGCACCCAAACTCCTTCAGACCCTCCTTTCCCTCAATGAGCCAAATTGTTACTTTGACATCTCCCTGCCATCTCAGCAAAACAAAGCAAATAGCTTTATTTTATTTTTCCCCCTCTTGGAATCACTATGAAAGAATGGAAAGGAAAGGAGAAGAAGAAACATAAATGTCTGTGTATTTAGAACTGATGGGTTGACGCCTTTAGGGCCTGATTCCTGACTGACGCCAATGTAAATCCAAAATAACTCCCCAGAAGGCAACAGAGTTACACCCGTGTAAGACTTTTGGAAGTGGAAGGACAGTCAGGCTCAGTGAGTGTAGAATATTTATACATTAGGGGGAAATTGTGTTCTCATTTACATGGATGTAAATACACAATAACTCCATTGAAATAAATGGTTCGAATTTACTTGTGGCTTGCACGGGTGGATATGAGATCAGAATGTGATCCTATGCGTCACTTAAGATTATAATACCCATAGGGTGTGCATTAGATCTACAGAATATTCAAATTAGGTGAACAAATGAGCCAGAGAAATACACAATATATGATGAAATAAAATTTTAAAGCTAAACATTATTTTATTGAGAACATAAATTCATGATATTGAACGACGGTATGGATATATGGTTATAAGGCCAGCAAAGCCGTGGAACAAAATCTCACACAGTTATGAAAGATGCAGTATGTGAAAATTAAACATTATGTGCATATGAAATGCTGACAGACTCTGGTCATTGGCAGGCGGGATCGAATGTGGGGCCTCTGGAGCTTGTGCATGAGCCTCTACCACATGAACTAAAAGCCAACTGGCTGTTATCTAAGGCTGTAGCGCAGACTCAATCTCTTTCTCTCTCTCTAAGTGGTCTTGGTGCCACTAGATCGGACAGAACACCACACCCAGGAGGTGTGTGGGTTACACATAATCTAGGGTTGTAATGTTTCAAAGGTTCAGACTGAAAGATAGATGCACAATTTTGACTATACTGTATACCAGGGGTCGGCAACATCCCTCGCCCGTGCCACTTCCCGCCGCCCCCATTGGCCCGGGATGGCAAACCGCGGCCAGTGGGGGCCACGATCGGCCGAACCTGCTGCGTCAGCAGGTAAATAAACTGGCCCGGCCCGCTAGGGTGCTTACCCTGGCGAGCCGCGTGCCAAACGTTGCCGACCCCTGCTGTAGACTACTAATATTGCGCTGTCTGCTGTTTTTTTATTGGATGAGTGAACTAACCTTGGTGACAGGATAAATAGATTCCTAACTATACTTTTTATGATGACAAAAAAGAGAGAATTGCAATCTCTTGGAAGCTATAGACTGTCCTTTCAGCAAAGGACTGGATGCTAAATTTAATTGGATGTGCTGCACTTGAAAAAATAGTGCACTCATTAAAACATCAAAACTCTAAGTTCCAAGGTATCTGGCTTCTTTTTTGAATTACAACATGTGTAGAATATGGGACTTGATGATAGTTCATCCTGATTATACTTTTGTAACCACAATTTATAATTTGTGTGCAGTCTGTGGAGGATAGGGACATTCGAGTATTATTGCTCTACCCTGTCTAGATCAATGTTATGAGCATATTCACATTTATAAAATAGAGGGAATGGTTTTATTCTTCTCCCTGAAGCCCTAAATCAATGCAAGCCTTGTTTGCTTCTTTTCTTTGTTTTTATTAGAAAAGTTGAAAAATTCAAAATAAAATATTAAAGTATGCAAACAGCCTAGAGTTCCATGCACTGTAAAGTGGCACTGGCACATTGAACGGGTATTTCATTTCCACAATACATTTCTATCATGTCCTCTGTAGGGCAATATCCCAGAGTGTTTTATGACAAACCATAATGTATTACAAAGACCATGTCCATGGCAGCAAAGGGGAAGCTATTTGGAAAAGAAAAATCTTCATTTTGTTTTAAAAAGGGCTCCATGTAGCAGTAGATTAAATATCAGCTGCGAGAGATTCACACGGCTGGCGTGATGCACAGCTAAATGCTCTGCCACTGGCACTTGGAGGCTGATATCTTAGAACATGTAGACAAGTGCTCTTACAGCATGGATACAAGACAATGAAGATGTACTGTAATAATCCTGCAGTGTTCTTTTTCAACATGAACTTTTCCTCGTTAAAAACCTAATTCCTTTAATAACCTGAGCTTCTTAAATCGGTGCTTCCTTCTCATATTTTAGACATTAGCTTAAAAAAAAGCCATATATCATTCATCTTCTGCAGATGTGCCCCTTAATAAAGTCCCCCTTTCCTCTTTCTCCAAGGAGCCTAACTCAGTCCTGCATCTGAGGAGTTGCAGCTGTTTATATCAGGGCTGAACTTGGCCAATAAATTTTGGACTAAATTACACTGCTGAACATAGTTTGTCCCCGTGTCACACTTGCTGACTTTTAATGTACTTGCCTATTACTAGCCTTTCTACATGTAATTGAAAGACCTGTACATATTATTCCAAATGTGGCCTCACTATACAGTATTAGAGTAATTATCTTGACTTCCCATGAAATCATCACCTCTAGTTATGCATCTCTTAATTTGGCAGCATAGTTCAGGAAATGCTAAGGCTAGTTTTGACGTGGCAGTCGGAAGCGTTAAGAACCTCACATAAGATTTTAATCTTCCCGATTTCTGTCAAAATAGGTAAACTGACTGGAAAAAAATAAAATTTGACCCAAACTTTCAGACATTCACCCCAAACTGGAACTATATTTTTATTCGGTTTGACAAAGGTATGGTTTAATGTCTATATACACGCACACACACACATCTCTTTCATGTGTCTCTGCTGTATCACATTCTACTCTTATTGCTAGATTTGCAAAGAAACTTAGGTGATGCTGAGCATTGCTGTGCCTAACTTTTAGGATCTAGAAAATCACTGGGATTCATAAAGCCTGAGTTTGGTGCCTCAGCGCCAAATACAATGAATGGAGATAGGGACCTCAGAATGGGATTCATAAAAGCCAGCACACTAGGTGGCTCCTTGCATAAGCCAGCCAATAGGAGGTGGCACGCTGAGGGGCAAGTGCTAACTCCACCCCTCTGTCAGAGATAGCCAATGGAGCAGGGGGACTAGATGGTGGAGGGTACAGAGTCATTCTTATACTTGCATTTGCTCTCTTTCACCCAATGACTTTTTAAATTATTTATCCACAGTGAAACAGTTTCAACGGGAGAGACTGAAGGGGCCCCACATCAGAATATCCCATAGCCCAGTGATTAGGGTACTTGTTTGAGAGATGGCAGATCACTGTTCAAATCCATTCTCCCCCTCAGATGGAAGAAGGACTTTCACCCAGGAGCTCCCCCATCCCAGGTGAGTGCCCTAACTACTGGGCTAAAAGTTATAAGGAAGCCCCCCGCACACACACACACCCCCACTATTTTAATAAGTTCACCTATAGGGGCCTGATCTGGGAGGCAAGCTCTCAGCACACTTACTAGATTGGGCTCCACACAGCAAATTAGGTTGACAAATGCCTGTTTTCCTTTGGTTCATGCATCACACTGGGGAGTAGGCATCTGGACACATGGCCTGGGCCTGTAGTGTGCATATCCAGAGGCAGAAACATAGACACTTAGGGAAATTTTACTGCAAATATTTAGGCATTGAGTGAATGTAGACATCTGCAGTGGTCAGCAGCAGCTGAGCACAGGCTTTGTGAATCCCCGTGGGGCCTAATTCTGGGATTTAGGAACCCTAAAGTGGCAGTTGGGTGCCTAAGGGCAGGTCTACATTTAAAATGCGGAAAACCCTAACCCTAACCCTAGTGAAGATGCTCCTGTGCTGATGGGAGAGCTTCTCCCATCCACCTCCATGACAGGCGGTAGCTATGTCAACAGGAGAAGCTCTTCTGTTGACATAGAGCTGTCTACACAGGGGGATAGGTTGGTATAACTCCGTCATTCAGGGGTGTGGATTTTTCACCCCCCTGAGTGGCATAGTTATACTGATGTAAGTTTGTTGGCCTGAGTTCTTTTGTTAATCAAGCCCTTAGTGCCTAACTTTTTGTGTTCTTCTTCCCCTCCCCCCGCATCTCTATGCATTAAGCAAAAATTTTCATTGAGCTGGTTAAAATTACATGCATGCCTTTTCCCAATTGCATACAGTTAATTTAGAACCCACCGATGTGTCTGAGTAGTTCAAACTATTCCTCCCAATGCTCATTAACTTGCATTTCCTACAGTGAATTTTATCTGCCTTTGTGACGTTCGTTCACCTAACTTTTCGAAATCCCTGTGAAGTTCCTCAATCTTCCTTAGTCTTGAGTAACCTAATTGTAGGTCATCTGCTTATTTTGATTCCTCACTGTTCATCCAGTTTTCTGAGTCATTAATAAATATATTAAACCATGATCCTAAAATGGAACACTGGAGCTTCTCATTGTTAAACTTTTGCCATTATAACAGGGCTTTAACAGTGCAATGGTCTTTCAGGAGTCCTCTCTGAATTTCACCCTGAGTCTCTTTTTGAATATAGATGTTAGTTTCCTTATAGTCCTTTCTAAAGGAATTCCATCTCATGCATATCTTCTGCAGGCTTACCTGACCCGCTTTCATTTTGTTTTGAATTCTAGGATGGATCCCAGCTCACTTTAAAGCTGTGTCAATCTTCAGGTGCAGTTATCTCTTGATCTCCTCTGATGTGAAACTGATTCCCTTTGATAGATGTCTGGCATACTCTGATAGTTTTGTTTTCTTTTGGTGTCTCCCATGTTCCTTTTCAAAGAATTAGCTGAAGAACATTTTTAATTTTATATCAGTGATTACCACCTTTGTCAATAAATTACCTCTGTTATCTCGTGCAAAGTTTCTATGGATTTTATTCTATTTTTTTCATTTATATACTTGACAAAATAACCGTTGGTGCAATTTTTCTTTCATCCACCACCCTTGCTCTTCTTATTGTTACACTCTCTTAACTTCATTATGCTCCTTGTGTGTCAGTTGTTTTATGTTTCAGAAAGGTCCACTGCTTAACCTTGATTACTTTTTGTACTAAGACTGTTTTATTGCTGTTCTATTTATTGCTAGAGTTATGTTATGCATAAACCTTTGGTCATACATTAATATCTGGGAACAATTTTTATTTTTTTCTGTATCCCCTTCCTTCATTTCAATTAATTTCACCCAACTCTTTCTATATTCTTCCATGATTTTTAAAGCTCATGTCCAATACCCCTAATGTGCTTTTTTTTTTTCATGGCAGCCATTGGTATGTGCAGATTACGTCCTCCCCCTTTTAAGTCCCACAAACATAAATAAACTAGAGGGACTATTGTTGAACTAGCTACTCCATCATCTCTTGATCTTATGTTGAATTCAATTGATATCTTTATATTTCCTATTCTATCTTATATACTGTGTAAATACTGTATCTAATTCTGTGCCAAACTCCACTGATTCCTTCCTCTTAGGACTTTATATCCAATATGTTGAAAACTCATATTGTTAATTGTACTTTCATATCCTTGGTTTTTGTTTTTGTTTATCATCTGATCAAGTTACTTCTTCAAATCAGCAAATGTTTCTGCCAACTTTCTCCTCTTTCATTCTGAATTCTAATTGGTTCCCCATGCCACAGAGACTGCTTTAGAGGGATTATTTTATTTACTTGAAAAAATATATTTTTCTTGTACATTTCATGACATTCTCATTTCCATTCTTCATAAGCTTTTCAAAATAGGCTGCTGTCCTCAAAACGTAGCACCACCGATTTTTGATTCAGAGTCTCAAAGCAACAGTGCATCAGATACATTTGTATCTGATATTGCAATATTTAGTAAGACACCTAAACATCAGTAAAATGTGTAAAAAGCTGCAAAAATGTAGTCGCATCTGTTGAAAACAGGTCTAAACTAATCTCACAGCCAGTATCAAATTAATACATTAAAGCACATACAGTGCATGCCAAACTACAAGGTCAAACATTCAAACACAATATGATAAAATCAGTATCTCTTAACCCTTCATGTATTTTGTCCAGATAACATTTTTTTGGTTGCTCTTTCAACTGTTGATCCAATAGATGGAAAATTGCCTTGCATAAGCAACATTTTACAGGATTCAGCTGTACAATCTTGCCTTAAGGTCTTTGATCAACATGGGATAACAAATATAGTTAAACATCTATTCAAAATAATCACAAATAAATGATAATTTTTAATGCATGTTAATAGCTATCAGTTTTTTTTTCTTTTGATAGCAGCTCAGCTTTCTGGAAGTTCAGATTTTCCATCAAAGAAAAAAATAGACACCTATTAGTATGCAGAGTAATTGGCATTTGGTGAGTGTCTAGTTTAAGTTTAAAATATATCTTCCTCAGCTATTCTTTTGGACCCTTTCTACCACTTTAAAATGTGCAGGTCAAGAGGGAAAGTGACATCTGCAGAACACCTTGTGGGATTATACAAGATATATGAATGTGTGTGCATATTGCCCATATCTGCCACTTGGGAACAATATATTTAATTAACCTTTTGCTTTACATAAATGAGTCCAAATAAGGCTGGAAAACACACCAGATGTTTCTATGAAAGAGACTGTTTTATTATATTTTATCATTTAAAATCTGTTCAGAAGGTTACAATTTCTGAAATATGAAATGTATTCATTTTTGAAAATTGTCCTGGGGAGAAGTAGACAATAAAATTGTATCTGTATGGTCAACCACCTTGGGAGAGGAAAATAATCTCATTATATTTCCCAAACATGTTGATTAAAAAAGGTTATAAATAAATAATCTTTACAGGAGTAGCATTTTAGAAGAGAAGTCTATAATATGAATAATTTTAATATACTGCTAATACAATTTATATTAAAGATTTAATATATAGCTAATATAGTAGAATAATATGATGGTATGTATTATATAGTAAATAATATTAAGTTAAACATACCGGGTGAAATTCTGGCCCGTTAACATCAATGGCAAAACTCTCATTGAGTTCAGTTGGGACTGAATTTCACTAACTATTTATTATGGCTATGATTATACATCAAGTAGTATTTTATCAGAATAAGAGTCCTATTGATTTTAGTACATTAAAAGGTTTTCTTTTTACACATTAATTGCTCTTTGTTTTACTGGGAAAGTAGTGTAACTTTGAATCAACACAAGGATATAATATTGTTACAGTAATTTTGATTTTAAAAGGAATCATTTGACAATGGACACCACTGAATTACCACAGTTAAGTGTAGGGGGGAAATCTCTTACATCTCAGATTCCATTGTGTGGGATCTGTTAGCAAATGTGCATTTTTTTTCATGGCAGCCATTGGTATGTGCAGATTACGTCCTCCTCCAAAAGTAACGATCCTCCTCCTATAGAAGAAGAAAAAAGAATTTGGTAACTCATTGGCATTTGCACTGAAAGTATGGCAGAGCCATTGATATTTCCCAGACGACCACCCAGGCATGGGTAGATTGCAGCAGTATCCATAGATCTCGGCCCTGGATGGAGATTGTGCTTGTGTCACCATAAAAGATCTGCTCCAAAGTCCATTGAAGTCAATGGAAAGACTCCCGTTTAATGGGATAAGGATCAAGCCCCGTAATCTCTATCCACTCCATTCCCTTTGTTGTGCAGTATGCCAGAAAAGGAGGATGTGATGACACAATGAATGAGTGGGTAAATCAGGCAGCAGCCAAACCACACTGCATGTGACTTTTCTGAATCTGTCAGTCACACCACGTTCAGTGGCTTCTCTCTGTTCCCTTTTCTTTCTTTGCATCATGTGGCTAGATGGCTTGGGCAGGCTTTTCAAACAGGTAGAGCAAAGAGCCTATAGCATTAGACTATAAAAGACAGGATAAGAGGAAAGACCTTATGTCTCAAAGGGGACAGGAGCAGCAATGGAGGTGAAGGAGAAGGGGCCCTCAGGGCTGATGGGGAGGATGCTGGAGGAAAGGCTCAAAGATAGGGCAGTGGGGGTGAAGGAGAAAGGGCCCTCCAGGCTAACATCAGGGATGTGTTGAAGGCCTCTCAGGGCTTGTAGAGATGGCAATAGAGGAGGAAGAACACCCCTGTTGCTTTCCAGGGGTTAATGGAAGAGAAGAAGGAGCCTGGATGATGTAAGCTCTGGCTCCTCAATGCAACAGAAACAGACAGATTTCAGTGATTTGTCAAGTGATTTTGCTGCAGCAAAATGCCAGAAGAAGAGCAAACCTTGTATGCATGTTTGAGATTTGCTGAAAGATGCAATCTAGTCATGTTGTACCACGAAAACAAACAAACAAACTGGCCCAAATGGTGAAACTCACTCTTAGCCAAATGTGTGAATTAGCAGGGAGATGCCCTTTCCTGGGCACTTGTAAATATTAGAGTTCACTTGAAAACACACCCTACAAGGAGATAGTTATAGAGTAGAGATGAGAACTTAGCAGGGACATAGGGGAAATAACGTTCTCATCTTACATCTGCTACACTAATAATATGTACTTTTCTCACCTTGCTCCTCTTTTCTCATCCTCCCTATTGTACATTCTCATTGCTCTCCTCACATTATTCTCCAGCCTGCCTTCCGACTCTCTGATTCATGGAGTGTTTTTTTTTTTCCTTTTGTTAGCATGTTCCTCTTTTCTTTTTTGTCCCTTTTATCACACCTTTTATCCTAATTAACTCCTCCATTCTTCACAGTCCTTTCTCACATTCTCTCCAATTTCATCTTTCCTACCGATTGACTCTCTCCCTCTCCCCCCTCTGACTAATCTTGTTTTATATTTTCCTTCGCCGTGAAGAAGACATTGCCAAAGTGTCACCTCTAATCTTGTTTCCTATTTCTAGCATGTAATTTATTAATCTTCTTTCTTTCCCCTCTCTTATTGAGCAGGCACGTACTAATATAGCTCAAGTTTTATTTTCAGATTGTCAAATAAATAATTTCGCAAGTTTTAAGATGGGGGGGGGAAATAAAAAAAAGCTTTGGAATAATGATCACCCCTGTCTTTCCTCCAAAGCACTTGCCTTTAGATCTATACAAATCATTTTATTGAGAGCTGATGTAGCTGTCCTATATCAGTGAAATTAATTATTGGTTAGTGTGTTTAAGGAGCTGTCCTTTATCTGATTGATTAAGAATAACTACATAAATCCTTCACACTAATACAAACCTGTATTCTAAAATATATATCCAATAACTTCCAGATTTCTTTCTTTAAATAATAGTTTTGAGTACCATCCTGCCATGGTAAATTGCAGTATTTCTCTGGCATGTCTGGCCATTGCTGCTGGATCCCAGAGGCCAAGAGCAAAGAGACAGTGTTACTGCTGTTTGCTCTTTTGGGACAGAGGTGAATGGCCATAAAATGCAAGCACAGGTTGTTCTCATTGCCAGGGCTCTCTGATAGGATTGCATTATTTTTGTTGCCTTTTTTTTTGTATTTTCTTTTGTCATTACTATTGTTTTCAATTAAATAAGAACTAGAACTGTGGTATAAATACCAGCTTGCAGTTGTTTGCTCCATTGTAGATACACCTCTACCCCGATATAAAGCTGTCCTTGGGAGCCAAAAAATCTTACCACATTATAGGTGAAACCGCGTTATATCGAACTTGCTTTGATCCGCCAAAGCGCGCAGCCCCACCCCCCCGGAGCGCTGCTTTACCGCATTATATCCGAATTCGTGTTATACGGGGTCGCGTTATATCGCAGTAGAGGTGTATAATATTTGAATTAAGGCATGAGGCCCAGATTTTTAAAGCAATTTAGGTGTCACTTTTGAAAATGAAACTTAGCCTCCAAAGTAAGTTAGGTGTTGCAACCTCTAAACACCTGTGCCTTAGTGCTCTGGGGAGCTGTGTGTAAGGAACAGCAAAAATCAATGCAAAGCTTCCTTTGGAAGGGATTCAGAGATCCCTGGTGGTGCTCGGGCCAGGAGTATCATTTAAAAAAAATGTGAGGGGTGGGCAAAGTTGTTTCAGCAGCATCCCAGCTTCTACTTCCCTACTGAGGCCATGGCTGCTCATAGGGTTTAGTGGGCCCATCCCACCCTGGAAGTGAGCAGGGAGCTGGTGTGCCAGCCCTATCCCAGGGAATCGTCTGGAGCAGTGAGTCAGAGGTGCATCACCGATGGCTGTCCCAGGCCAGGGAGAGGGGCTCGGGTCACTCTGTGCTCAGCTCCAGCCAACTACTCTGCTTCCCGTCTAGCCTGGTCTACTCCATAACGGCCCCTGCAGGCCCCAGGGAAACACTCCCGTGCCAGCTAGCAAGGAGCTCTGAAAAGTCAAGGGCAGGGAGGCAAACCAAAGTCTGGGCAGGGCAACTTCTTCCCTTGCCCTGTATCAAATGACACGCCTGGCTCTGGCATACCTATAAACGCGTCTCACTGCCCAATTCTGCAATTCTGCTATTGCTCCCATGATTCTTCAGGTAGTTCAGAGCTCTGAAACTGCTGCTCCCACATTGTTCGCCATCTCTACCCATATGATCAGCCTTTATTTGTGTGCATGAACTTAGGCCTGCATTTTTTTAACCATTAGAACTCGGCAAAAATTGTGAAATGTGTAATTTTCTGTGGGAATAATGTCCAAAGTGTTATGCTTCTGGAGCATGCTTGATTCTGTGACACTAGGATTAAGGACAGCTTTAAAGTAGAGGTGCCATGTCGGGCCCAATACAGAATGAGCTAGGTTCCGAGATCCAAAAAGATGAATAGGAGTTGTAATTGACAGGGCAGGTGGATAGTCCAGGGGCTAACAGTAGGGAGATTAGGAATGATGGACAGCTATCCACTTACACATGAGCTCCAAACAGACCCTCCTACTACCGTCCAAACCCTTGGACACTCTCCAGAAGCAGTTGGTAACAACAATAAGGATGGCATTGCTGTTCTTTATTTAAAGTAAATAAAAGTCACCAGAGCCTACGAGATGAAATTCATCCCAATTCACACCTCCGTTTTACTTGGTACACTGGTGACACCTGCAAATAATTTAGAGTTGAAGTTGCCCCTCCCCAACATCCATTTCCGCCACAACAAACACTGCATGTTTCTTGGGCAGAGTTTGTCACATTACCAAATGTTGCATTCATATTCCATATGGAGGCATATTTTTCTTTGTTTTATTTTGACATTAATTCTTTTGCAGTGCCTTCTATCTAGTAAAGTAAAGAAATTAGCTTGCATATGCTGGCTTGGCAAAGTAAAATTAGCTACACTTTTGACTTTCTGTGGTTTTACTCTGAATCGGAGAAGCAATAAAAATGAAATAAGGCAAATCACTGTTGTTCTATGGTTTTCTCCGTGGTGAGTTAAGAGAAGAAGCACCCATAACGAAAACCTATGAGCTCATATCTGCTTAAAACAGGTCTCTAATTAGTTTCTGTAATCGATCTCCCTGCTCCAGCAGGTAAACCAGGTAATTATCTTGTTTATACTGTAGGTGAGTCACCAAATGCTAGATAGCTCTCTGTGTGTCTTTAAACGATAATGCACTGTAACAAGTGTTCCCAATATGAATGAACTACTGTCATAACCTTCACTATCTGCTTTACATGCAGCGATGTGGATCTCATTTTATCCTTTGTTGCAAAGAGCTCTAGACATCAAAGAGATGTCCCTTTGACCACTGTCTCAATCAAAGGTTTCTGCCTAGAGGAATCTCGCTTCTTGTCTTGATTCAAGTGGTTCAGAATACTAGGCCTTTCCTAGTATGATTAGAAGGAATTCAGTCATCACTGCATTATCTAAGGGGTAAATCCTGCCCTTCTCATCTCTGCTAGCATTCAGAACCCCAAATGAAGCATAACAATTGTGGCTCTGGGAATCTGGGAGTGGGGCAGGCTCTGTCAAGGGATGCTGTAGTGCAATACACACCATGCAGAACTGCTCAGTGCCACCTGTCTGTCTCAATAGGCACTTCCAGGTGGGATGGACTACTGGCAAATCATCTATTAACTGTTGACATATGTACAGACCGCTTGGGTAGGGCACTCTTTTTTAACCAGTGCCACAAACTACACAGATCCACAAACTCATAAGTCCATGCTATGGCCTATCGAGGAACTACAGCCACTAGTGGAGCCTGTGGTCTGTAGCAGAAGTCATGGCATAGCTGTGGAGAAAGGAATTGAATCCTACTTCTGTATTTGCTGTGAGGAATGAGATATAAACTGCAGGTCTTTCTAGTATAATGTGGAAGTGATTAATCTCTCCCACACTAGAGAAAAGAACTCCTGGTTTATGGTGAATGGCTGAAATATAAGACTGGAATTTTTCTGTAGTTGTTAGAAAAATAGTTTACCAGTTTCTCCCCAGATTAAAAGTAATCCTAACATAGGAAGAACTGTGCATCTTCTCCTTTATGAATGTATAGCTGAAGTCAAACTTCCCCACAAGTAGTTTTTTTTTTTTCTCTTTTTTTCATAGACTTGTCCCTAGCAAATTTAGTTTCAAGGTCTTTTATTTCTGTTTCTAAAGTAATTATCCTTTGGGCTTGTTTCTTTCTTCCTTGTATGATGCTAGACTAATTATTCTTCTCCTAATGAATGCTTGAAATGGATCCCATATGGTGGCATATGTGCCTTCAGATGGAAGCTTAATTTGAATAAAATAAGAAAATTCTTCTCTTGGGGCTTTTTTAAATTTTTCATTCTGTAACAATGATGAGTCAAATCTCTGTCTTGGGGATAGAGGCAGCCAGCTTCCATTCTATTGTACATGGAGCTTCATCTGCATCAGAGGGTCTCTTGTTACATCCTCCCAGAGTGCAGGACTCCACATTGGAGAGAGCCTCTTGTATACCTCAAAAGTTAACAGCAGTGTGGCGGCCTGGGCAGCGTCTCAGGATTAGGCCTGAGTCATCACCCGTGCCACCGCGTTTACACTGCTATTTGAACGTGTGTATGTGTATCTGTGCTGGGAATTACAGCTCCCAGCTGCTGTGCTGACATACTCCTTGACCAGGACTCTGTTGTACCATGTGCAGAGAAATCCCTCAGTGACCATGTATAAACTGTGACAGCTCATTATGGGTCTGATCCAAAGTCCGCTGTAATCAATGGGAGTCTTTACATCTTTGGATCAGACCCTGTATGCTAAATTATACCTTAGCTTGTATGGTTCTCTAGAAGTGGGGAATCTACCTTCTCCTTCTGCATCTCAGCAAGATCAGGCATAAGAAGGAGTGCAAGTGAGGGGAGGTCCAGCTCGAATCAACTTCAACAATAATAATCTCAAGCCCCGTGCATAGTAGGATAATGGCATGGGAAGGAGTGTGTGTTACACTTTCAACGATGTTGGAGGAACCTACTCTGCACCACACTCCTCACCACCCAGAGGATAATGTTTTTCAAAAGCATTATGGTACCAGACACTGATGCTCACCTGAGCCTCTAACATCGCTGACCCTCACAGAAGGCATAATTATTATTATTATTTATTTGTATTGTGCCAGTCATGGATCATTCATGGAACGGGACCCCATTGTACTGGGTGATGTAGAAACACATAGAGAAAAAAAGACTGCCCATGCCCCAAAGAGCGTACTAAATAGAATCTGAATCCTGTGTATTTATTTTTACAAATGCAGTCTTAATATGTCAGATAAAAGAAATAAAGTAACATCAGATTTCATTTTAAAAAGAAAAAATCCACAAATAAATGGCTTCAATTTTTCTAACTGTGTTGCCCAGATTGCTGCTAAATTCAGGATTTAGGATTTTTTAGTTTTAGTTTTTATTTTTGTTTTCTAATCCTTAAGTCTGTTATTTTCAGGGATGGTTTAGTAACACTTTCCTTTGTCAGGAATGGGGCTATAGATCTCAAACCATATTTTATCTAGGCCTTGGTAAAATATTCTTTTCAAAATTCTAAATAATCATTGAACTAGACTTGGGAACTCTCTCAATGTGAACATCTAACTATGCCAATGTACTCTACTTGCATCTGCTAAGGGGTACTGTGGTGAGTGAATAAGGATGTCTTCCCATTATAGGGATAAGTTTGTTGAAATGGATCATTCTGAAATAGGGCAAAGTTTTGTTATTGTGCCAGAACATCTATGACAAAATTGAAGCATTTATAGAAAAGCAAATGTGAGAATTAAAAACATTTTTTAAAGGAGATACTGATCCTTCAATAAAATTCTTTTTAGAATATTATTATTTGAATCATGCCAATAACTGATGAAAATGTAATCATTTTATCTGAGGCATGAACTTCTCTTGCTCCCAGTGAATCAATGGGGAAAACATCCATTGATTTCCATAGTAGCCTATGGCCCCCATATCGGTAAAGAAAAAAGGTAATTGCTCATTGTGCCATTATTGACCTAAAGTGCTGTGCTCTGCTGGCTTATAGAAGACCCACAGCAATGATTCAGCAAATCAGGGGCTATGTTAGCCATAACAAAAAACCCAAAAACCCTTAAGGCCTAATTTTAATTAAATGAATGTGAGCTGCTGGCTCTGGGTAGTCTAAGCCTCTGTATATTAGGCCAAGAACATTGGAAAATACATCTTGTATTTTTTTGTAAATAAGTGTATTGCTGACTTGCTGGCATTTTCCTGTTTTGCTTTCTCCTTTATGAATGAATAATTGTTAGCATTCCAGCCACCTGAATGTTTTTTAATAAAACAAAACAAAACAGATCCTAGCTGGTAAAAATACTCTGACATTTTTCAAGCTTACAAATTGTTTCAGGGTATAATCCTTGATTTGGATGTTCAGCTTTTGCTTCTGAAGATTATTAACAGCCTAAACCTGGAAGAGTCCCCAGTGATCTGTTCAATAGCTTGTGTCCTCTACCTGACTTTCAATCATTGGCTACAAATAACCAAGGGAACATAAACCATCTTAGGGGATAATAATTTATCTTTGGCAGAGCAGTTGGTTTCTTTTCTTTCGTTGTCTCAATATAGAGACTGTGTGGAATGCTTAATTCAGAGTTCAGACAGATATTTCTTGCTCAGCTTTCTTATTAGAGTTAAAAACACAGGATCACATTCTGATAGGACATTGATTTCTCATATGTGCCTGCCAGAAAACCCATATCCAACAGAGCAACTGTATAGTACATTATGTTTGTCTTGATACTGGCTCCTCTTCAAACCTGCTGGGAGCCCATTGTGCAGGCCCTCTGCAACAGGAGCTCTACAGAAAGTATTATATAGCTCTGGCAATAATAAAAGTCATGGCAAGGATGGCTGAAATTACAAAAAAAAGGCCCCAGACCTTCAAATCTTGATGCCTAAAGTTAGGCATCACGATCCATACTGAAGTACCTAAAACATAGTGGGTTGACAGTGGGTGGTTAAAAGTGCTGAGCACACACAACTCTCAGCTGACTGAAGAGGGAGCTGCGAGTACCCAGCTCCAGAAAAGAGGCCACGGGGTGCCTAACTTTAAATAATCTGGTAAGAAAATTTGGACCTAAATGACTATCTATACAGGAATGATATTGCCCTGACTATTGAACACAGGACACCAGTCTCACAAAAACATTAACAACTGAAATGTTAGAAATTCCTGTTCACCTACTTCTTGGGATGGTGAATGGAATAGAGTTTTTCTGATGGTTCTATTGCACTCAGTGACCCCTCTATGCAGAGGAATTACTTATGTAGTTGGATTAAAAAAACTGCAGGGCAGATTTCTGCTAGTAGGGCAGTTTTATGCTAGTGGAAGAGTGAAAAGCTGTTCTAATACACCATATCTAACTCAAGATTTCTGGCCAGATTTATAAAGGGATTTAGACATTTGAAGATGCAGATGGGTGCCTATTGAGAATTTCAATAGGAATTAGGTGCCTTAACATGCTTAGGCACTTTTGTAAGTCCAACAAAGCTCTTATCTGAATTTTTAAGATCCCTTTGTAAACCTGGCCTTTTTTGCCTTCTAAAGTGGAAAAGTCATTGACCACATAGACCAGGGGTCGGCAACGTTCGGCACGCGGCTCGCCAGGGTAAGCACCCTGGCAGGCCGGGCCAGTTTATTTACTTGCAGATGCGGCAGGTTCGGCCGATCGTGGCTCCCACTGGCCGTGGTTCGCCGTCCCGGGCCAATGGGGGCAGCAGGAAGCCATGGCCAGCACATCCCTCGCCCGCGCCGCTTCCCGCCGCCCCCATTGGCCCGGGACGGCAAACCACGACGAGTGGGGGCCGCAATCGGCCAAACCTGCCATGTCAGCAGGTAAATAAACTGGCCCGGCCCGCTAGGGTGCTTACCTTGGCGAGCCGCGTGCCGAACGTTGCTGACCTCTGGTCTAGTTTAACTCAGCAAAGTTATCTTATCTGTTACACCTCTTTCTAGCCAGGATGTGATCTTTCCTTGATGTAGCATTCATTTTACCTGGTCATCTTTTCTGCATGGGTGCTTCAAAGGGAGCATAATGAGAAAAAAAATTGGATCAAAATAATTAATCTGTTTATGAAGAATTCCAAGCAGAAATCCCTAAAATCCCTGCTGATTTTCTTTATCTAATGTATTAAATGTTTAAAAAATTAATTCAGTGTGCCCCCACCAATCCATTTTACTTGTTTAACAAAATGGTATATTGATTTTGCCAAAGCTTAAACAAAGCTGCCTACAAGATTCATTGATCAAAAATTTGGGTCAGTCCATGTGATCATTAACTCAGTTGTCAAATACATTCATTTATTTATAAGCTTTTTTATGGAAAAATCCTTGATAGGCTTCTTGTAAAATGACAGCAAAATGACATATCTACATGACATGACACTGAGCACAGAAGACAAAACAGAAGGTTCTTTCAGCTCCAAAGTTTTCGAGTCTTTTGATAGACAATCCAGTAATTCTGGAGGTTTTCAAAGAAGTGCAGGTTTTAGTATGATTTGGGGACTGGAAATCACAAATATAAAGCTCTCCAAAGTAGGAAAGGCCAATGAAATTGATAGTAGTATTGTGATGCCATATGGGGAATCTAAACCAAATCTGACACAGTCAGTAGCTGAATTAATAGAGGCAAGACACGCCCACTTGATTTGGTTAGGAAAATGCTAGCTGCACTGCTATAAATCTTTCCTTCTGCTGGACAGTTCTTCATGCAAAATGTACTTCCAATATATGAGGTGAAAGGTAATTATAAAATAAAATCAGACTCAAACCAACAGCCTTCTCCAAAATATCAAACCAATTCAAATAAAATTGTCTACCCTCTTTCCCAACTGTATGGGTACGTCTACACTTACCTCCGGGTCCGACGGCAGGCAATCGATGTTCTGGGATCGATTTATCGCGTCTTGTCTAGACACGATAAATCGATCCCGGATCGATCCCGGAAGTGCTTGCCGTCGACGCCGGTACTCCAGCTCAGCGAGAGGAGTACGCGGCATCGACGGGGGAGCCTGCCTGCAGCGTCTGGACCCGCGGTAAGTTTGGACTAAGGTACTTCGAATTCAGCTACGTTATTAACGTAGCTGAATTTGCGTACCTTAGTCCGAAGTGGGGGGGCAGTGTGGACCAGGCCCTTTGGATATTTAAAAAAAATCACAAACATGGATGATTTAAATTCTCTCTACTGAACATGGGTCTTTTGTATTCCAAATTTTATCATGCTCTGGAGCTTAGTACCAGCCAGGAGATTTAATACATCAGTTCTTGTTTTTTGGGAGGGGAGAGATATTCCATTCTGATCCCTGTGATCAAGCAACATTTTAAAAATGGGATTTATTCACCTCAAACCTTAGGAGGTACCCTAGTCAAGATCCCCAGTAATGACAAGTGATTTGGGGGTGCCTTCATGATTGGGTGCCCAGTTCAAGATGCCATAAAGAGGCTGAACACCTGTCTTCTTACAAGCCCATTGAAGGTGACTCAGGTTGGGCTCCCAAAATCTGACCTACCCAAAATTACCAGTTCCTTTTGGAAACACTTCCCTTTGTTCCTGTGGGATGGCTGACTATAACCCTGTTATATCAGATGTTCTGTTATCAAAACTTGAGTGAGACAGGATGATTTTATATATAACCAGGCCAGAACCCTCGTTCCCATGCTGAGCAGCCAAAGGGAAAGCAAAAGCACATTTTGCCTGAAGCAAAGTTCTTCTATTATCAATACCAGTCACAATCCTTTTCTGCAGAGAGATTTCATTACAAATATTCTTATGCTGCCCAACCTTCATTTGATTTTACTTTTCTTCTTAAACTGAAACTCAATTTGCATTTGAACAGAGACAGTATTTTTATTATGTGCAGTACAAAATGATACATCATAAATATGTATAGTGCATTCTCTGCATATACACACACATGGATATATATATATATATATATGCAGAGTGTACATAGAGTATAGAAAAAAAACATTTAAAAATATCTTAAATATTAATGCCATAAATACATTTTCCTGTTAGCAACAGATTTGCTTTACATGTTCTTTCAGTTAAAGATTGAATATGTGCCACGAGAAATAGGCTTTAAATGGATGCACAATAGCTGGCTACAATGGATAATTTCATTTTAGGCACAGTAATACAAAATAGCCATTTTAACTTCAACTAGATTACACATTTACTAAGCCCTCCATAAATTCATCATTTGTGTGAGTCGCATCAAGAATTGTTTTAAATAAATCTATGTGAAAATTAAATTTAAGTTGAAAAGCAGCAGGAAAAAAAGATGTATAGTAAGCATTTCATTTGTTGTAATAGGACTATTTGGAAGGAATACAAATGCACCTCAAGTTGTAAAAGTCATAATTATTTTTCTCTACCAGCTGAATGAAACGAAGCAGCTTCTGCCACTAAAGCATCAGATAACATTTATCCCTGGAGAATTCAAGCTGCATCTTTAAAATAAAGCCTTTTCTTGGTTTATAAATTAATCCTTTCCCACCTGGTCTTCAATATTATATATTTTTAATTGACGTAAGTTGCATAGGAATTTTCTTATGAGGTTAGCCTAGGGGTTCATATAGTTCATTTTCCTGCCCTTGGCATTGGCCACTACCAGGAAGGTTCTCCAGTCAGTGAGTGGTTGTCTTAGGCCCTGAAATCTCTCTCTCTCTCTCTCTCTCTCTCTCTCTCTCTCTCTAATGTATGTAGATAATGAAAACATCCATATTTACATGTCTAATTATTTTTGAATCCTACTAAGGGTTAGTGTTGCTGACTGATGGATTTGGAGCTGCCCTGTAAGAATTCATTAATATTGTATACGGCCTTGGTCATTGTAGGTGTTTTCTGTACATTGGGGTCAGTCTGGAATAAAGGCAGGAAGGAGGCGCCAGGCAGCCACTCATCCCCTGACATTTCTAAGATATTCAGAGGCAATGCCAGAACTATTGGCTTTGATGATTCTGCCTCTGTCTCTATACAACCTACTTGGTTCTGATTCGGAATGACCAAGGACCCAACAAACACAGAAGAACAAAATAAAGCTGGCAGGGTTTAAAGGAATGCTCTCTCAAGAGAAAGCCAGTAGTTTTTCAGGGGAACCAGGCTGAAACACAGGCACCTGCTGGTGGTATCTTAAAAAGACCCGAGTAGGTAAGAGGGTGGTAAGACTTTAGGTAAGATAGACATGCACAT
>NW_020698262.1:2971262-3005937 GCF_002925995.2 Terrapene triunguis | reverse complement strand
TTTGTGCTCATATATACATTACATATTTTGCTGTGATAGGGAGGTTTTGCTTCATAGAGGCTTAATTGCCCCTCACTCAACTATGAGACTAGACTTTCCAGGTGCAGTTTAAGATGCATTGCTGGAGACAATAACAGCTTTGCTCTGAATTAGTCCTTGCCCTAAAAACAATAAAATACCTGTCTGGAATAGACATGGAACATAGGACCAAGACTGTTTTCTCTGTTTCTATTTTAGAAATGAACTATCTAAAGTCACAAGCCACATCTTTTAACTTTAGGAAAACTTAAAAACCAGATGTTTTTATAACTATCAGACTGAGAATTTTAAAAATGACAGTCAAGGAAGGGATCAGTTTTTTAAAAAACAATGTTTATAAACAGATTGTCCAGGATACTGGTAAAGTAATGTGTGTGGGGTTTTTTTTGGTTATAAATTCTGAAAATTTTTAAGCAAAGAAAGTATGATTTATATATATACAAATAAATATAATAGGTAAAGTCATTGTGGGCCTCATTCCAGGACCTCTACCACCATGGAGTAATACCTTGCTCAGCTAGTGGTTTCACTGACTTGGGTAATGCTACTCCACTGTATTAAAAGTGGCGGAACTAGGCATTATGAACAGCCTGTGAGAATTATTAGTGAACAAACTAAGTGATGAGACATTGACCTTAGCTGTGTAGCTGCATTTCAGCACCTCCCTGTATAAGCCCTCAAAGCAATGAAAACAAATAATTAGTGAGACAAAGTTTCATTCTTTAAAGGCAATTTCTCATCCTGATTAATTTACATTGACGTCACTTTCTTGACATTTGCAAATGGTGAAGTGATTTTGTAGATAACTAATAATATCTTTCTGAGGTTGCAAGGATTACATTGTGGGAAGAAGAAGAAGATGCACATTCCTCTGAACATCATGTGCTGGCCAGTGAAAATTACAGGATACAGACATGATGGACATGTTGACCTGATACAAGATGGAAATTCCGACATTTTCTATTTTAAGTCCCAGTTCCACCACAGCATACATTCAGGTGAACCCTCAGACCCCCACAGAATCTCCTTGCCAGATTTTGCCCATGGAGATATAACTGAAGGTTCAGTGCCTTATTATGGACCCAATTCATGTCTTTCTTCTTCAGTGCATCTGTATGACATTCAATATAGGACAGGGGTTTTGTTTTGCTTCCTTAATATACATGTTTTCCTGAAAGAGCAACATCCAAAATGTATTTGAGATAATCACACAAAGCCCATATCAGAATACAGTATGTGTGAGATAGTGTCACAGGGCAAAAATATCAATTAAAGCAATTTTTGCAACCTTTAAACAAGCACATGACTCTCAGGATGAGTGGTCCTGTGATGCTCTGTGCTATTGCTTACTCAGAAGTTATTCATTCATTCTAGTTAGAACTGGGAGATAAAAGTTTATAAGGCCCTGGTGCACATCTTACTAAACATAAAAAATGCACTTATTGTTAAGTTGACATCGTAAAGTATTTGATTTTCCTGGAATGGGTCATATAAATGAAGGAAAATAACTCATTTTGACTCCATTTGCCTTCTTCAGAGTCATGGATATTATGTGTGCTTTGGGGGAAAACCCAATAGTTTATTATGACAGTGTAAGAGTAAGTGTATTTCAAAGTATATTTAGTGATCACAGGAAGGTGCCAAATGTACCAGGCTGGATATGGAAGTCCTCTGCCTTCAGAACACACCCTAAAAGGACAACAGAAATGGAAGCCTCCTTGTGTTGATCTGCCAGTTAACCTCAACCCTGACCTGAAAGGCAAACCATATAGGGGTGAGAAAGAAGAGTATTCTTTCATTGCTCACTGAATGCTTTGCTTCTCTGCAAAACCAATCTGGATGATATCTTTTGTTTTGTTGCTAGAGTCAATACTTGTCCATGAGGAACTGATATGAGACCAACAGTTTATTAAACAAAGTCAGTTAAACAATCATCAAACTACAATGACTTCTTGTAGAAATTAACTTTGGCTAGATTTGAGTCAATGACCTAGACATGAGAAGTCCTTTATCTCATAAGAAACCTGAGTTACCTAGTCCTCAGAGTATGCAATTTTCAGTTTTATCTATTTAATGAATGTAATTAAATGGTATATTTTGATAGAATTAGCATTTAGAGTTTTTCATATCACTTCAAC
Source organism: Terrapene triunguis (assembly GCF_002925995.2). NCBI lineage: Eukaryota > Metazoa > Chordata > Testudines > Emydidae > Terrapene > Terrapene triunguis. The sequence goes on along the minus strand of NW_020698262.1, from coordinate 3,003,760 downwards.
TTCATGTTACATTGGATCTTCCAAAACATCTCTGGTAAACTATTTATGTACCAGTTATGTATAATGTGTGATTAAATATGAACAATTTTACATAGCATATAGTACAAGGAGTAAATCAATATTGGTTATTTCTTGGGACTATAAAATCTGTATCTTTCTAAAAAATAATCTGTGCATGCAGTCAAATCTCAATAATGTGCACTAATGACAGGGAGAATTATTGCAAATTAAATATTTTCTGGAGATTTTCAAAGGCACCGATGACAGACAGGTGCCCAGCACCTCTCAATTTGTAGTGTTCTTTGAAAATCTCCTCCTTTTATCCATTAATGGCTTCATCCAATGTCCACTGAAGATAATGGAAGAATACTCTTTCCATGGGTTTCAGTGGATTTTTAACCTGGCCCACAGTTGAGAAGTACAAGTTTTAACTATGTACGTACAGTAAGGTTTCAAGAGTATTTCAAAACTGGAGAAGGGCTATTGGAGCGTAAAAGGCGGGGGGAAGGTAGGGGGGAAGCCGGGAATTATAGACCAGTCAGCCTGAACTTGATACCTCGGAAGCTACTTCACAGCAATGTAAAAACATTCAATTTGCCTATACCTGGAGGATGAAGGGGTCATCACTAGCAGGCAGCATAGATTTACTAACAACAAATCATGCTAAACCACCTTGTTTTCCTTCTGTGCCAAGCTAACTAATTTGGTGGCTAGGGGGAATGTGGTGGACTGAGGCAACATGTAGGGTGGGCATATGGGGTCACATACCCTTCCCAGATTTCTGTCAGCGTTTGCTGGCCCTGCTTGGTCCCATGGTGCGGCTGGGCCCCTCCCTGTAGCAGCTGCTAGGCGAGCAGTGGCTGCAGGGAGAGGCAGCAGCGAACAGCTGGGAGCTGCAGGGAGGAACCTCTGAGGGTAAAGGTCTTCAAATACTTGAAAGGCTTCCATAAAAAAAGATGGAGAAGGATTGTTCTCTCTTGCCACAGAGGGCAGGCCAAGAGGCAATGGGTTCAAACTACAACATAGTAGATTTAGACTAAATCTCAGAAAAAGCTTTCTGACTGAGAACAGTAAGACAATGGAACAAACTACCTAGGGAGGTCGTGGAAGCTCCTTTTCTGGAGATTTTTAAGAAGAGGCTTGGATGATTTAGATACCATGAGTCCTGCTTCTTGGCAGGGGTTTAGACTAGATGACCCTTGTGATCTGTAACTCTATCATTCTATGACCCTTTATAGCAATAGGATGGTAAAATTCATCACCTGGACCCTCAGTCACTGCACTTGATTGCATGGGATATAAGACTTTCATGACCTTGAAAAGCCTTGCCTTTCAAAAGTGCAGCATATATTGATTAACTCAAGGAAGCAATCAACTAGAAGGTGTTATGATCTCAATTGGACTAGGTTAATAAGGTGGATTTGTGAGAAACATTGATCCACCACTGGCACCAATTCAAGATACTTCACGTGAAGCTTTCAGGTCTTTCCATTTCTTCTTTGAAAGTACACTTAACAGCTATCATGGCACTTCACATACTCATAGATAACAAGTCTGTCTTTGCTCACAGTACATTTAAGAAATGTATGAAAGAACTTGTCAATATGTATCCAGCAATAAAAGACACAGTTCCAACTTAGGACCTTAATTTAGTCCTCATGAACGTCATGAAGCCTACATTTGAATCCATGGCAACTTGTTCTATGTTTCATGTGCCTGTTAAAAGAGCTTTTATAATAGCTATAATGTCAGCCCGGCCTGTGATCAAGTTGCCCTCAAATTAGATCTACCATTCACCATCTTTCATAAGATTGTGCTTTGTCCTAACTCTAAATTCTTTCCCAAGGTGGGACTGCCATATTAATTAAATGATTAATCTGCCAGTTTTCTTCCCCTTTCTTCACAGTCACATAGGGGAGTCAAAAGTACACAATTTAGATGCTAAGAGAGCTTTAGTTTACTATCTTAATAGGAATAGAGAATTCTCCCAAACTCTTTACTTCATATAGGGATACTTCAAAGTCATAATAAAATTTTGACTCGAGAAAATGGTGGAAGGGATTGAGGTAGCAGAGCCATACCCCCATTTATAGCCGTGCCCTCAGAACATGTGGGAATACCGAGGAAGGATAAGAAAGGAACATGAGTACTGTAAAGGGCACAGCTATGATCAGTCCCACTGTCTGAACTGCACTGGCTGGCACCTACATGAGCATGAATATGAAGAGTCTATTTTGAGGAACTCCACTTCCAGGTAAGTAACCTCCATCAGTGGGTAATTTTACTCTTTAAAGTGCTTTTAAAATTTGGGTTTAATCTGTTTCAAATGATCTCAAGGTGACTGCACTAAGTGAAAAATAAAAGCAAATTATTATTTATTTCTAAGACACATGATTGTTGAAATATATTGTATTCTCATCATAATAGCAGAACAAACTGACAGTCATCTCACTCTCAGTGGGCCTGGTCCATTGACATTAAAGAGAGCCTTTCTAATGTATTCAATGGGCTTTTGGATCAGGCCCAGAGAGAACCACGGTTTCGTGATGTGAGCACACGATTGAATCGGGAATTCTTAAATTTTAGTTTGGCTCTGACTATCTCTTTTGCCTTTAAACAAGTCATTTAAGCCAATGGTTCTCAACCTTTCCAGACTACTGTCCCCCTTTCAGGAGTCTAATTTGTCTTGCATACCCCCAAATTTCACTTCACTTAAAAACTATTTGCTTACAAAATCAGACATAAAAATACAAAAAAGTATCACAGCACACTATTACTGAAAAATTGCTGATTTTCTCATTGTTACAATATAATTATAAAATAAATCAATTGGAATATAAATATTGTACTTACATTTCAGTGTATATTGTATATAGAGCAGTATAAACAAGTAATTGTCTGTATGAAGTTTTAGTTTACACTGACTTTGCTACTGTTTTTTAGGTAGCCTGTTGTAAAACTAGGCAAATATCTAGATACATTGATGTGCCCTCTGGATGACCTCTATGACCCCCTGGTTGAGAACCACTGATTTAACCTTAAAAAAAAAAAAAAAAAAAAGGACAGCTACTGGCAAGGATAACTTGAATGCAGAATTGTTCAAGGTAAATCCTAAATTAGCAGCATCTGTCCTGGCCCCTGTATTTACATCAGTCTGTGAAAGGGAAAAAGTGGACCAATGGGGCTATAGTGAAGATACCAAAGAAAGGAACTCTCAGTCATGGTAATAAATGGCGTGGTATCACACTTTTATTTGTGCCAAGCAAAGTATTGTGTAAGATCGTAGTCCAGCATATATCAGAGGCATAGCATTCTCAGAAAAGAGCAAGCTGGTTTTCGGAAAGGGCGTGGATGCACAGACCAGATCTTCACTCCATGAAACATAATAGAACAGTGCTTAGAATGGCAATGGCAACTCTACATAAATGTCATAGACTTTGAGAAGGCTTTTGATAGCATTCACAGTACCAGCCTATGGCACATTGGGCGGGCATATGGAATTCCTTTCTGTATAATCAACATCATCAAAAGCATCTATTTCAACTTTACATGCAGTGTTGACCACAGTGAGCTCAGTTTTGAAGTCAAAACAGGAGTATGTCAGGGGTGTGTCATGTCTGCAATCCTCTTTAACATTGCCATCGACTGGATAATGTGGCGTACAACAGAAGACATGCCAAGAAGCATTAAATGGACACACTTCTCATCCCTTGAAGACCTGGACTTTGCGGATGAAGTCTCTCTCCTATCACATACCCAACACAATATACAAGAAAAAACAACAAGATTCAATGCATTCAGCCAACAAATTGGACTGAAAATCAACTGCAATAAGACAGATATCATGACCTTTAATATTGACTCACCATCACCAGTACGGATAGAGGATTATGTTCTCACCAATGTAGAAACATTCACATACTTGGGCAGCACCATCAGCCAGGACGGTGGAACAAGTCAGAACATCCGGAACAAAATCAATAAAGCCAGGAACACCTTCAGGAGCTTAAATACAGTCTGGAAATCATCAAAATACAACACCCAAACCAAACTCAAGATTTATCAGAGCTGGGTACTTTCAACACTACTTTATAGTGCAGAACGCTGGGGAATGAGAAAGTATGACATGTCCAAACTGTCTTCATTCCATAGAACCTGCCTCAGAAAAAACCTCCGTATCTTTTGGCCCAGAACAATTTCAAACCAAGATCTATTGACACAGTGCAGCCAAGAGGACCTGAGCACCATCATTGCCAGGAGGCGTTGGAGATGGATCAGTCATGTGCTTCGGATGGAAACTGATTCCATAACCAGAGTAGCAATAAGATGGACACCTGAAGGCAAGCAAAAACAAGACCACCCAAAAACAACATAGCGAAGAGCTGTGGAAACCGAGCTGAAAAACCTGGGGCACAGCTGGGGAACCATTGAAATACTTGCCAGAAACAGACAGGAGTGGAGGAGTTTCGTCACTGCCCTAAACGCCAGAAGCGTAATAGGAACATGATGATGATGACATCTGTAGTATGCAAAGTCTTGGAAAAAATTTTGAAGGAGAAAGTAGTTAAGGATATTGAGATCAATGGTAATTGGGACAAAATACAACATGGTTTTACAAAAAGTAGATCGTGTCAAACCAACCTGATCTCCTTTTTTGAGAAGGTAACAGATTTTTTAGACAAAAGAAATGCAGTGGATCTAATTTACCTCAATTTCAGTAAGGCATTTGATACGGTTCCACGTGGGGAATTATGAGCTAAATTGGAAAAGATGGGGATCAATATGAAAATTGAAAGGTGGATAAGGAACTGGTTAAAGGGAAGACTACAGTGGGTCATACTGAAAGGTGAACTGTCCAGCTGGAAGAAGGTTACTAGTGGAGTTCCTCAGGGATTGGTTTTGGGACCAATCTTATTTAATCTTTTTATTACTGACCTTGGCACAAAAAGTGGGAATGTGCTAATAAAGTTTGCGGATGACACAAAGCTGGGAGGTATTGCTAATACAGAGAAGGACAGGGATATCATACAGGAAGATCTGGATGACCTTGTAAACTGGAGTAATAGTAATAGGATAAAATTTAATAGTGAAAAGTGCAAGGTCATGCATTTAGGGATTAATAACAAGAATTTTGGTTATAAATTGGGGACACATCAGTTGGAAGTAACAGAGGAGGAGAAGGACCTCGGAGTATTGGTTGATCACAGGATGACTATGAGCCGCCAATGTGATATGGCTGTTAAAAAAGCTAATGAGGTCTTGGGATGCATCAGGCGAGGTATTTCCAGTAAAGATAAGGAGGTGTTAGTACCGTTATACAAAGCACTGGTGAGACCTCTTCTGGAATATTGTGTACAGTTCTGGTCTCCCATGTTTAAGAAGGATGAATTCAAACTGGAACAGGTACAGAGAAGGGCTACTAGGATGATCCGAGGAATGGAAAACCTGTCTTATGAAAGGAGACTCAAAGAGCTTGGCTTGTTTAGCCTAACCAAAAGAAGGCTGAGGGGAGATATGATTGCTCTTTATAAATAAATCAGAGGGATAAATATCAGGGAGGGAGAGGAATTATTTAAGCTTAGTACCAATGTGGACACAAGAACAAATGGATATAAACTGGACATTAGGAAGTTTAGACTTGAAATTAGACGAAGGTTTCTAACCATTAGAGGAGTGAAGTTCTGGAACAGCCTTCCAAGGGGAGTAGTGGGGGCAAAAGACATATCTGGCTTGAAGACTAAGCTTGATAAGTTTATGAAGGGGATGGTATGATGGGATAGCCTAATTTTGGCAATTAATTGATCTTTGATTATTAGCAGGTAAATATGCCCAATGGTCTGTGATGGGATGTTAGATGGGGTGGGATCTGAGTTACTACAGAGAATTCTTTCCTGGATGCTGGCTGGTGAGTCTTGCCCACATGCTCAGGGTTTAACTGATCGCCATATTTGGGGTCAGGAAGGAATTTTCCTCCAGGGCAGATTGGCAGAGGCCCTGGAGGTTTTTCGCCTTCCTCTGCAGCGTGGGGCACGGGTCACTTGCTGGAGGATTCTCTGCACCTTGAGGTCTTTAAACTACAATTTGAGGACTTCAATAGGTCAGGCATAGGTTAGGGGTTTAGGGGTTTATTACAGGAGTGGGTGGGTGAGATTCTGTGGCCTGAATTGTGCAGGAGGTCAGACTAGAAGATCATAATGGTCCCTTCTGACCTTAAAGTCTATGAGTCTATGAGTCTATGATGATGATACTTCAGTAAAATGAGAATACTCCTGTTTACTTTCCTCACAGGCATGTTGTAAGAATTAATTCATTGAGGCTGATAAGATGTTTTGAAGATGAAAAGAAGTATAAATGGTAAATGCTATTATCCTTAACTTCATCAAATATTCCAAGAAGTCTCTCATCGATTTTTAAGACCAGAAGGGACCACTCTGATCATCTAATCTGACCCTGGCGTACCACAAACCATAGAATTTCACCCAGTAACTCCTGTATCAATCCAAATATCTCTCACAAATCAAAAGTACATACAATATCTAGCAAGCAAAGAGGAATAAATTATACTCAAAACCCAGACCAAATGTGAGATTAAATAAATTCTAGCCTGGACTATGGCACTGACTAATTCTAATTCAACAATGATGCTACTTTAGGTGCACAATGTGCTCTTGGGATACCTCTTTTTCATATTATTGGTATGCTTTTGCATTGGAATACAATGTGCTTCCTTGAAATATCTAACAGAGCAGAGCATTATGACCAAGATGACATAAAAAAAACAGATTGAAAGCTACTTATTGAAACAGACTTTCCTATAATCACATGCTCATAGATATTATGGTTGTATTAGTGTGTGTGTACACTACACACACACATAATATTTGTAAGTATATGTGACACACAAAGACACATTATATAAAATGTATATTGTGTGTAGTATAATGAGATTTCCATTATATTGTTTACCATGATTGTTGTTACTCTGTTACAAGATGAAGATGAAAGGACTCCACAGATACCTTTCTTTCTCATAATCTTTTATTTCCCATCTCCTTTGTCCTTTGAGATAGTCATAAAGCAGTTATGTATCTTTTCCATTAGATTCTGCCAGATGTCTACCAATTGTGTATATCTGGAAAAAGCTAAACTTGAACTAATGTTATTATTATTTTTTTTTAGGCCCCGGTTTAGGAGAGCATCTCTGTTCAGGAAGGGTGCTTAACAATGGGGGTAACTTTAATCGTCAGCTCAGTTCTCATGAAAGTCAACCAAACCAAAGTTTACCCCATGTTTAAGCACCTTTTCTAAACTAGGGCCTTAGTCAGTGAGGGTAAAGCCTTCTGAACAGCATGAAGAATTACTCTTCACCTGCCAAAAGCCATTTTCCCACTCCCTACCATTCTTCTGCGTGTCTTATGCTTGCCAGGGGCTGAGATTGAACCTGAAGTACCTTTTATTATTTGCTTGTTTTCCTTCTGAGTTTTCTATTTTTCTTTGATTCATTGCTCTCTTCTTCCTATGACAATGCTGAAGTTGGCTGCTCATCCCTTTTTTCCCATCTGCTCTCCTTTTTTGTGTCACTAATCCTATTGTGTAGGTGCAACAGAATTGGCACCATCCAGACTTCAAAGGAAGCAAATCAGTTCCTGGAAAATCGAGTGCCAGTTTTTCATGTCACAGCCATGGTGAAATCATACACACTAGTGGGCCTAACATTTCACCTAAGGATCAGGCACATTAAGATGCTATTTGAAAGTGTTATGTTTCAGTGTTTTCTAAGGCATTTATTTTTCTTCTGAAAATATCCTGTCAGAAGTCTGGAGGAGGAACAGCAACATAATTTAAATGTCACTTTGCTTCCCAAAAATGTATTTCATATTCAGGCATTGAGCTGTAGTGACAAAGCTCACTTCTATGCCGGCACATCTTCGCTTGTTACTTTGGCCCCCGTTTTCAAATGGGAGCGCATAGAAGTTTGAGTGCACGTTTGCACACCCCCATTTAGAAATCTGGACTTTAATTAATATATAAAAAATGACTTGGCTTGGAGAGTAGAATATGTATGGAGGTCATAAATGAAGAGGTCATCTCCTGAGTAAAGCCTAATGGTACTTTTACTGTAATGAGGGTATTCTGTCCTGATGTTAGATGTGGGTTCTCTGGCTATCAATATTAGTAAGACCTTTGCAGACTCCTGTGCAACACTCAGATCATTAAAACACATATAAAAGTCTTTAAGGGCATACAGGCTTCATTGTGACACTAATTTACTGTGGTATTAGTCAGAGCTGACACTCCAGTGGCAGACTGGGAAAATGCCTCCTGGAGTATGAAGGAATACAACAGACACACAACTGATGTGCAGAAACTCCCCATGTCTCTTGCGGGGCCATATTCCCTCTCTTCCCTGGACTGCTGCCTCTGTGAAACCTAGGACTGACTGCGGTGCTTGACTTGCATAATACGTGTATATCTTCTCAATTATGCCCAGTCCCCTTTTATATCTGTGCAGGGGACTGGGCACAACTGAGCCCAAATATTTAGCTCCTCAGAGCAGTTTGCTGGAGAGAAGAGTGCCTTGTATATATGTCTAGGACACATTATTGCTCATTTCATCCTAAAGTGATTCACAGCTATATATAAATGATTCAAGTTAATCAACACTAAAATACAGCCATATTTGGTATGGCACACAGCAACCGCTTAACAGCAAATAGAAACCTTACATAGGAGGTTAAGGGTAGCATGTGAAGAAGAATGTTGCAGCCAACGGAAACTGAAGGCAGAATATAATTACATACACCAGAATTTGGCCACAACAGTCAATTAATATCCCTTTCTCAAGTTGAAAAGTGCCATATGACTTTAATGATAAAGGACCTTCATTTTACATCTCCTTTATAAGACAGCACCTCCATCTTCACAGTGAGAAGATGGAGGTGCTGCTGGGAGACTTGTTCAGTGCTGAACCAGAGAGATTTCTTCCAACTATTGAATCATCAGTATAATATCCTGCAGCCTCTGGGATTTCCTTGGAGGTCTCCAATCCAAGTACTGACCAGCCCCAACCTTGTTCGGCTCATGAGAGCTGATGAGTTCACAGCCTGAGGAAGTACTGATCTACTACAAATTGATTTTTGTTTGCAGCAAGTTTAAATTCCACAGGAGAGAGACGGTGCAGCAAACAGATCTCCCAGAGCGCAGGATAAAATATGTATTTTTTGGTATTTGTGAGGTGAGCATGAGATCTGACTGGTGATTGCAGTAAAGAGAGTGAAGGAAGAGGCAAAGGGAGAAGGAGAGGTCATGCACAGAGCCTTTGACTCTCACTTTTAAAAGAATCAGAGGGGTAGCCGTGTTAGTCTGAATCTGTAAAAAGCAGATTCTGCGTCTGATGAAGTGGGTATTCACCCATGAAAGCTTATGCTCGAATACTTCTGTTAGTCTTAAAGGTGTCACAGGACCCTCTGTTGCTTTTCACTTTTAAAAGAAATTGATTCCTGAGAAGGAGTGATTGATATTTGGTCCAAACCACACTCTTAAATACATTTTACCTGTTTGTTTATTTTCAAAGACATCTTAGAGGCTTGAGAACACAGGGGGTCCTGAGCAGGGGCCCTAGAAATGCACTTTAGTTGCTTTCTAGCAAAGATTCTGGAACGGTTGGTGTCCGCATAGTATCAAAAGCACTTGGCAATGCTCTCACTGTGCAAAAATTCCCATCAAATTTCCCTACATATCCTAATTACCAAAGTGGCACCTGCTGTGGTCCTAAATAACCACCCTACCACAGCAGACTGGTCTGCCTTCCATTTGTTTTTTATTGGTTCTTAGTACTCTGTTTGCTATAATTGCTCAGCTAATCTTACTGAACCAATTTAGGAAGTGCCTACTTCTGTTCGCTGCCACTTGGACACATTTATCTAAATCCTCTATATCAGGAGGGTCATGCTGTGTTTTCTCACCTGGATTTAGATTCCCCCTCCCCCCCATCCCAGTTTAACTCCAAAATAGCAAACCACATTATTGGATCTTTCCATCCACTGGGCCAGGTAATTCATGAAAACAAGGTCTGGTTTCACTGGTTATGCTGATGATAGCCATACCTAGGTATCTCTCCTTAGCGCTAACTCAGAAATTTCAATTCTATAGACCTCTTTCGTTGCTATGAAGAGCTAGATGAAGAACAAGTTCTTACATATAAAACAGTTGATGATAGACTAAAAAAACCTTAAGAACACAGAGAACCTGCTTCTCTCCACTGCTTTGGATGTCTCGTATTCATTTACATTCATTCATTGGCACTCAATTTGCACAGATGGTTCAAGACACTGGTGAATCAGGCCCAAACACCCTGTCATTGTTAATGATACACGTCACATGACAATGAAATATTAAAGCAACAGTTAATTTTTATCCTTACCTAGGGCCTGATTGAAATGAGTGAGAGCCTTTCCATTGACTTCAATGGGCTTTGGATCACACCCCTAAAAAAGTCATCTCTTGAAAAAACTGATACATAAAAGGGACACAATGCTTTAATTCTACTGGGCTAGTTTAACAGGCCCATTGGTCCTGTTAGAGTAAATGAACTCATTCAAAGCTTAATTGTTAACTAAAGCTACTAAGAAGAAATATATTGCTACAACACCATCTTCGCTATGCTGACACCCAGTTAAATTTTACTCCAAATATTTAAAGCTTTGGCTAATCAGGCCATGGATTATCTTTCCAAATTAATCCATAGGTATGTCTCTGCTCACACGTTGCAATCACTAATGCAGAGTTGCTCTTTGAAAGGCGTTCTAGTACTAAACTTTACTCCTTTTTGCACTGTGACCCTGAAATCTGGAACACTTTCTCTCTGGGTGGTCATGATGAAAATTGTGTTCCCCAGTTGAAATCACAACTCGAGATTTAACTAATCTCAGTTTCATGCAGTTAGTCATGTATGGTAATTTTACTATATACCAATCAATTTACTTTTGCCCTGGTTATGTTGTATTTCAAAATACCCCAGCTTTTGACTGCCACTATTGCTTTAGAGACTGTTAAAGAGACACTGTCAAATTAAATTTTGTCCCAAATTATAATTTTGCACTTTATTAAACCTCACACCAATTGAACTGTTTAAAAACAGCAATGAAAACAAATTTTAAAAAATAAATAAATGACAGTTGATTTACATAGTTTGAAGTTGAAACTTTGAAGCCCAAGGAACTTGAAAGTGATACTGACTATAAACAAATGTGAAACTGACTACACTCATTGTCATCAGCCAAGCTTGGAGACATGTAAAAGGGGAACAAAAAGCCTAACCAGTCACAAATATACTGGGTTTAAAAAATTATGACTTTTAATAATATAAGGTAGTATTAGTCAGATAGGTAAATAAATGTGTTTATTTGCAGTATGATTTGTAAGTTGTTGTCTGCCTTTAACTTATTCTGTGCATTATAATTAAATAGTTAATCACTAACAATTTTGTTTCAATGGGAAAGCTTCACATCCTCCCCTAGTGCAGAAATTAGCTTTAGCATCTGCCATAATAATGGGAAATTTTAGCTTCATGGAGAGATGCATCCTAGACCTGCTCTATAAGACTTAGGAGATGCTGCAAGTCATTACCACACTATAAAAGCATCTGTACCATCATGTTACTGTTCATTTTTCCGAGACCAGGCCTCATTTGATGTTTGCTCCTGCCTCAGGAGCCTGGGCAGGGTCTGATCTTGAATCCAGTCCTGCTTTCTCTGCTTCATAATCCCCTATCACTTCTTTAAGTCTCTGGGCTTGTCTACACTACCGCGGTAGTTCGACGGCTGGCAATCGAACTTCCGGGTTCGATTTATCGCGTCTGGTGTGGACGCGATAATTCGAACCAGGAAGTGCTCGCCGTCGACTGCGGTACTCCACGTCAGCGAGAGGAGTACCGCGGAGTCGACGGGGGAGCCTGCCTGCCGTGTGTGGACCGCGTCTGAACCGCGGTAAATTCGAACTAAGGTATGTCGACTTCAGCTACGTTATTCACGTAGCTGAAGTTGCGTACCTTAGATCGAATTGGGGTGTTAGTGTAGACCAGGCCTTAGTTTCTGTTTTAGACAGATGGTAGGGTGTTAAGTAGTAATGCTAATCTTCACCCTAATAAGGTGATATCCCCACTTTTTCTTTGTTGTCTAAACTATTGCAAATACTTCAGCACCCTCTGTAACTTTAAATATTTTCTACCCATTGACCTGATTGTGCATATTGATTGGGGTCTCTTTGAATAGACTGTCCAAGCTTCTCTTCTTGTAGATTGGCCTATGTGTGTGAAACACAATCTGAAGATATAAAAGAAAGCCAATGTATTTTTATCATGAACATGGAATTAGCGTCTACCCCAAAGATTAACATTTCTGAAGTGTTTATAGACAAGTCATCAAAGATCTACATTAACAACAAGGAGTCCAGTGGCACCTTAAAGACTAACAGATTTATTTGGGCATAAGCTTTCATGGGTAAAAAACCCACTTCTTCAGATGCACTGGACTCCTCATTGTTTTTGTGGATACAGACTAACACAGCTACCTCTCTGATAAAGATCTACCTTGTTTACTACAAGAGGTTAGTGTGTTTGCCCTAAGTGTAGCACTGCATCGGGTGCAGTGAAGAGCCTTATCACCCTATCTGGGTCATTGTGATTATGCCTCAGTGAACTGTGAGTCACCCTGAGCTTTATATTATACTGTGTGACCTCACAGGCTGCACCAGCCTTTAGCATAGGCGGGCCACTCCCACTGGAGCACTGGGCCTGCACCAAAGGATGACATGGAAAGATGCAAGAAGTCATGGCCTGCCTCCTCTTCTTTGCTGCTCCTTGCCCACTTTGAGGTGTGTAGGGGTAGGGGGGCAGATTAAAAGTGAGTAGCCCCTGTGCACCCCTGAGAGCAGGCATTGTCATTATCACTGGCCTTGCCATGGGACAGAAAAGAGGAAAGAGATGCTTCACTACATTCCTAACCATACTCTTTTGCATATCCCCATGACGGACAGTCACAACCGGCCCGATATATCTAGTCGTAAGGCCTCCTGGGTTTTTAATGAATTCAGTATTTGATCATGGACAAATATTTTCCTTTTTTTTGACCTTGTCAATACTGATTCATCTCCTATGTCAGTATTTCATTTTAGTTTTCATTAGATCTAAGCACCTTGTGGCCTAGTTGTGGAAGGTGCTATTGTATACAAAATAAAGTTGTGTATTGTCCTATTATTAATGAGAGAAAAAAGACTGGTTTCCAGGTCTGTAGCAGGAGTAAAACTACACTTCAATCTATTACCACTGCTATTAGTTTTAGACGTCCTCACTGAATGTAATTGAACATACCTAGACTCTCAACTTAAAGAATTCAGAGACTATTTTTAGACACACACAGAAAAGCACAATTGCTTGCCAGGAACACGTTTTCTTTTTCCTCCAGTCCTGTCTAACTCTTTAAATTTTTCTAGATTGGTTTCTCTTGATTGTTACTCATTTTGACTTTGCCTCTGAAAGTAGATTTGGGATCAGGTAAGCGTTGGCATGGAGTGCCATTGTGATGTGGGGCAGGACAGAGGATACATGCTGATCCAAAACACTGTCACACATACAATCAGCACACAACACACGAAAGCCAAGACAGAGAAAGAACTCTTCAGACACATAAAGCTGGGATGTCTATAAAACTGCCACGTTACAAAAGAGGCCAGCTTTTTAAATGGTCATGTTGTACAAGGCACAAATAGGGAGGTCTGCCCCCTGCCCTACCCCGCCACGTACAAATACCAGTCAGAGAGCTCATGTATCTTTACTACCAATTATGTCTCATGTTATTTGACCATTTAAATAGCTATTGTCATTCTTGTCTAACATGGCTATTTTCTTTTTACTTGCATCACATCTTTCGTATGGCTCTATTGTGCTTTTCCTAACCTGTTTTTTTTGTTACATCTGCAGCACTGTAGATCAAACGTAGTGTGTATTAATAATAAACCCTGGTTTATTCCATACACATTATTAATCCTTTTAGAAACCTCATTGCATATGTGTAGAGAGACAATAGTATTAGCATTAATAGCTTTTATTCACTATAGTCATGTTGCTGGAAATTACGATGCTGCACTAGAAATAAATGACACGGTCCCAGAAACAGCAGAAGGCAAAAGACTTAAGGGGTTAAGAATGAACCACTTGTCTTCATTTTCAGTACCTTTAATCCACTACTGTGCAGTTTTCACACAGTGCTAAATTGAATTACTGCATCATTTTTTACAATTTCTTTGTATGGCTGACCCAGTTTATAGCAGGTTTGAAAACATTATCGTTACTTAAGGTTCAAAGATGCTGCAGTATATTGCATTATAAGTCAATCAGTGCAGGAGTATTTTGATGTCACTTTGCTCTAGGATAAACACGAGCAAAGCAGTGTATGGATATTCTGGCAAATGGGTGAATAAGCCATGGATATTTACTAGTTCTTTAAACTTGAAGGATGGTATAGCATCGTATGTTTTCTCATGATGATTTCACTTAATAGAGAGTACCTTTTTTCTTTTGTATCATGAAGGGTCACATTTTGATTATATGTATTTCTCTTCACCCAGGGCCCTAACAGTGTGAATCTGCGATTTATGCTTTGCCGTGTTTTTGCTAACTACTACACGGAGCATATTGGAAGAGTTCTAGCATTTCGTTGATATGTAGATGGATACAAATATGTTCAGTGGCATGCCACTAAAACCCTAGAATGAATACAATTTTGAGTTTTTGAAGCATACTGCTTTTTTCATTTTGTGAGTGAGAAATATTCAATCTGTTCTTAAATCCTCCTATTCTCTCTCTAAAATGTAGTGTTTTCTACAGCTTTTTTTAGAACATTAATGTGGTAGCTCAGATTAAATATATTAATAAGCAGTGTTTTGTGCATAAAGCATTTCATTCTTACCAAGGTCATTCTTTATGCTTCAGGTGCTCACTTGTGTTGTTCTTGAAGCATTCTTATTACTGATAGCAGAGTCCTTGGTACATGTTATATTGAAATATTGCTAATGTATGAAGTGTAACATTACATTTCTAATCTAATCAATCAAATGGCATACATATGCACTAGATGCTTGGCTTTTACTAAGATTAATTACCATGTGCAGTGAAAACTAACTCTATATAGTGAAATATTCCATGCGCGCGCGCGCACACACACACACACACAGAAGAAAAGGAAAAGCAAATTGTGCAAAGGAATGAGCACTCTAATAAGTTGACTATTTCTGTCATTCAAAACATATGCATAGCCTTTAAGACAACACAAAACAAAGATTAAAAGCATGCTAAGTCAACTATCTATTAAAGCATTTAGAGCTTTTCTCCAGATTCTACATGAAAATTATGCAATCTGTTGCAAAACTAAACACTTGTCTCCCAGATGGTGCTCAGAATCTGTCTGAGCAAACACTCCTTCCATGCTCTGTGTAACAAATTGTGCATATTTTTGTTGAGCATGCTTCATTATGCAGTTGAGGAAATTTACACTGAACACACTGTGTGGAGCTGACACAAATTTGCATTGTAAAACCTAGTGATGTATTAATATATACTTATGAGTGCAGTCATAAAGTGTTGCCATTTTCCATGATGAAGTACCTCCAGCTGAGCTGGCTGAAAGTTATAAATGTATTAGGCATGCTGCAGATCAGTAAATCGGGTTATAATTCTCACAAGCCATTGATAGTTTTCCATTAATAAATTAGGAGCTAATTGTTTTGTTGGAATCCTATTGCAAAGGTAAGCCTCTATGACAGGATGTTCTTAAGTGTTTTGAGGCGTGTATTAACAAATAATATTTTTGACTGAAATAAGAAATAAGGTTAAGGATACATCCACACTAGTGCTTTTATAAAATCTTATATAAAAAAAATCTGATTTTTTCATGCACAGGGAATATAGAATGTGCCCAACTGGAGCACACCGGTGGTCCGAGTCTAGTATCCTACCTCTGTCACTAAAGAGGAAGGATGTTAGGGCAGTAGCCTACAACTAGATCTGAGTTCAAGTCCCTGCTCTGCCATAGACTTCCTGTGTAAGCTTGGGCAAGTCACTTACTCCATGTGCTTCAGCCCCAATCTGTAAAATGAAGATAATATCCTATCCCCATCTCACAGAGATGTAATGAGACTAATTTCTATTTGTGAGGTGCTCTGATACTATTGCAATGGGGATCATATAAGTACCTTAGACAGACAGAAGACCCTTTTCCTAGTCAAGGCTATTCCTATAAAAACCTCTGATTCATCCCTCTAAGCTTCCTGCAGCATCATAGCTGAATAGTTTACCTTTTGCAATTTATTCAGATATTTGACTTAAGAGAAGTAAAAAATATTGTACTATACATTTGTTTTAGCCATGCAGTTTACCATTATGTTTCCTGGTTAAATCCCCATCTTTGGACATTTGGAGGTGTTCATGTAAATAATACTAATAAGCGTGAAACTTCTGCAATGAAGTCCAACAGGCAAAGTGGCAAGTGCTTCACTCATAAAGTTCTCTGCAACACCTTTCTTCCCTTAGCCCCATTGACTGTTTTTTTTTGTTTCTGACAGAAAGGGTGGATGGATTTAAAGAGCATGTGCATTAAATACATGGAGAACTGAATAAACAACATGAATAATATCCTCTGTTTAGTCTATTTCAATAACTTTTAAATATAAGGCAGAAATTCCCCCCAGAAATTTTGGTTAACATCCATGGGTATTTAGAGACCCTTTATCATTCTTGCTTCCATATTGTTCTGTCTATGGAACAAGAGTATTTTGAAAGATGAAAACAATAAAGTTCCAACCAAACACATTCCCTACTCAAGATGCGTGGAAAATACATGAAAAGGCTGAGTGAAATTGAATGTATATTTTATGTCTTCAACAAACAAGAGAGAAAGTAACTAGATTGTGAACTCTTTAGTTCAAGGGCCATGTTTTTTCATGCCTGCACAATGCCAGTGAGCACCAATAGCTTCATATTAATAATACATAAGAACAATTGTTAGACAATATTTTAGCATGTAATGTCAGATGTAATGATATAATATTTAGCAAATTACATCTTCAAAGCATAATGCAGACATTAATAGTATAATGAAGAATGTAATATAATGAAATAGAAATCTCTAGACAAATAAATACATTAGCTAGATTAATTATTTCCCCCATTTTATGGGTGGGGAAACTGATAGGGAGAAGTGAAGTAACCAGTTCAAAGCCAGAAAGGGAGTTGGTGTGATCAGCAGGAATGGCATTCAAGTGTCTCTGGCTTCTAGAGTCATGCTCAGTCTACCACATTGCCACTCTTTGCACATCAGGAGGCACTCCCCTGTTTTAAAATGAAAGAAATGGGGGTCATCTGCTGTGCTGAAATACGCACATGTGGCTTCCATTGGTTTCGGTGAGAGCTCAGCATTTACATCTGAGGGCAAAATTTGGCCCTTGATAAATAAGCCCAAACCTAAAACTCTAAATTTGTTCCAAAACTAATCTGTGCCTGAATTACAAAGAGCTCTCTGAGACAGACCTAAATCTGTACTTCACATAGATCTTGCTAGTTCCCAAAAGATTTAAAAAACCCTGCCCTGCATTATAAAAGGGAAGTACTTTGTATTATCTCTATTATACCAGGGTGCCCCCTAAGCTGGGCACAGTCTGCATTGCAAATGAGATCACCTGGTATGCTGAATTCTGACATTGCACAATTGGCTCAATAATAGGTGCCAGGCCTGCCTCGGATTTACAAAGCTGAGCACTGATCCCCTGCACTAGTAAACACCTTGCTGCTTTTCTGTATTTCTAGTTATCCTCCTGTTCAGATTACTGCACTGACTTGCTCTCTTTCTCTTGTCCTTGTCTTGCAAGGGGGAAAAAAAAGCGGCAGCTCATAGGAAATCTGGTACTTGGGGAGAATCCAAGATCAACAGACCAGCAAGCCTACTCATTGTTCTTTATCGTTTTGGGCTCTCTTCCAGCCCCTCTAGGTTTCCATCTCTCTCCAAACTGCTTTCTGCAGTCTCACATATGTTATAGAAAGTATTATGATTTCAGAAAAGGCGCATTCATATTTTAACAGCTTGATCCACAAAAGGATTCGTCCGTTTGTTTTGCTTTTGTTTGCCACATCTCTTCTTAATGCAAATGTATAAGCTTGATTATCCCTAATGAGAGCGCCGCATGTGTATGTATCATCAGAGAAGGAATAGATGCCTTGGCATGTAATTACTGGGCATAATTATCTGCAAAACTGGGTATTTTTGGACTATCCTGTCGGTGCAATAAATATTTTACATCCAGCACACATCACGACTGAAGACACCTATATAGTCAGAAACAAAACAGTTGAGCTTTTCATTCTGTCACAAAAGTGATCAGTCTTTCAAGTATTATGGAGGGAGGCTTGGAGTGCTGATGCAAAAAACCATTGGCAAGGATTATATTTTATCGTATTGTTAATAGATTCCTTCCAGATATAACAACTTTTGAACATTGCTGATAGGATCTGCACACTACCAGAAAGGCTGAAATATTCTGATTGATGGTGCTAAAGGGTGGAAGGAGGTTTATAGCACAATAACTCAGTGGCATAGCAAGTGCAATAGTTTAATTGTTGTTAAAATAATTCTCAAGGTTTAAAAAATAAGGCCAAACTTTACTCTCCTCACTCCAGCAAAACCTCCCACTGAAGTCAATAGGGTGCATCGTACCCCTTTGTCACAGACACACACAGCTGTGGAACTGGGGTGGTTCTACTTAGGCAAGTTAGGAAGAATGGGGGAGGCTGCACAGCATGCCTGGCATGAGGTTGGGCTCTCTCAGGACCCCCTTTACCCACAGTGCAAGGGGATTTTGAGGAGGTCCTTGATCTGCAGCTACTCAGGTCCACTGGCGAAACACCTATGCGGCAAGGGAGGGACATCTGTTGAGGCATAATCATGGCTGGAGACCCCTCTGAGGCTATTAATTTGACCCAATGCATGCAGTGAGCATACGGTATGCGGGATTCTCCTAAGACCTATTGGAAGGGATGAGCATCCATTCCACTGAGGCATTACAGCCTGAGGGAGGATCCCTTCCTCATGCTTGGTCCCTACAGAATTCCAAGATTTTGGACCAATGGGATTAAGGTTTTCGGGATTTGATTTTCATTCTATTCCCCCAGTCATGGCCTGTGAATAGTACCACTTGCTATGGAGTGAACGTCTCTCCCTGGCAGCAGAGCTCTTTTACTGCCCCCTGGTTGCAAGTGCCGAACAGGGAGTTCAATTGGGGCTTACTGAAGCACACAGAATATTTTTCCAGAAACAGTTGTAGGTCCTGACATTTTACAGGAATCGCAGCTCCAAAAACTGGTCTGCATTTGCCGTACCACAGGAGATAACTTACTGTAGCATTTTCTCTCCATAAAGACAAAATACCAGTGAAGTGCTCTTGTGTGGCTTGGTGATTGTTTGCATTTTTGGGGGGGACATTGTACCAGAAGTCTGGGATCAGGCTCTGAGAGGATGTGTATAACCAAATGAATTTCAAGAGCATGTGTTTTCATTGCTGCTTTCATAGCTACAAGCAGTAATGGGTAAAGCAAACTGATCATCAAAATGACAATTTCATGGTGCCTGAATAACCTAAACATTTTAAAACAAGTAAAATCTGCACATTTAGTGGCACTCAAAATTGGAAATCTTAGAATTTGGGTACAGAAGCTTAGAGTTTAGGGTTTAGTTGTTTTATTTTTTATTAACCATCAAATAGAATCCCAGTGAACTCAGTGGCAATTAGCCAACCCAACACACCTTTCTACATACCATATTTTCTGGCAATTAGCACATAGTTTTCTTCTAACAGGTAATATTTTAAGGCTCTTAAAAGTGATGGGTGATAAGCACGTGTTATTGCTAAATGTTACGCAGATTAGCGCCTACAAGTGCATACACGGGTCTGCCAAAACACCTTACCTCTGAGCTGCAAAATCCTTACTGCAGTTCCAGGCTGTCCCTGACCAAGGACTAATAACTGGACAACAACAGATTCGGAAATCCATCGATGCAGATTTATGCCTGTTCAAAACACAGCCCACCAAACCCATTTGACCCTATCACTTTTAGAGGTAAGGAACGAAAATGTAAAATCACTGCACATCCTAGCTGTCCCCAATATTCTTTCTGTTAGGGCCTTTTTCAGTTCTCAAGGCAAGGAGGTTTTGTAGAGACATATTTTAATGCTCACCTCAGTTCTTGCTTTTCATAGAGTTAGTGCAGCCTTCATGGCAGCCTTCAGAAAAAGAAAAGATAGAGTGACCTGTGTGGCTTTGAGAGCCAGCAGTGCCTCACAGGGCTGGGGATATCTATGCACTGCAGTTGCAGGAGACATTCTGACTGGGTGTCAGAAGTGACAGCTACTACAAATATTAATTAAGTGTGTAGCCTGTGCTCTCCCCCTCGCCCCTCCCTCCCAGCGCTGGCCATCAGCTTCTCACCACTCTCTCCCCTTGCAAAGCAACAACTCCTTTGGAGTATGGAGTGTCTGGGCCATACTATGCCCTATCTCAGTGGTTTTCAACCTGCAGTCCACAGAACCCTGGGGTTCCACAGACTATGTCTAAGGGTCCACAAAAGGTTGTCATTACCATAGAACAGTGGTTTTCAATATGTGGTCTAAAAGGATGAGACTTTAATGAAATATAACGTTGGAATGACATACTAAAAACTGTTAAGGACACAAATCATCTGTTTAACCCTTTTGTAATCAGATTGTTTTCCAGATTCTTTCTTGGAGTGGGGGTGGAGGAGGGGCAAGGACATTTGAAAACAGGAAGATAATGCCAGAATCTTTCATATGCAATAACTACCAAGGAACATTATTCTCTCTGTAAAGTCCACTTTCTCTTTCCCTGTTACGAATCAGAGACAATTTTCATTAAAACTTATGGGATTGCCTCTATAACTTTAATGGATTTTAGATTGAACACTTGGTGAATACTGAATCACTATCACCCAAAGTCTAGCATGGTATGAAATGTAGACCACTCTGGATAGACTCAAAGACGTCAGCCAGAGGACACCAAACAGCAGGGGTGAAAGTAGAAATAGGGACTTACTGGTAGGGGGCTGGGTTGGGGCCAGCTTTGGCCCCCGGAAGGGGCGGGGCCTCGGGCGGAAGGGGCGAGGATTGGGGGGGGTCAGAGCCAGCCTCGGCCTGCCCTGTACCGGTAAGTGCCCTCCCCCTCCCCCGCAGGGGTAGCAGCGGCAGCCGGGGGCTCCGGCAGCAGTTTAAAAAGCCCAGGGCTTGGCCACTGCTACCGCCCCGGGCCCTTTAAACCGCTGCCAGAGCCCCTGGCTGCCGCTGCTACCCCAGGGCTCTGGCAGCAGGGCTCCGGGGGCTATTTAAAGGGCCCAGGACTCGCCTGCTTCTACCGCCCCGGCCCTTTAAATAGCCCCCAGAGACCTGGGCTAGAGGCGGCAGGGCTCTGGCGGCTATTTAAAGGGCCTAGGGAAGTCAAGGCAGCGTGAGCCCCGGCCCTTTAAATAACCCCCAGAGCCCCGCCGCTACTCCAGAGCTCCAACAGCAGGGCTCTGGCAGCAATTTAAAGGGCCTGGGGCTCCAGCCGCTGCTGGGAGTCCCAGGCCCTTTAAACTGCCACCTGGAGAAGCCAGGCCACCCGGTACGGTGCACCGGCTCTTGCCGGTATGCTGTTCCGGGGTGTACCGGCTTACTTTCACCTCTGCCAAACAGACTGTTCTTAATCTGAGATGCTAAACTGGAGCTTCTCTCAGTATTTCACCAAAAGCACAGGATGTCCACTGCTGTTCCTCAAGACAAGACAAAGAAGGTTTTGGCAATTCAAAAATATCTTTACTAGCAGGTAGAATAATTTCAAAGCAAGTACTTTAAGGCAGTGGTCAGTTGATTCTAGTAACTTTATTGTCCATTTTATACTGAATTTTTTTTTTTTACAGCAACAATGGAAGCTCCATCATTCGAACAACTTTTTTTTTTTTTCTGGTGTTTAAAACTCCCAATTGCTCAGCAACCTCAGACACATAAACAAAGGACAAAACTGTTGCTTTAACACACTGTCTGCATTGTAGGAGACTAGGAAGAGGAGCTGTGGACTAGTAGCCACTTCCAGAGTCTTCCCCCACGACTCCTTGAGCTGGCCTACCTCTTGCCGAAATTATCACTCAATGTATCAGATGGTCTCAGTCCTGCTGCATATGGTCAAGTTTCTATATACATCTCTACCCTGATATAACATGACCCGATATAAAACGAATTCGGATATAACGCGGTAAAGCAGCACTCCGGGGGGGGGAGGGGGAGGCTGCACACTCCGGCGGATCAAAGCAAGTTCGATATAACGCGGTTTCACCTATAACACGGTAAGATTTTTTGGCTCCCGAAGACAGCGTTATATCGGGGTAGAGGTGTATAACAAAAATTCAACCACCACAGCAATGATGTTGTCTTTGTTGGCAGTTAGCATAGACTGAATAGGGATGGAAATCTACTTACCCTCTCACTCACTAATGGTGGTTCCTCCAGAACAGGAGGTAATGTGGAAGCCTCTGTTGGTGTATGCTGTATCCCTTCAGTGAAAAAAGAAAGACACTACACCCTGATACAGTGAGGCCTCTTTACACCACTCTGGCACTCTTTAATACCCCGTTATACTTCCAGAGAGTTGTAAAGGGATCTTAATATAATGGAGAATCAGGCCCTTCAGGGTGTGTCGACACAGCAGAAAAAAAAAAAAAAAAACCACGGCTGACCCATGCCAGCTGATGGGTCAAGCTGCAGGGCTGTTTCATTGCCGTGTAGACTTCTGGTCTCGAGCTGGAGCCCGGGCTCTAGGACCTGTGGAGCGGGAGAGTCACAGAGCTCGGACTCCAGCCCAAGCCCAGAGGTCTAAACAGCAATGAAACATCCCCAAAGCCCAAGCCCTGGGAGACTGATTTTGCTGGTATAGGACAGCCGGGGGTTTTTCTTTTCTGTGTAGACGTACCCTCAATCTCCATGACTGTCAATCTAGCACTTTTTCCAAGCTTTAAAATAAAACCTTTATAAAAATACAACAGTATTCTCAGATGCCCCAAACACTGTGGTCTGGTAACATGATAAAGATGCAAGGTGTAGGATTATATCTATAGGATACCATCATTGTTTTGGGGATTTTTTTGTTTTGTTTTTTCCAGTAAGGAAATTTTCCTCAGTTGTGATTTCTTGTTTCCAGTGCTTAATGTGACAATTAATTTAACATACACTGAGCGAAAAAATTTTGGTGAATAGTATTTTTGCCAAAACTATTTGCTAATTCAGGTCAAATTTGACAGTTTTGGCTGGGGAAAAAAGGGAAAAAAAGAAATAAAGTTAAAGAGTTTCAGTTTGACACATTTCATATAGAAAATTTCAAAATGTTTTATTTTGGACTTTTTGTTTTGAAACAGCAGTTTCTGTTTTGAAACTTAGCCATTAAGAAAGAAACCACCAATGGTGAAAAACACCCCAACTGAAATGAAAAACTAAAACTAATAATACATAAACATAAAATAAAATACTAATAAATAAATAAATAAATAATAATGTTTACCTAAAATCATTTTGATTTTTTTATTTAATGCTGCACTAGAAGAAACAAAGGAAGCAGCCATTAAACGGAAGAAGGGGTCCTGGCCTGACAAGTTTCACCAGTAAGATTGTTGAGAGCATGTGGTGACAAAAACTCTACTTTGAATTTAACATGATTTCTTAATTTAGATATTAGTTACATTTTATCGTTATGTTTCTTGTAACCATTTCTGATGTTTATGCCTCATTATTTGTACTCACTTAATATCTTTCTCTTTGTAGTTAATGAACTTGTTTTATTGTTTTATCTGATCCAGTGTGTTTGTTTAGGGAAACACCATTTGAGGTATCAAAATCTGTGCATATTATTTCCATTGAGGAAATAACGGACCTATATACATTTGTATTGTCCAGGAGAGGCCTGGTCAGTGCAGGACATATATATCTGGGCGGAAATCTGGGACTGGGAGTGAGTTGGGGTCACCCTGCAGTATAACCAGGCTGGCAAAAACCAAGGTATGGCTGGCTGGAGCACACACACAGACAAAGCTGGGAGTGACTCACTTGCTGGAGGCTGTTTATGAGCAGTCCAGGATTGGAGCTACAACAGCTAAGCAGTGTAAAGGGCACCCCAGGTTAGAGGGTAGGGGGACACAACTACTCATTATTCTTGACTGTACCCTGGGAATGTTACAGCCCCCAGACTGAAAAATCAATTAATCGCTCATCTCTGCTTACAATGATAACAACACCAAATCTCTCTATATCAGACTATATTATATTGGGGAAGGGAAAGTTATTCAGTGCTATTAATACAAGTAAACGAACAGTGCTTTCTCTTGCCAGTTGTTAGATTAACCAAGTGAACCATGATTCATCAGCCTTAAAACGTGTGTGAATTCATAAACAGGTCACAGTGACATGCCTGGAATTTTCCTGGCAGTTTGTGTAGCTAAAGTCAAAGAGAAAATAAAATGTGAGGCAAGGAACTCAAGGGACTTTGAAAAGGGATGGATTTGTAAAGCCTGATTGCTAGTACAGATAGCTACATGTGATAAACTTGGTTTTATGTCTCTATTTACATATTAATTGTAATTCAACTATGGAATAATTGGAGAGGTTCAATACAAGGTTTTATCAAAATATCGACTGCATCAACAATAAGTCTAGGGCTTTTGAGGATCGGTAGGCGGTTTACTTAAAATGCAGTGCCTGTGCTTATCATTTGATTTTAGACATGTATAATTTGCTGGTTTAAGGACTGCTTTATTCTCAGTTCTCAGGGATTCATTTATAGGGATTTATTAAATGTAGGTGAGATGAACAACATTGGATACAAAATTTTAAGAGGGGAAGCAGATATGTTATTCATTATTATATCTATTACATATTCTTTGTATTACCATAGCATATATAATGTGTTAGGTGCTGCCTTCCACATATTGGAAGGTGCCACAACACCCAGAAGATAAGAAACAGATGAAGGCAAAAGGTGGAGGGGAACAATAACCCCACCCCCATTCACATAGCTATTAAGCACATGCTTAATTTTAAGCGTATGAATAGTCCAATTGACTTCAATGGGACTACTCACATGCTTTAAGGTAAGCATTTGCTTAAGTAATTTGCTGGATCAGGGCCATAAAGAAAAAAAAAGTTTTTTACCTATCCATAATTCGTTGGCTAATGTCTCAGTAGAAGTGGATCTTGAGGTGGGGCTTGAAGGATGAGGGGAAGGCACGCTACTTGGCGTGGGTAGGGTGAAGACAATTCTGGGGGAGGTGGACAACACAACCAAGAGTCATTGTTGGTGTGATGGAAGGGTGAAAGCACTGTGGTAAGAGGCAAGATTCTGTAAGTTGAAAGGACTTAGTGGGATGCTGAGGAGGACAGAAGAGGCTAGAGGCTCTAAGTCAGGGGTCGGCAACGTTCGGCACGCGGCTCGCCAGGGTAAGCACCCTAGTGGGTCGGGCCAGTTTATTTACCTGCTGACGTGGCAGGTTCGGCCGATTGCGGCCCCCACTGGCTGCGGTTCACCGTCCCGGGCCAATGGGGGCGGCGGGAAGCGGCGTGGGCCGAGGGATGTGCTGGCCGCGGCTTCCCGCCACCCCCATTGGCCCGGGACGGCGAACCGCGGCCAGTGGAGGCCGCGATCAGCCGAACCTGCCGCGTCAGCAGGTAAATAAAACTGGCCTGGCCCGCCAGGGTGCTTACCCTGGCGAGCCACGTGCCGAACGTTGCCGACCCCTGCTCTAAGTGTTACTGCAATACAAAGCATAAATAATAATAATAGTGTTCATGATACAAAATATTCACTACACTTTGAGTTCTCTCAGTTACCCGTCCTGCAAACCATCACACATGCTTAACTTCATGCACTTGTGTAGCACTGTTGAAGTCAATGGGACAATTCACACATGTAAAGCTAAAATGTATCATTGTTTGCAGGATCAGGGCCTTAATGAGCAGTCTTATCCTCTTCCCACTGTCTCAGTTCAGCCCAGATGTTCCAAAGAAAACTCACCGATTTTCTCAGTATCTTATTCTGAGCTCTTTTTTTCCTACCACTCTCCTCATTCTCTCTCTGGATTTACATATCCTGATCTCTTTACTTTTACTTGATCCTTCAGTTGCATGAGATGTCGGTAATGCTCCACATTAATCATTCTCTTTCCTAGCTCAGACATACCCAAGGGTCACCTGAGCTTTAGAGACAGATCCTGGTTCAATGGCAATAAATATGAGTTTTCTGTCATATTTTTATTTTGCAAAAGCAGTTTTGTGCATGTATGCCTCTTGATGTACTTTGAATGTGTTCTCCCCAACCACTGTATAGTCCTGAGATTTTAAGATCAGTATGATTTTGTTTGCATCTCCAGCTAAGAGTACTACTTGTTCTTGCTCTGTATTGAGGAACAAATGGAATACTGGCATAATAAAAAAATGTAAAAATAATTAATGTAACAATTTCAGACTGAAACATTCAAAGCTGGATGCTTAGAGGGATACTAAGAGAATAATTAAAATCATAACAATAAAAGCAGAGAAAATTTACAAACACAATGCACTTATTGCAATGTACTACACATTATTTGCTGCTTGAAAGAAAAATGTTTAACCTCTTTATAAACAGATTGTGCATTCTACGAGCCCCTAAAGCTTTGTTGCTATTAAGCCATTGTGCTCCTTGACCTTGTGCAAATTTCTATATTCCACAGAAGCAGAAGTACATGATGTACTCTCTTTGTATCTTTCCTTAGTCTAAGAAATGTTCTTTTAACCATAATAAAGTATACAGAAATGTAGCCATAAACAACCATAAACCATAAACTTAACCATAAACAAATATGTACCATAATGTAGAAACAGCCAATGGAGAATGAATTCACTACAGAATAATCACTCCGCTTTCTAGCTCTGGTTCTTATAAACTTCACTTTCCTCAATTTTCTATTGCTTCATATATTGTTCACATTACCCCTCTAGAATTTTTGGTGTATCAGTTCAGCAAATTGGCAACAGAAACAATATAATGAATTTTTCGGTCACTTAATTTATGACTTCATACCTATACCAGTAGTTTTAACCTCCATTCATATTTACATTTGCCCTCTATTTCCTCAATTCAAATGGTCTTTCTGAGGAGATTGGTTTCATGCAGAGATGGGATAATAATCAGAACTATATTGCCTCCCACACAAGAATTCATTGTAATATTTATTTGTCACCAACATTGGTGGGGAAAAGTATTAATCTAAGATTTTGGTATATAATATTTAATCCATCTTTGTTTTTTATTGCTAACATAGAATACAATTTTGTATTTGTTAAAATGCTTCCAATGCTGTGTTTTACTCAGAACTGCAAAGGTTGAAATCTCCATATTAGAAAGGTTAGTAAATGGCTGAGGGCTGAAATCGTGAACAAACGTCTTAGGGTCATAATTAGAAGAGGAAAATTGTTAAGACTGTGCAGCAGAGAATTGGGACTACTGCCATTTAAAAAGAAAATACAATAAAAACCTTGTGACCCACATATGTAGGTGCACATACTTTCTAGTCACATGTGGGATGGTTTTGAAGCTTCTGTTTTTTGCCACAAACACGCAGAGATGAAGTGAGATGGGACTGTGGCAAAACCGCCTTCAACAATGGGTAAAGTTGCATAAATTACTGTGAAATGCAAGTCAAAGGAAATTGGCATTCAGGGAGGCTAGACGGCGCAAAACAGTCCATTATCCATTTAACCACATAACTGACTCAGACACAACCGCCTGATCAATCTGGAGCCAGATGCTATAACTAGAAAACTATTTTCAACAGCTTGGCATCTGGGTGCTGTGATTGCTAAAAGGAAGAGGATTGGTACAATCTGATGAGGTGAATTGCAGTCTGCTGTGGCCTTCAGTTTATTATTTAATAAGCTTTCTTCACAGGAAAAGCAGTTAAAGGAACAAACGTGATTAGAAAAGGCAACTTATATTTGTCAATTAAAAATAATCTGTAGGGTAGAAAACTAGGAAGAGGCTCAGATTCAGTAAAATGTATGCCTATATTCCTATATGCGTGTCTATGCTAAGAGAAATTTGAATAGGAACTTTAGGCAATAGTTAGTGTTTGTATTCAGGGCTGGGGCACTGATTCAGCAAAGCACTTAAGCATGTGCTTAATTTTAAGAATGTGAGAAATCCCACTGAAGCCAATGGGATTACTCAGATGCCTTGCTGAATCAGGGCCCATGTTAGGAATTTATAATAATCATCATAATGTCCTGATTTATTATTATTATTCCTCCAGTAGGGAAAGAGTCTATGAGGGGGGAAAGGCTCTTCCAGCTCCCCTCTGGATCATTTCCTCTCTGTGGGGAAAGGCTCTGGTAGGGGAAGACAGCTGGGAAACACTCCACCCTACCAGCGCCTTTCCTCACAAGAGGAAAAGACTCCTGCCTCCTTCCACGAGAGCCTTTCACTGACACGTATACTTACACACTGCAGTGTGGACGCAGCCTGCTTTTCACTTCACAGCTTCTCATACACTCCAAGCCACCATCAGTGGTGTGTAGTGCACACGCAACTTTAATGTTATATAAACAAATAAAGAGATAAGAATGTGGCCCTTGTGTCTCTAATACCACATGGAGAAATAAGGGCAGTGCGGAATTTGTTCAGTGAATTGGAATTACACAGAGTATGAAAATTACCTATGTTTCTGCTCTGTCGATACTTATGGGAGAAATTGATGGAAAAGCTTCTATGAAGACTCTATTCAGTTTAATGTGGGGCAATGAAAAGTGCCAAAAGCATGCATGCTCCACACAGTTATGAGCTGATCACATTAAGCCCTTTGTGGGACACCCCTATGAGGCTGTGCTGCAAATGGGGTCTAAAATGGAAAAAAAAAATCTTCCCTTTTCACTCAGTGGCTCTGCTGTACTGGATAAGGACATTAGTCTATTCAGGTTTGATACCCTGACTCTGGCAAGGGCCAAGGAAATCCTGGGGCTGAAGAGGACGTGCTTTCTGCTGTATTAGTCACATCTCTTTACTTATTTTCTATTTATTTCTGAAATCCTTTATTAAAGAACTGGAATCCAAGGGTTCTTCCTAGCTTTTGCCTACTTTGTAGCTGTCTATAGTCTCAAACTCAGTCTTCTTCTCATAGACAAAAAAGTGAGCAATGGGCCAGATTTTGATCTCAGCTGACTCCACTTCTCTTCCCCATTCTTTGCCATCCCCATGAGCTCCTAAGGAAATGTAGTTCAGTCTGGCCTTTAAAGAGATGATGCAGGAGTGAGACGATTCCAGGCACCCTCTTCTTTCTCACTCCCAGCCCTCTGGTGCACCCACACCAGGGCCAGCAGAACCCAGCCCATTTGGTGAAATACGATCCAGATCTCAGACCACAAGTGCTCGTTAACCAGCCTCCAACTATTTACAGATGATTGAGAACTGAGAGAAAACAAACATGACAACAACTGTAATTCGTCATACATATCATATCTGCGAGGGTTAGCTAAAGGGGTGTGTTCTGCTTTGCTCATCATCCACAGTCTGTCTTAAATTGCCTGGTAGGTTTAAATTCTCTTTCTGAAGCTACCCTCTGGTGTCTGTCTTTTCATTTTCTTTTATCCCTGGAGTGGTCTTCCCTTACAGCCAATAGGTCTAAAGATTTGAACTACTCTCTTCTTTGCAGCCCTATGGCATTTTGCCCCCCGCTGACTGTCTCAAGCATCTTAGAACCCTCATACTGTCAGACAGATTTAAAGGAAGCATCACCCTAAAGAGGGTTTCTTTTAAAATAAGTCAGTGAGAGGTCACAGAGCAAAAAGAAAGAGCAAGTATGAAGGGGAAAGTACCATACCTCATGTGTCTATGTAGCTGCTCTACCCTGTCATTAGACCAGGGGCTTGAAAACATCAATGAGCAGTAGGAACTAGGAGGAATATGTGAGTATCTAGGATGGCTGAGTGTGGAAGATAGGACACTTCATAGGGAACTGAAGTCAGTTACAAAGGTCTCTATCCCAGATGAACCTAAAAGCCAAGTAGATACTGAAGCTAAATGCAAGTGTATGA
This sequence comes from Terrapene triunguis, assembly GCF_002925995.2. Classification (NCBI taxonomy): domain Eukaryota; kingdom Metazoa; phylum Chordata; order Testudines; family Emydidae; genus Terrapene; species Terrapene triunguis. Next base: position 2,973,568 of record NW_020698262.1, on the reverse strand, counting down.
TTGTAATCAAACAGGAATTAGTTCAAGAATGTCTATAGCTTGTATTATGCAGGAGGTCAGACTAGATGACCTGGCCTTATAATCTATGAATCTATGAAATAATCAGACTACAATCGGATCTGAGATGTTTCTGAAGCATTTCCAAATGGCACAGCAGAGGAATACTGTATTTCTTTCTTTAAAAAAGCTAGACATTTAGGGAATTAGACACAAGTTAAAGAAAATTGATTGAAATCAACTGTTGCCCTGGCTATCTACTGTGGAGAAGTATGTGATATTTAAAGAGCAGATAGTGAAGAAACAATCTATAATCACTCAAGTGAAATCTAAATGCCAATAACAAAACTAGCTATTAACAAGGTTACAGAAAACTAAGAAAGACAAAGTTAAACAACTGAAAAGGTATATGAGCAATTGTAGTACAGGTGATTTTACAAGAGAAATCAGGTGGAAAAAATATAAGGAAAAGTAAAATAGAACACAAAATGGCATAAGGCACCCTACATAAGAGTTAGAAAATGTGCATAAAATATTTTTGCACATGATAGGACAAATTAATGGGAAAATGATAAAGGAAAATTAGTGAGTGATTGTACAGTGCTCTGAAGATATAAAGGGCTAACTGTTATTGTTACAGCTATGCTTGAAACAAATGCCTTGATTCAAACACTCCCTAAACTTAGGGGCAAAAGGGCTTGTTCAGCTTTTGGAGGGGCAGAGATTGCCATTTTATTATATGTTTGTACAACACCTAGCACAGTAATGACTAGACATGGTTGAGGACTCTAGGAGTTACCACAATATAAATGTTTAAATACATTAATAATGATAACTTATCAGCCCAGATCTAGATCTGAATTTTTCAGCCCGACAAAAATGCAAGATATGATCACCCAACTATGGGCTGTTCAAAATGTGGATTTAAATTCTGTGGCTTAATCTCATCTCTAATTATTATAATGAAATCAGAGTGGTATTAAACAGCAACTTATATTTGCCTTCCCAAGTGGTATTGTGTACACCCATCAGTTTATACACAATGGGATTTTCAGAAACACAAGGTTGATCTACTTACAAAGTTGCACTGGTTTAACTGAAATCAGTTTAATAACCTATTTAGATAAACTAGTGCAAAACCACGGTGTGAACACACTTTAACAGATCTAAACCTGGCTTATATAGCTTTAGCTTAAGTCAATTTCTTACCAAATTAAGAAAAAAATGATAGAAACAGATTTAAGAGTGTCCACAGAGGCGTTTGCAGTTATGCTAACACGGAAATCATGGGGTAGCAGTGAAGCCTCAGCAGCATGCGTTGCAGCATGGGCTGTACAAACCTGGGACTTCGGGTAATTATTTGGGAAGCTAGCCCATGCTAAAGACTGCTGCTAAGGCTTCACAGCTTCTGGTACCCAATCAAGCTAGGGAAAGCTAGCTCAGGTCTGTCTACTTGAGCTTCAATCCCACCTCCAACTGTATTGTAAGCATACCTCTATTTAGCTGAACTGCTGTATTTTTGTGTGCACGCACGGCCACACTGTCACTACAACCATAATAGCATGAAACAACTTTCCAGTGTCATCCAGGTTGTTTTAAAACACTCTTTCGAAGAGCTACTCAATGATTTCCAAATTTTGAGTTTTTGACAAAAAACAAGCCCAAAACATTTTAATGAAAAGTTTTTGCAAAAAATATTGAGGCGTTTTTATGAGGAATTGGGCTTGTCAACATTTTTTTACAATCAAAAATATCGAAGTTTCTTTCTTTTCTTTTCTTTTTTAAACAACAAAGAACAGCAACATTCCCACACCATACAAATATCAGCCCTTCTCTCCAGCCAAGAAAGATCTTAATTACCACCAAAGTGAAAGTGTCTTCTTTATTATTGCAAATATTTATTGCACTGGCACAATAATTTGCAAAGTTCTCATGAGGTGTCGTGTGATTCTGCATCTCAATTTTATTCAAACTCTGAGCTGAAGCGGATGGTGTACAGGAACTGGCCCATTGATGCAATAAAGTTCTGTGTTTAAAGTGCTGGGCTTTAATAAAAATTGTGGCATTTGATGAAATTTTGCAAAAATGGGGATTTTTTTTGAAAATTTATTTGTATAGAATTTTGAAAAATTCAGAGTTGAAATTGACTTTCATATTACAGAATTTTGGAAACATTTATGAAAAATACAAACTAGGGTTTTGTTGTTTGTTTTTATGTACCTTTTTATGGCAGTGATACAACAAACAGTAAATGATAGACCAGGGGTCGGCAACGTTTGGCACGCGGCTCGCCAGGGTAAGCACCCTGG
>NW_020698262.1:2909128-2971162 GCF_002925995.2 Terrapene triunguis | reverse complement strand
CCGTCCCAGGCCAATGGGGGCGGCGAGAATCCGCGGCCAGCACATCCCTCGCCTGCGCCGCTTCCCGCCACCCCCATTGGCCCGGGACGGCGAACCGCAGCCAGTGGGGGCCGTGATCGGCTGAACCTGCCACGTCAGCAGGTAAATAAACTGGCCTGGCCCGCCAGGGTGCTTACCCTGGCGAGCCGCGTGCCAAACGTTGCCGACCTGTGTGATAGACTATCAAGAGCAGAATAGATTCATAGTTTTAGAGCACTTAGTTCATCTAGTCTGACCTGTAGCATAACACAGATCATATATTTTCACCTAGTTACTTCTATATCAAGCCCAATAATTTCTGTTTGAGTAAAGCATATCTTCCAGAAAGACATCCAGTCTTTCAGCACAACTGAAATCAAGGCCGTTTTGTGCTGGGAACAGGTAAAATACATAATCTCAGGTATATGGCCCCCATTACCATGGTATCTGAGTGCCTCATACTCTTTAATGTATTCATCTTCACCTGAAGTAGGAAAATGATATTATCCACATTCTACAGATGACAAAATGAAGCAAAGAGAGGCCAAGGGACTTGCTGAAGGTCACACAGGAAGTCTGTAACTGAACAGAGAATTGAACCTGGTTCTTCTAAACCCCAGGCTATAATCCCTAAATCTGAGGCTATAATCCTAACCATAAGAAACGTCCTTCCTCACTAGGGTAGGATAAAGTTCTTACTTCCCGTCCCAAGGTTGTGTCCCAAACTTCCATCCCACTTGGCATACCCTTCCACTCCTCCCAGGCAAAGTTGGCTTGATATAATACCCTGCAGAGTCAGGCTTCTTGTCAGCCTCTGTAACACTGGCCTTTGACAGCTGTGAACATGTAGGGCAAACTTGAGGGTTAGGCTCATGGGGACAAGCCACTGCACCCAGAATCTGAATATTCCTTCTCTTTCCATGTGAGAGCATTGAATCATCTGAATAGTGAAATGGCTATGTCTTTCTTCAGATCGTAAGGACTAAATGGTAATCCCAGGGCCTACCTTTTCAAAAGTAGGGGGGGAGGCTTAATTTTGGGGTGTCTGATTGCGCACTTTAAAGGGAACCTGATTTTCAGGAAGCATAGAAAATTCTTCCTCTGAAAATGGCATCCTGTTAAAGTGTCTCAAAAGTCCCCAAAATAACTAGTCACTTTGTCAGCGTCTCTCTCATCTCTGTAATGTAGTGAATATTTTCCATTGATAATCACAGATGTGAGTCAACCAGCACATATGCCAGAAATAACAGTTCTGTTTTAATGAAGAGTCTTTTTCCTCTTGATAATGAAATTCAGTTCTTGGCACTATACCCCTGCTTTACATTGTGAAAGTAAATAGATGAACAGAAATGGCATTTATTCATTAAAATTGCAAAATAGTAATTAAATCTCCTCTTCCTCTCTCTGATAAATCTGATAAATTGTGGGCTTATTAAAGAAGGGAAGGCACAGACAGACATTTGGGAAAGATTGGTAAATTTATTCATCCTTATAACAATAATATTTGGTCTTCTATAACACTTTAAATCTCAAAGTGCTTTACAACAAAGGGTAAATATCATGATCCCCCTGTCATAGGTAGGGAGCAAAGACACACAGAGATAGAGTTGTTTTCATAAAGTCCCTGAAAGTGCGCACTTCCCCTATGGGGCTTTCCTATGGTTCAAAAATCACTTAGGCAAAGGTCTGTACTGGTCCCAACACCTTCTGCCCCAGATCTGCCATTTTCCATTTTGATCCCTGTGTCAATGGCTCCTGTAGCAATAGTACAGATATGGTGGAGCCAGCTCTGCTGCTAGCATAGGTGTCCCCTATGGTGAAAGTATTGCTTGGAGAGCCCTAAATGCCTGCTCTGAGTTCCCTTAATGTGAGCCTAGCTAGAGTAAAGGGGCCATAGCAGAATGGCAAACTCCTGCATCTACAGTGCTCCATTATGAGCTGTGCAAATTCAATGGCTGATTGTGATACTCCTTAATCCCGACTCCAGCCATCTTTTTCTATCTGCTCCCTTCCCTTTAGAAAAATGGTGGGTAGTTGAAGAGCAGGGGGTAGATTTCAGCCCCAAATAGCTAAGGCTTTATCATCCTTGCAGCAAGACACAGGTTGTAATAGACAAGGGGTCGGCAACATTTGGCACGCGGCTCGCCAGGGTAAGCACCCTGGTGGGCCGGGCCACTTTATTTACCTGCTGACACGGCAGGTGCGGCCGATCGCGGCCCCCACTGGCTGCGGTTCGCCGTCCCGGGTCAATGGGGGTGGCAGGAAGCCGCGGCCAGCACATCCCTCACCCGCGCCGCTTTTCACCGCCCCCATTGGCCCGGGACGGCGAACCGTGGCGAGTGGGGGCCGCAATCGGCCGAAGCTGCCACGTCAGCAGGTAAATAAATTGGCCCAGCCCACCAGGGTGCTTACCCTGGCGAGCCACGTGCCAAACATTGCCGACCTCTGTAATAGACTCAACCCTGCTTATAATGGAGAGCAACAGCTCACAGTAAGGCAAGAAGCTTCCATCTTATTCATTTTTTTAAATCACACAACATATTAAAGCAGAGACAGGAATGGCAGGTGACAGGCTGAGGCCAGGAGGAGGCTGGGCACTGGTAGAAATAAATAAATTAATAATACAAAGCCTGCCTCTGATGCAGATGCAAGGACAACATAAAAAGCAATAGGACTCTATCATGTGTCTGTTGCCTAGGGAAACACTATGAGCCATGCTGATAATAACAGGGTGTCAGCTCCTGCAGTCCATACATCACTTGACGTTTTACCTGAGTAGTGACCTCAAGATTAGTCGAGTAATTTATTTCTATAGCACAAAATTAAGCAAAGTATTCTAGATGCTTTACTATTAATTAGTGTGGGTTAAGGTTCAAATTCTGCCTTGTGTTTCAATGGAATTACATAGGTGTGGTGTTAACTGATTCAAAACACACAAGATTAAACTACGCTAGTCAGTTGTATAATAAATGTGGCAAAAGTTTACGACAGAACTAAATGATATATTAATACACGATGCCTCACCTTCCTCTGCTCCTACACCACTGCTACCCAGGGAACTCCTTCTGCAGTGGTTACTCAGACAGAGTTCCCACTGTGGGAGTTCTGCATGAGTAAGGCCTGCTGGATCAAGACCTAAATTTGATAGTCTCCCTTTCCAGTCAGAGGCCTGATTCTTCCACTGCCTTACAACTTATGTCATCATTTGCACCCAGGCAAAGTCAATATAAAAAGCTATTGCCTCAGAATGGTAAAATGCCACCACATCCGAATGATGTCAAGACTGCAGCATTTGGCTCACTGTTATTATCAGCACAGTTACCATGGCAGAATGGTAGTGTTTGCCACTGACTTTGTACAATGATGATGGTGCAAGGCATTAGAGAATCAGGCCCTGTAACTGAGAAGGGTTGAGGGGGGAAGTGTTTCTAAGCAGAGCTGGATAAGAAACTGTTTTCCTGTCCCATGAGAATTTTCAAGATTTAAAAAAAAAAAATCTCATCTCAAATTGGGACAAAAAGTCAAAATCTCAAACCTTTTTGGAACTGGAAAAAAAAATCACACTGGGTCAATAGAAACAGTTTGTTTCCCTACATCTGAATGGTTTCATTCCAATTTTGACTACCCACCCACACACTTTTGATAAAAAATTGGAAACAGAAAATTTCTGGAAACCGAACCTTTCCTGTGAAAAAGTTTTGGTTTTGCCAAATCTTCACTTTCACTTCACTTTCCAATTAGCTCTAAGCAGGGTCACATGTCCTGTTTCCCCTCCCCCCCACTGATTTCTTGGGACACCTAGCACTGGGATGCCCAACAGTGAGATGGCAGAGGCTTCCCCTCGTGGCCACACTCACTGTGTGTTCATGCAGTGCAGGAAGGAAGAAAGGAGCCGAGTGCCTGGCTGTGAGCTGAGCTCCACTCCCCTGCTATGAGGAGCTGCTTATCCTTCCCCACTGCTGGAGTCCCAGCACTTCCAGCTGCCTGCTTTGCAGACCACCCATTGAGGTGAGTCAGGGTGTGGAAACTCAGGCAATGCATGGGGGCAGTCATGTGCCCCCCCCCCGGCAAACTTTTAAATTGTGCCCCTCTCACTATCCAGTTATGTGTCACATCTGTTTCTAAGCCATTTCCCACAGCACTAATTGCAGCACCTTTTTTCCCTAAAAAACAAAGACTATGTATGGGAGCATGCAAATATCTAGGGGTGGTGAATAAAAACATAAGCACTGCTATACTGGTCAAACCAAAGGTCCATCTAGCCCAGTATCCTGTCTCTGACAATGGCTAGTACCAGTGCTTCATGGGGAGCATATAGAACAGGGCGACTATGGAGTTGCCCACCGCCTCTTCCACTAAGAGCTTCTGTTAGTCAGAAGTTTAGGGACTCCAAAAAGCATGGAATGTATTCCTGACCATCTTGGTTAATAGCCATTGATGGACCTATCCTCCATGAACTTATCCAATTCTTTTTAAAACCCAGTTATCATTCTAGCCATCACCACATCCCATGGCAATGAGGTCCACAAATTAGTTGTGCTGCCTATTAAGTTCATCAGGTGAACCCTGGTCTTTGTATTATGTGAAAGGGTAAATAACACTTCTCTATTCACTTTTCCCACACCATTCATGATTGTATTGCCCTCTCTGATATCCCTCTTTAATCAGAATGATCTTTTTAAATGCAGACCATTCTATCACATAATAGTAATGATAAAACCATTATAATGCTTAAATGGGAGTCATGGGTGCTGTTATACTAAAGACACAGATGGATGCTGCACACAGAATTAGGAGGAAGAGCCAACAGGGGACTACCTGAAAAATCCGAGTTGGTATCATTGGTGATTGATGGGTGGTAAATAGTGGGCAAGACAGGATAAGGAGATGCTAATGAAACAACAGCTACCTTTGCCCCTCCTGATACGACTCCAGGCTTTGCAGCAGCATCTGCCTCTTCTAATGCCTTCACCAAAAGCTAATTAAGTCAACAGGAGTATTTTCGTTGACTTTAATGGGTCTTAGATCAGGTCCTCGATACAGGAATCCATATATATATAGTTAATAGTTAGTTAATTGATAAGGTACAAGCAGATGGTGCAACAAAATAGGTAGCATAGTTGCTGGGATTTGTAGGCCCAATAAAATGTGTTGTTATTGTGAACTGCAAATGGCTTCCTATGTGCAACTTTTTACATCGGGTCTTATAGAGAAGGGATCCTTTTTTTGTAGATTATCACTGTAACTTGGACCAGGTAACAGGATTAAAAAAACATGTGGTGTGATCAAAACGTTAAAAAAAAATATAAGCCACATAGGAAAAGGAGGAGGTGGATGAAGAAGTGAAAACACAGAAAGGATCGTCAATATTCTGACCAGAATAGAAATGTGGGACTTATTACAGAACCAAATCTTGGGAGGTTTTTCAGCCTTATATTTAGTTGCTAGTGAATGAGATAAACAGGCTAGTGGGATGTGAGCTCAAAGAATACAATGGGAATCAAAGCAGGTGGTGTTATAGCTTTGCAAGGAACTGGTTAGACTTCACATAGAGAACTATATCCAGCATTTGTCACTATTTCTGAGCTACAATATAATTTCTCTTGAAAGAATGCAGCACTGAGTAATTTAAATGATGCCAACTGCAAAGATTTAAGATGCGAAGAATGAGAAAAAAGTTATGTGTATGCAGCCTGATAAAAAAAAATAAACAGAAGTCTTCAGTTTCTATTCTGAGCTTGAGATCAGCTCCATTTCAGTCACACTGCTAGCATTCTGCACCCAGAAAGGACCAGATCCAAAGTTCATCTAAAGGCTCTTACTGTCTTCAGCAGTCTTGGGATCAGGCTCTCTAATGACCAATATGTAACTAAAAGCCTAATATGGCACCTTGCACTGAAAATCGACTATTAATAAACAGAAAGACAAGGTGGGTGAGGTAATATCTTTTATTGGGCCAACTTCAGTTGGTGAAAGAGACAAGCCTTCAAGTTCCACAGAATTCTTCTCTGTTAATAAATCAGCAGTAGAGATGCTGTCTATTTCAGAAGTGTGACTGATGTTTCAAAATCAGAATAGTGCAAAGTTGGAACTGCAACATTACAACATGAGGAACAGTGCATTGTATGGGCTCATTTGGGTTTGGTGATGTTAAATGTTCCAACCTACAGAGTCTGTTCAGAGAGCAGAACCAGCATGTTTCTAATGCAATACTGAGACAGGGCAGAGTTTATCTATGCCAGGGGTCGGCAATGTTCGGCATGCGGCTCGCCAGAGTAAGCACCCTAGCAGGCCGGGCCAGTTTATTTACCTGCTGACGCGGCAGGTTCGGCCGATCGCGGCCCCCACTGGCCGCGGTTCGCCATCCCGGGCCAATGGGGCGTCAGGAAGCGGTGCGGGCGAGGGATGTGCTGGCCGCGGCTTCTCGCCGCCCCCATTGGCCCGGGACGGCGAACCGCGGCCAGTAGGGGCCGCGATAGGCCGAACCTGCTGTGTCAGCAGGTAAATAAACTGGCCCGGCCCGATAGGGTGCTTACCCTGGCGAGCCACGTGCCGAACGTTGCCGACCCCTGGTCTATAAGGTGCCACAGGACTCTTTGTCACTGCAATACTAGTGTAGATTAAAAAAACCCCAACCACAAAACACTACAAGTTAGAGAAAATGGATGAATTAATATATATGGAGGCAGAGGCAATGTGTGAGGGGGTCGTGTGCTCCCCCGTCCCCGATTTCTTCCAGGGTTTGCTGGCCCAGCTCGGTGACATGGTATACCAGGCCCCCTCCCTGCGCAGCAGCTGCCAGAGCCAGTGAGCTGCACCCAGCAGGAAGAGGTAGGAGCAACAGCTGGGAGCTGCAGGTGGGGACTATTGCTTTCTGGGAGAGGAGACTAAGGGTAAAGGTGGGGACTGTCTGGTGGAGGGTGTTTTGGGAGCGGCCAGACCTTTAAATTGTGCCTCTCCCACCACTATCAGCAGGTACAAGTTGTGTCTGGCAGCTTGTACCTAGTTGTTGTGCACATATGCAGGTGGGGGAGAGGGCACAAGGAAGCCTCAACCCTTCCATCCTTTGTGCATGGCGAAGATGCCTTATAGGCTTTGCTGCATGCAGGGATGTCTGATTGCTAGCACCCCCAGGGCTGCAGTCATTCTGAAGGGGGAGGAAAGGATCTGGCCAGTAACAGAGTGGAACACACACTCCATCCTCCTAGAGACAGGTTTGATGTGCACTCTCCCCCTCCCTCCGCACACTGGGTAGGTGAGGGAGATGTACCTCTCTCAGATTTCATCCTGCTCCATGATGCCAGTAATATGAATACCCCAGTCTAGCCTACAGTGAATGGCTGACATAAAGATACTCTGCTCACTCTTCCTTCACATCTCAAACACACTTATCATTAACAAATGTTTAAACTGGAGCTGGTTGAATTTCTATTCTACAGGACATTCCCACATTTCAAAATTTCCTTTGGTCCCAAAGCAGAACAAAAAGTCAATGTTTCCTGCTAAGCAAAATTTCTGGGGGAAAAAAAATCAGATTTGGGTTTTTTGATGAAAAGTTGAAATTTTGCATGGATTTTTAAAAAGTTTTCATTAAAAATGTGACTTGATTCTTTCCTGCCCCCCACTTTCCATCATCACTAACACCTGGGCAGAACGAGTGCTGAGTATGTTCCACCATTCTGATTTGTTAGCGGTTTACAGCCCATCCTTTGCATTCGCAATACCTAACATGTGCACGTGTAAACACCAATTTAATAGCAGATTAAAGGTCAACTTAAATTTCTGACACATTGTTGTATCCACCAGGCAAGGTATTAACAAACTTTAACAACTTTATTTACAGTGGAAATCTCTTTACCAAGCTGTAGCTGCACACTCTGTAACTCTCCCAGCCTCCTCAACTCCTCCCCCCTCCTTCCTGTCCTTTCAGACTCCCAACAGCCAGTGCTCCCAGTTCTAATAATACAAGCAGCATCTAAACACCACATTCCCTCCTCTCTTAAGAAACTTTCCAAATTAAAATAAACATTGTTGTTCTAACCCCAGGAACAAATATGAAACAAGACACTATACTGTTGGCAGGAATATTACACTGAAAACACTGTAGATACTACATAACATAGTCTTTAGTCCAGACAGGTGGTCGTCTGAGTCTGACAGGCCGTCTCTCAAGCCCCAGTTCCAGTGCAATGTCTTGTTGTGTTGGTTCTACAGTGAAGTCATCCAATGCAGTCTGGGTGTTGGCATAATCTCCTCTTGGTGCATAGGCAGGTGCAAGATAAGAAGCATTCCTTTCCCGCCCATCAGAAAGTCGAAAGGTGTAAGGTCCCTTCTTCTCTATGATTTTAAGAGGAGCTGTGAATTTATGGTCCCCTTTGCGTAAGATTCCAGGTTTTCATATTCTAACAAAGGAACCACACTCAAACTTTGGTTCCTTAGCACTCCGCCGTTTGTCTGTGAAAGCCTTAGATTTTGCTTGGTTCTGTTCAACTGTCTTTCTCACATCATCCTTGTTTGGGGCATCAGGTCATGCCTTTAACAATCCAGCAATGTTCAGTTTAGTAGTCATCTGTTTCCCATGAAGTAACTGCAGGTGATCTTTGTGTTGTGGCATGTCGTGTAGCCTGGTATGCTTGCAAGAAATCAGTAGTGAAGGGTATCCACAATAGCCCTTCCAGTTTAGCTGTTTGCAAATTCTCTTTCAAACTTCTCTTAAACCATTCGATTTCCCCATTGGCTTGAGGGTAATATAGGGATGACCTCCTGTGTAAAATGTTCCTCTCTGCTAGAAAAGTTTCAAACTCCAGGGAAGTAAATTGACTACCATTATCTGAAACCAGTTCTTTGGGGTTACCTTCCCGGCTAAAAACTGAAGAGAGGAACTTAATTACTGTAGCAGAAGAAATGTGCGATGTAAACGCTACCTCAGGCCATTTGCTGAAATAGTCTATTAAAGCGATGGCATAACGACAGTCAATTGGAGCAGTATCAAAGGGTCCTACAATGTCAATCACCACTTTTTCCCATGCAGATTCAGGAAGAGGAACAGGCTGTAATGGAGGGGTACATGTCACTGCTGTCTTATTATGCATTTGGCAAGTAACACAGGATTTTATGAGTGCTTCAGTTTGAGAGTCCATCCGTGGCCACCAATACAGATCCCATAGTCGTTGTTTGGTTCTGACAATTCCTTGATGAGTATCGTGTGCCAGGTGTATGAGTTTTGACTGTAATTCTTCTGGCACAAGTAGCCGGTGTGTACCTCGTAGCACACAGCCATCGAGCAAAGAAAGTTCATCCCGAACTCTAAAATAAGGCAGCAAAACTGGGTCAAGGTTTTTAGGGTTCAGTAAGAGGCACATCTTTAAAGTAATGCAAATAGATGGAATCAGGTAGTATAGATACTGCTGAGCCAGTGTCCAACATTAGCTGAATAGAGTGTGATTTGCCTGAGGGTATGGCAGAAACATTTACAGGGCACTTTATCTGTTCTGGAGTATGTGCAGTAGTGATTTTGTCTACACTCAGCACAGTAACATCTGGTATTGTAACTGCATGCACCTGTTGATTGAACTAGCTACTGCGACATACTTTAGCAAAATGCCCAATCTTTTTGCAATGATTGCACTGAGCTACTTTTGCTGGACATCCTGTGTAGCTTGCAAGATGTTGTGGGGATCCACAGCAAAAGCATGCTTTTACTGTATTTTGCATTCTCTAATTCAGTGGCTTTACATTAGTTTTCCTTTTGCAATTGTTTGTCTGCAGTGATAGTGAACTCTTCTGCAAAGGAGTCACAGTCTGGACTGGGCCTCCTGTACCCGTGCTCATTATTTTGGCTTCAGCTGTAGCTGACTCAATCTGAGTAGCAATGGTTATTGCTTTTTCTAGTGTAAGTTGTGGTTCTAGAAGTAAGCATTCTCTTACACGAAGCATGGTTGTTTTCTCAATGAGCTGGTCTCTAATCATCTCATCTGCCATATTCCCAAAGTCACAAGTTGCAATCAGACTCCTCAGGGAGGCAATATACTGCATTATAGTCTACCCTGGTTTCTGCTCACGCTGGCGAAATCTGTAGCGATTAGCTACTACATTCACTTTTGACACAAAAAAGTTCTTTAATGCAGTGAGTGCAGTCTCATATTTATCATCTGCAAGGGGAAAAGTGTAGAATATACGCTGCCCTTCTGCTCCAAGGCAGTGGATTAGCAGAGCACGCTTTCTTACTTCAGAAATCTCTGTAGCACTGATTGCAAGCAGATAAGTCTCAAACATATGGATCCAGGCAGTAAAAGCAATTGGAGGCTCACCTGGGCTTTGCAGAAAGGGTGCAGGTGGGTTCAGAGGCAGAAGATCCATCCTCGTCGCCAAAATGTTGTATCCACCAGGCAAGGTATTAACAAACTTTAACAGAACTTTATTTACAGTGGAAATCTCTTTACTAAGCTGTAGCCGCACACTCTGTAACTCTCCCAGCCTCCTCAACTCCTCCCCCCTCCTTCCTGTTTCCTGTCCTTTCAGACTCCCAACAGCCAGTGCTCCCAGTTCTAATAATACAAGCAGCATCTAAACACCACACACATTGGGCCTGATTTGCTAAACTGCACATAAGCAAAACAGCATGCACAAAATCATGTGAGCAATAAAGTGCCTGAGTGACAATGCATGAAATCCAAAAAATATATACATTATGGAGACATTCACATTTTCAGCAGGTTACCAAACACATGGACCTTTTGAAAATTTGGCTTCATGTTTCAAATTTCTACTTTTAAATCTACTTTTAAAAACAGTTGGAGTCTTAAAATTAGACTTAAAAGCCAATGATTTGTGCCTGTGGATGCAGCAGTATTCCATCAGCAATAGAGTCAATTCTCTTTAAGCGTCATGACTGTTTGCATAAATAGAAATGACAGTTTACAGGTAAATCCCACACAGTGTGGAGTCCATTCATTTTAAATGTTATGCTTAGATGGCCACAGCAGCATAATAATGCAAAGACAGGCATGAAGCCTTCAATAAAATTGCACCCTCTGGGTCAGTGCCACTGCATAGCATGTTTTGGATATTTACAGAATTATTATGCACTAGGTGGTCAATCAGAGCCCAGTCTGTGTGTCATAAATACTAAGCCCAAAGGTCACAGGAGCAGACTGCACTGAACCATTTCTTGTGTCCATGGTCACCAGGGCATAATACCTATATACTGCAGTTGCTATCACTCATTTAAGCCTTCCTTAAAGTGATTCTTCTACACGCTGCACCTGTTGTATTATTTTATTAAGTGTATCCCTTGACACACACCTCTCCTGAGCACTGCACTGTCACTTTCTCATCTTCCCTCTACTCATAGACAACAATACCAATAAAATCAGGAAGTCTGCTCCTTCCACCTCCAGCTGTCTTGTTGAGTTATCAGTTGATGGCAGATGGTTTTGGGGGTCTCTGGGAGACAGACACATTGCTAACGTTGCCTCAATGTGCTGAACTTTAGTTTTCCCCAGCACCTGTTTTTCATCAGCAAAAGGCAGAGGCCGGAAGAACACAAGACCCCTGGTTGAGTGATGTAAACAGTTTTTATCACAGACACACAAGCCACAATAGTCTCATTGAGCTAGACTGAGCATCAATAGCAGGGTAGGCATGGTAGCATGGGCAGCAGCAGCGGTGGTATGTCTTAGCTGTGCTGTATACATTCCCATAGATTTCAGGTGAGTTTGCACTCAGCACGGCTAGCCTGGGCTGCTGCGACCTGTGCTACCGTGGCTATGCTACTATTTATACTCACACTAGCTTGATGAGCGCTAGCGCTAGTGTGTGACTGTGAGCTGGCAATCACACCCCTAGCTCGTAGCATAGACAAAGCCTTAAAGGTGCAGCACTGCTGTAAGCTGAGCTGCTCTATGACTTTTTTCCAAGTGAATTGTGGGAGAACTTTTCGGAATTGCAGAAAGGCATTGGAGGACTAGCATCACTTTAGTGACCCTAGCCTGAGTCCACAGTACAGTGTGGTCATATTAGCAAGTGGACAAGTTGTGCTCACTAGAGTTTCATCCTCAAGCCCTTCTCAAGTGAAAAGCACCATTACTCTCCAGTTAAGGGTTTTTGTGTGTGGACGAGACTCGAGTTTGGGGCAACACTCAAGTTAACTTTGCAGCAAAGACAAGCCCTTTTGAAAAGTCTCCTGTATGTCCTGGCTCTACCCAGTCAGTCCCACCCAATGGATGGCTCTGGGGTCCCTTGGCAAAGCTGGGGTTGCGGACCACTAGCAACGCTACAAACACCCCTCACCCACATCAGACAGACCTTGCACCGCAGGGAGCTTGCAGCTCCCAATTCTGCCTGTAGCACTCAGGGAACAAATCGTGCCCTAGGTTTGCTTTCTGTGGCGGGGGGAGGCTGTTTCATCCAGAGTAAGTCAACCATCAAATTTCAGCCAGAGGCTAGAAGAAGTCGTTTGCGGGGACTTTTTTGTTTTGTTTTGTTTTTTGTTTATTTTATGAGACCAGAAGGAGATTATTGCAGTCAATTTTTCAAGAAATTGCAAAACATACCATCAATATTTAATACGAGTAAAAATGTAACTGTTTTATACAATGTCCACAGATATGAATTACCCATTAAAGGAGTCTCTTGTGCCTCATGGAGGATTTTAAAAATATAATATTGGGGCACTGTTCACTTCTATTGAAAGTTTTATAATCCAGAGCAAATATTTATTGCAGAACATTAATCCTCTCTTCACACATATAAAATACGTCAAGAATCTGGCAAATTCTTTCATTCTCTCCTGAGAGGGAAGCCCAAATCCACAAAATTATTTAGGTTCCTTCCATTGTGGCTAGTCTTATGAAAGGAGACACAAAGACCTTGGCTTGGTTAGCCTAACCAAAAGAAGGCTGAGGGGGGATATGATTGCTCTCTTTAACTATATCAGAGGGATAAATACCAGGGAGGGAGAGGGAAACGGTGGGGGCAAAAGACCTCTCTGGCTTCAAGATTAGGCTAGATAAGTTTATGGAGGGAATGGTTTGATGGGATAACGTGATTTTAGTCAATTAGGCAATAACGTTCCATCGCTGGTAAAATGAGGGTCCGGCTGGAGAATCTTGCCTGTATGCTCGGGGTTCTACTGATCGCCATATTTGGGGTCGGGAAGGAATTTTCCTCCAGGGTAGATTGGCAGAGGCCCTGGAGGTTTTTCGCCTTCCTCCGCAGCATGGGGCAGGGGTCACAAGCTGGAGGATTCTCTGCGACTTGAAGTCTTTAAATCACGATCTGGAGACTTCAACAGCTGAGTTAAGGGAAAGTGGGTGGGTCAGCTTTTGTGGCCTGCATCATGCGGGAGGTCAGACTAGATGACCATAATGGTCCCTTCTGACCTTAAAGTCTGAGTCTATGAGTCTACCTTTGTGGCTCTCAACTGGAGGTGCTTTTCACCAATAAATGAGGCAAATTATATTGCCAAAATGAATTTGAATGGATGGGCATATTTTTGTTATAAATGGGTCAAATCCTGCAGTCCTCACTAAGGAAAAATTCTCATTGTAGTCAATGGACGTTTTGCCTGAGTAAGGACTGCAAGTTATAGATCTCAATCTACACTGCAAAATAGAGATGCAATTATAGATGGTCCTTAGAATATGGAATTCAGTCCTTACCACTTTTATTTTGGAAACTATTTAGGAATATTTGCAAGTGAATCCTCACAAAATTCCTGTGTTGGAAGTACTGATTGCTCTTTCTATTTTGCAGATGACAAAATTGAGGGAGAGAGGGGAAGACCTAAATTTTCATCACGGGAATACAAGAAGTTAATTTCCCAAGGTCACACTGAAAGACAGGGTAGACAATTTGTGAGTTTCTGACTCCCAATCTTACATTCAAGCTTTGCCTCTTTCTCTTGCCACTGTTACAGCATGACCTTTAATTTAAATTACCATTAAATTTAGAGAGTTACACTGGGGATGAATTTGGCCATGGTATTTGTGGGAAAGCAGAAGAATATCACGTATGGAGGGAGACTTGATCGGTATTTAGAGTTATTAAGAAACAGAAGGTTTTGTGACAAAAGCCCTCAGTACCGGTATTAATGTAAACAGTTTATACAGTGGCAGTAGATGGGGCTCAATAATATGTAACATCCTTTTTTTTTTTTTTTTGTAGGACCACTTTAATTTGTTGTTGGGCATTGCAACAGGTTCTCTCTGTGTAGATCATGCCATGCATTTCTTAACGGGTTTAGCAACTGCTGCCTGAAAGGTCCTGAACCACAGCTTTACTAAGGCATACAACACAAACAAAGCTTCTCCTCTGCTGACTAAAGAAAAGGAAAATGTACAACACTGTTTAACATTTCTTCCCGACAAAGAGGCTGAGGTTCTGATTTTCCTCTCATGTCAGTCTTACATTGATTAAACTCCATTGACTTTGATGGCCTTATCCCTAAATAAGTTACATAGGTCTGAGGATCTAAATGTTGAACGACAATTAATGTAATCTTTTTAAACTTTCATTTTAGTAAAATAAAATAAAAGTGCTTTAGGCTCTTAGGGCTCAATCCTGAGTTCGGCAGCAAATCCATGTTTGCAGGATCAAGTCCATAGTATAATAGGTGGAACTTCGGAAAGAGGGTCAGTTTTCAGAAGGGACCAAGTCCAGTATTCCAGCAGGGGGCTCAGGAATGCAAGCTGAGTAGCAGTGGTTGAAACTCAGAATTTGCATTCCATGGAAAATTCTGACATTTTGAAATTTCCTTTTAACCCAAAAACTGGAAATTTCAAAATTTCCTTTGAAATGCATTTTTTGAAGGAAAAAAAAAAGTTTTGTAAATATCAAAAACAGGTATTGAAATATTTCATTTTGATAAGGTTCAAGCATTTCTTTATGACTTTATCATTTTGACTGTTCTATCATAAAAGTAAAGTACATATTATATAATAGAAAAGTTGAAGCAATAAAATCAAAACAAATCATTTTGACCATATCAAAATGTTTCAATCATTTTTTCACCAAAATGTTGATGAAATCAATATGCTCCCACAAAAGGTTTTGATTTCATCACATCATTTTCTGATGGAAAACTGTTCTGTCAGGAATTTTTCAAACAGCTCTGAAGCTGCTCCAGAATTCTGGTTATCAAAGTCTAGGATCCCAGAATTTACTACTGGCTATTCAGCATGCTTAATAAAGATCTGTTTTGAACAAGTCTGTCTGCCTGCCACATCACTTATTGCCAATGATACAAATAAGGCTTAATCCAAAACCCATTAAAATCAATAGAAAGATGTTAATTGATTCCAACAGACTTTAGATCATGCCCATAGTTTGCAACTGTATTTTCCCCTTTCTTTTTCAGCTAGGAGACTCTTACATACTTACTTAGACACAAAGAAGAACATAAACAATAAAGGAAAGGAGAAATTGCTAACCGAAGCAAAATAAAATATGGGCAGCCGAACACCTAGCATGGGTCTACTAGGTAAGCATGCTTTCTTAACTAAATCTCCTGCTTTGCAGCTTTCAGTGTCTGGGGACAGAACTTTGAGCTGGTCTTGCAGCATCATTTCTTAATAAGGTACTTTCTCTAGTCTGCCAAATTAAAGCCCCCTATGATTACATAGCCACAGAGCCAGAGAAGTAGTTTCTGGATAATGTAATTTTACTGTCTGTACAGAACCTTTTGCATAGTGGAATACAGTATTACTCTCCCACGACTCCAGTGGTGCTAGTGATGCCAGGGTGCTTCCTTTTGCCTGTGCGGTAAGGCTGTGTTGGTGTCCAACCGCAACGCCCCTTCAACACATGCGTTTTCTCCCCTTCAGTTCTTTATTTTGTTGCTTCTATTGCCCTATAGTAAATCTTGGTTTCATTTGTCATTCTCAGTTTTTAAAAGAGCAATGCAGACAATAATCATTTCACATGCATAGTTGTAATTGTGTAATACAAATTGACCAGTTCCAATTTGGAAACAAATATTTACCCAATTAAGAAATATTAAACAAGAAAATTATTAATTATTATTGTGTAGGTCACTACATAGGCAGTTTTATTATGTGTTATCAATGAATGAAGAAAATACCAAGACAAACTCATGCCCATTAGACTTTGCCATAGTTACAGGTATGAGTTTGGCTCACTGATGCTAGTTACCCATAGGTAAATATGTATTCTAGCTATGTTCAGAGATACCAGCAATAAAAATAGTTTAGTTAAAGCAGTTGAGTTAGGTTAGAAGCAGTTATGCAGATATAAATGCAGATATAAATGTGCTTATACTCTCGTATAATGTACTCCCATATGGGAAGGGGACTAAGCTATACCAGTACAAGGTACCTTTGTATCAGTGTAAGTGAGTCCACATTAAGGGTTGTGCAGGTCTAACTTATCTGTGAAAAAATCTCACCTGTGACACTGCATGTAGGACAGACCACATTTCGATAAGGAAAAATACAGTGTACTTCACTTAGGAAGGAACAATCAATTGCACACATACAAAATGGGAAATGACTGCCTAGGAAAGAGTATTACAGGAAGGGATCTAGGCTCATAGTAGATCACAAGTTAATATGAGTCAACAGTGTAACCCTATTGCAAAAAAAGCAAACATCATTCCTGCCTGTATTAGCAGGAATGGGCTTAAATTGCAGCAAGGGCAGTTATGTTGGACATTAGAAAAAAAAAACTAGAATAAATTGCCGAGGGAGGTTATGGAATCTCCATCATTGGATGTTGTTAAGAGCAGGTTAGACAAACAACCTGTCAGGGATGGTCTAGATCAGTGGTTCTCAAACTAGGGCCGCCGCTTGTGCAGGGAAAGCCCCTGGCGGGCCGGGCCAGTTCGTTTACCTGCCGAGTCCGCAGGTTCGGCCAATCGCGGCTCCCACTGGCCGCGGTTCGCCGCTCCAGGTCAATGGGGGCTGCAGGAAGGGCGGCCAGCACATCCCTCGGCCCACGCTGCTTCCTGCAGCCCCCATTGGCCTGGAGCGGCGAACCGCGGCCAGTGGGAGCTGCGATCGGCCGAACCTGCGGACACGGCAGGTAAACAAACTGGCCTGGCCCGCAAGGGGCTTTCCCTGAACAAGCGGTGGCCCTAGTTTGAGAACCACTGGTCTAGATAATACTTAGTCCTGCCATGAGTTCAGGAAACTGGACTAGATGATCTTTCAAGGTCTCTTCCAATCCCACAATTCTATGATTCTGTGATCTGTGCCCATCAATACAATTCTGCTCTGTCCTGTAGCGGTTTCATGTTGTTCTTCTAGAGTAAAGCAACACCACAGTAAGATTATATTTGGTTCTGTGGTCCTATAGCATGATAGCCCCGTTGAAGTCAGTGGAGCTATGCCAATTCTTACCGAGGAGCTGACTCATCACCTATGATTACCCTAGCAATGTGAGTATCACAATATCAGGTACCTTACTTCAGAAGCAAGTAAAGATGCATAATTATTTATGAATGACAGTTAATCTTCCCATACACACTGGCAGAAATGATTAATGGGTAAACTCATGACTGAGTGACACATCACTGTTTAATAATGTATCTTTCTTATTAGCCTTGCACTGGTGTTCAGGCAAAAGTGCTAGAGGTCTTACATTATTTGACAAATTCTGCAAACGTCTGACTTCAACATGTATTTAGCAATATTCATTCTAGTTCAACAATTCATTTTAACCCCATTGTATCACAGTCAGACGTACTTTTATACAAGTAATGGAAAAAATATTCAAAAAATGTCATGATTTTTTTCAAATCAATTAATGGACACTTTTTTTCCTTTTAATTACCGCCCAGCTGTAACCACACTACTATAACTTGGCAACAGATATAATGTTTACAAAGATTTGGCACATGAATGAGAATGACAATTAGTGTTATGACAACATGGTTTCAGTAAAAGAATTGTGTCCAATTTAGACTCTCAAAATGCCAGGTTATATCAATTTATTTTCAAGAGTAATGTAATTTATACTGGCATATGAAGCACAGTGACATTCTAGTAAACAGACAGATCAACTTTGGGGATGGGGATGGAAGTGAGTATTAGAAGGTCACTAAATTAACAGAAATAAATTGCAGGATGTGGCAAAAGTGAAAACATTTGGAAAACACCCAAACCACAGAAAACACATTATCCCAAAACTTTGGGCAATGTCGTTTAGTGATTAGGGAAAGACATACGAAATCTAAAGAATACAGTAGGCATGTGCTACAAGGAATTCAAGTGAAGTATATGAACAGTATTAGAGGCACTTGAGTTAAACCTACAGAGAAAGCCATAGTTAAACTTTCCTAATACTTTCCATTATAAGCCATTTCCCCTCACTTATAATTCTGCCAAACTTTAGACCATTGGTCTAAAATTTTCCATGCTCACACACTAACTGATTTTTTTTTTAAATAAAAGTTTCAGCAAAAACAGTTCAGCTGTTTCTGAGTTTAGGGTAAATGGGTGGTTTTGCTAATGTTACATTCCACCCCCTCCCCAGTTGTTTCTTTGAAGAGCTGTAACAGGACTCGAAATTTGGCAGGATAATAGTCTTGGGGTCAGAGAGAGATGCCTTTTGCTGACCTGGTAACTTAGTGCTTGACTTTATAACCATAATATTCTTTTATTGTATAGTTTATAGAGCTTGTTACCATGTCTTGTTGTTTTAAAGCTAAATAAGCATGCAATGCTACTTATGTAGAGAAGGTTGGCCCAGTGGTTAGGCCACTACCCTGGGACTTGGGAGATCTGGGCTCAATTTCCTACTCTGCCACAGGTTTCCTGTGTGACCTTGGACAAGTCATTTAGGCTCAGATCTGCAAAGGTACTTAGGTGCCTAACTCCCATGGATTTCTTATTCACTTTTGAAAGGGCTTGTCTACACTATCCTGCAGTTTGGACTGTGGGGGGTGTGAACAGAAGTGCACACCAAAGTGCTGTGTTGCAACTCCCCCGTGTAGACTCTGTGGGCTTGAATTAAAAGATTCCTAGTTCACATTAACATAGTCCTCTTCAAACAGGACTACATTAATGTGCATTAGGGCCCTTTAGTTTGCACCTGCAGCACCCACATAGGGGAGTTTCAGTGCAGCATTTTGTTACTCATTGATATTTTGCACCCCCATAATTTCAGCATAGACATAGTCAAAGTCACAGGGGGCCAGATTTTCAAAGGGATTTAGGTGCCTAACGATGTGGATAGGCACCTAGTGTGATTTTCAGAAACATCTAAGTAAATTAGGTGACTAACTCCCATTTCAGTCAATGCAAATTATGTATCTAACTTTTGAAAATCTGTCACTTAGGCCTTGCAATGCTGAGTGGAGCAACACTTAAATACCCTTAAAAATCTGGGTTTCACTTCACCATCTATAGAATGGGGATAATACTACTGCCTCATTGTCTCACTGCAATGTTGTGAAGATAAATACATTAAAGATTGCAGATTGGTCAGATACTACAGTAATGGGGGACACCTTAGACAACACTGCAAGCAAGTTCCTATAACTGTAATTGTATTCCTCTCTCCACTTCTTTACTAGCTCAGGAAAGAATACAGATGTTCAAGTTCCACTATCATCAATAGCATCAATGTGGTCCTATCTAGAGATGCTGGGGATTAAATTCCTTTTTATCTCTTTTTCAATGCTATTTTAAATTTAGGAAAACAGTGTTAAATCCGATAGCTGATGATGTCACTTTTCCTGAGTAAACCGTCATATATGACTGATATGAGGACAGATCTCCTCAGGCATTTTCTCAGTAGTAGCAAAGTAATTCTTCAAACAAAAACGCCTCTGTGATTGGGTGTCAGTTACTGGATTTTTCTGTTATTACTTTCCAATTATTTTTTCTCAAGTATATCCTGCAGCCGCTTCTTTATATCGCATCCCTCCCATTCAATTTTATTTCATGCTGCTCCTAGCTAAGAAAAGATATTTTATATTCAAGACTTGAAGCTCCTTAGTGTTGGTATCAATCAAGTTCAGTTCTTGAAAAAAAGCAGGCACAACTATTACAGTGACAAAAGTGGGCACCACAATTACAGTGGTAAAATATTTTCAAGGGCACTATTATTATATGCAGTTGTACCAGCACCTGAATCTATGATCTTGTCAGATCTTATAAGCAGTGCAGGGTCAGACCCAATTGTATTTAGATTTGAGATGGCCAATATCCAAAACAAGCTACAGTAGATATTAGTTTCCCCTTTTAGTCAGTACTAAATCAGTGCCTCAGAGGGTGGTAAGGGTCACGGTGCTGTTGTAGGTGTCAGTGACAATGTGGTCTAATGCAGTGGCTGTGAGATAGGAACATTTGAGACTTATTCCTAGGTGCATCTCTGAATCACTGTTTGCCAAGTTACTAAACCAGTCAGCATCAGTTTCTTCATTTCAATTTATACTTAATTCACCCATTTATACTCAATTTTTAGTTGCCCAGCTTGAGATGTCCTAAAATGACCTGACCTTCAGAAAGTGCTGAGCAACCATCCTCTGAGAACCAGGACCCTTTATAACGCTCTCAACGTGAGCACCTCAAAATTGAGAAACCTAAAACTGCTAGTCACCTTTGAAAAACTTGGCCAAAAATGTTATCATGTGCATTTATTGGACGGAACTATAATCAGCCACTTAGATTAGGGTAGAAAGTTAGTCACCAATTATACAATAGCCATGGAGTCTAATGTGTCACCTCCTCTGTCTCTATCTCACTTGCCCAGCTTTGTGACCATCCCCTCTCCAGCCCTTGGCTACTAGTGCTCCCAGCTGTGGAGAGATAGGGAAGACGTTACCTAATTATGCTTACGTGTAACATGGTGAAATAATAGACTACGTGTTTGGATGGAGAAACATACAATACCTGTATGAGGGGAAGTATGTAATTAATCTATTTAAAATCAGATGTAATCTGCTTATTAAAAAGGAATACAAATCTCCTTTCTGCAGTCTATTATAACTTAAAATCAAGATTTTAAAAGAGCAACATATATTAAAAATGCTTGTTGCTGTCAGAAGTATATGCTCTTCATGATATGCTCATTTATTTTTCTCCTCCATTGTGGAGGACACAATAAAAGCAACACAAGCTGCATAAGAATGTGTTTTATCATAGAGGAAGTCATCAAGAAACTCCTTCAGAGGAGTAGACAATATGCAGATCAAAACATTTTGCTGTGCGATTCATCTATTTCTAGAAACAAGTCTTGGATGCAACACTACTATTAAAGGAAAAGGCCACTGGGACAAAAAATTATTTCCTTTGGTGATGCAAATAACAGAAGCATGCTAACTCTAATGTTGGCACAGCTACCAGAAAGAAATCTTCTATCCCTTTTAGTATTCAAGACATTGCTCCGTTGCCTTATTCATATGAAATTCAGCATCTCTTTTGAAAACAACAAAACAATGACTTTGTCTCCATTTTAATTTGGATGGAGTTCAAATTAAACTATTATGAGAGATAAATGATATAATGAGAGCTGCATGCAAACTACTATAAAGAATGAACAAGCAAAATGACCTCTCAGATGTTTGCATTTTTCTTTCTTGAACTTATTGAAATTTTAATGTTCTAGGTAGTAAAGTCAAGTTTCATATTCAGCTCTCCTGTTAATGGTAACATGCACATGACAGATTCCAACTAAGCAGAAAAATAGGACATTAGGATGCCAACCTAGCCTTCCGTTATTATCAAGAATAAATGAACTCAACTTACATAGAATTTCTCTATTAACCCTTCGGAAAATGCACTCCTACATATAGTACATCCTTCTAAATGTTAGTTTGGCAAGCAAATGCCAAGTGTTTCTGACATTTAGGAGAAATTTCCAAAACCTTTATTATTATTTTAAGGTTCTAGTTGTGAAAAGAAGATACACCAAAAATAATGGTGAAAATTGTGGCCCCTCAGCTTGCTTTTCAGCAGAAAAGTCCACCAGCCTATACAAAATGGCATCTTCAGTTTCACAGCTCCAGGTTTTGAATTCTGTATAAATGATCCAGTCAGATATATAGTGATGAACATATTATGTTAGTGGGCATAATTATGCTAATGAACATTTCTTCAAGGAATCATTATCCATTATTCTTTAGACAGTTAGATATAATTTGAAACCAGTAGAACATGTTTTGAAAAACTGGTTTAACTTCTCCAGGGCAATCATGGACCATAAAAGATTGTCTTTTATCACCACCTCCCCCTAAATTCCCAGGACATGAATCTACATAAAATTTCCCACCGTAGCCATCACCTCAATGAGAGTTGTCTACCTTCTGTAACTTTTTGATTTCAACAGTGCACTAATCAAACAAACAAACAATACTCTTTGATTTCTGTATCATCCATAATATTCCTTTATCCATCCTTAATCACTTGCAGGAACTTTTGTCTATATTCAGTGCCTGGGGTCGTTGGATACTGCCAGAATATGGCAGGGCTATGCCCCCCCCCCCTTGTGGAAATATGCCCAGTTGCAGTAGTGCAAAGCACTAGGATACCCTCTCCACTTGGGTGTCAGAGCCAGGCAGGGCAGAACTTAAAGGGGTGTGGACAAGGCTCTTTGGCATTGTGCTGATCAAAACATCTCCCAAGCATCCTTCAACAGAGTTCCTCAGGACTCCTAGCACCGGTTAAACTGCACTCTCCTGGCAAAACCTTCAGGAGAGATTAGTAGTGACAGAAATTTGTCTACCCTTGGCAAATAAATGCCCCCTCAAGCATAGCTGCCCCCCCTCCCGGTCCAAGGCGATGCAATTTGCACCTGATGTGCCAGTGAGGGTGACTCTAACCTCTATAAGAGTGTTGCATATTATATTGTATTCTGTAATGCTGGCAGTATTTACCATACTCTATTGTATGGGCCTGATTTCAGATTCCTGACCTCCACCTGTGTACATGCGTGCATACTTGTATGCACACCATTTTTGCTAAGACATGCACAATATGGGGACAGTCTAATAAAAGTGCATGGCAGTCATAGGTTTTGCATATGAAAAAAACATTCTCCAGATTGGTTTAGCACATTTGAAATTACTACCTGTAGGTGCTGGTATTAGCATCATCCAAATGTGTGCACACAGTACCATGGGGGCCACCAGTTGAGACCTGAAAACCACACTCTTGGGGCTAGGTCCTTAGCGGGTATAAATCAATATCTCTCCAAGGAAGTCACTGCCATTTCACACCAGCTGAGGATCTGGCGCTATATGTTTATACAAGATGGAGTTTTCTGATGACTAAAAAAATAAAAAATCCTTGGGATTTGATACAAGAAGTTTCTTTTCACTGTGCAACTGAGTTAGTACAAGTTTGCATAAGCAAGAGTGTATGTGAGCTATACTAGAGCTAATAGGCTTTTGTTTTCTACTGTTGGATGGGAAGGATGGTCCAGGGTAAACTAGAATGCCAGTGCTGTTATTTCATAACCCGAAGACTTAAAAAAAAAAAAAAAAAGACGGCTGAAGTACATCTCTGTGGTGAGCTATGGAGGCCCACAGCATTTATAATAGAGACTGATTTATGAAGATTGAATCTTGTTGGGATTGTGGAAATTGGTATCTAGTTTTGCCTTCGTTTTTCAAAATCTACCTTACAGAACAGACAAGAGAGAAATCAATTTTCCTTTTATCATTATTTAAGCATTTATATTTCTTAACTTTGTTCAAGAAAACCTTAAGGCCTCAGGAAAAGGATATGCCATAAGTAAACAGAACAAGCATTATGTGAAGCCATCTTTTAGATGCCAGTCTGACTCACAATATTAAGGTTCTGATTTAACATGTAGAGAAAATGAATGAGTTTGTGAATCAGTGTTTAGTAGTTTAG
This sequence comes from Terrapene triunguis, assembly GCF_002925995.2. Taxonomy (NCBI): domain Eukaryota; kingdom Metazoa; phylum Chordata; order Testudines; family Emydidae; genus Terrapene; species Terrapene triunguis. Next base: position 2,947,325 of record NW_020698262.1, on the reverse strand, counting down.
AAAATGGGATTTGAGATTGCTCTAAACAAGGTCATAAAGACCTTTCAACCTTTCTTTTTATTATTATTATGATTTTTATAAATGTATTGACTGGCTTGACAGCGCATCACAGAAAAATATCTACATGCTTCCCATAATGAAACAGTGTCATTACTTTATCTTGACAAACTCCCAGTGCAATTGTAACCAAAATAAATGATCTCTGAGACAGCAAAGAAGTGTCAAAACAGGAATTGGTATAGCATAGACCTGAGATATTTTCCATTTGCAGACCTTCATATGAGTGTCTTTTTTCATAGTTTTAGCCATAAATTGAATAGCATAATTTGATGATAGACGTGAAACTGTGTATTAGTTTTTATTTTGACAAAATCATTAAACATCACATAGGTTGAAAAATGAACCATGAGGCTCTAAGCCAGCTTGAGAAGATTGCACTTCATAAACTGAATTGCTCACATGGGCAACATTTTGGTAGAAGTTATAGATTTTCTAGCATATCCCTGATAGATAGCACTAATATAACTTCAATAAAAACTCAGGATATGTCAATATAAAAAAATTCTAACATTGAAAGATGTAAGATACTTCAGCTAATAAATTGCAAGGCTACCTGTTCCTTGAGGTACACTAATTTACACACTGTATTACAAGTAACAAAACCATCTAAGTTATGGTAGGCAGCTGCAGGTATGCTGCTTATATAAATTGCACCAAGTTAAGTTACTGATGCACAGCAGGGTAGTAACTGCAAGTGCAGAGCTAGAAAAAATATTAGAGCTATGTAAAAACACCTGGATTGTTTTTAATTGCTTGATATAATGCATTCTTTAATGTGAAAAAACGTATTTTTCATACACCATCACTGCTCTCTTTCAATATGTTTCCATCACTTGGACTCTCATTTACCTCCCTGATCTCTATTCATTTTTGTCACATTACTGCCACGACCAAATCACTGGTTTGATGGGAGACCAAGCAGATCCAAGATGTTGAGAAATGTGAATTTACAGGTATGCTGGCATAGGTGTAGTTTGACTTCTATATTTGGGGGGGAGGGCTTAATAGTATTAATAATAGGTACAGGTCTAACTTCCAGATTGTAAATGGGTCCATGGGTGTTCCCACTTATCTTAGCTAGTACAGACATTCTGTTTCTAGCCTGCAGATTCATATACCTCCCTAATCCTGTCTACCAAGAAATGAGGTCTCACCCATGTCCAATTACTCATGTCAAGACAGGTCTATATAATTATATGGGGCCTTTGTGAGTTTTAGGAGAAATTTCTTAACAAAGGTCATGAATTGAGTGTACTGACTGTCTGTGATCATTTAAAAACAAATACTGCATTGTAAATTAAATACTATGTTGTGTTCCTAAATAAATTATGTTGAGGCAGTGTTAATAATGCATAATGAAGCTCTCACAAGTCAGGATGTGTGAACATTAACTCAGCTCCCACTGCATACACAAGTTGGTAGTAATATGATCACAAATTAATCAAAAACTTTTTAAAGGACTCAAAGACTTATTGTAAAGTGTGGACATGAGGGGACAGAGGAAACATTTAGTGTTGAACTTTCACATTTCCTGACTTTTAAGCACCCATATATGCAACACTAACTTTGCATTTACACAGCTTTTTGCATTTTATTTCTAAAGATCACATGTACAATTGTAAATGATTTTTCACATTTAAGACCCTGATCCTGCAAACATTTGCATTTTTGTGTTTTACTTTACTCACATGAATAGTCTCATTGAATTAAATGAGACTGCTCAAATGAATAAAGTTAAGCATGTACTTAAGACATTGCATAATCATTGCCTTACATTTTAAAGATTTTTTTAAGAAATGAAAGGAGTGAAGAAAAACATGCCCTCCGTGCTACAGCATACAGCAGAAAGATAACTCATTTGATGTCTATAAATTACAGCACCTCTTTGACAAAGGCGTCAAGTAGTGTCTGGGTGTGAAATTCATGAATGACACAAAGCTTATGTACCACTGAAATCCTATTTAAGCCATCAAAATAGGGTTTAAATGGGACTTTAGCAGTACATAGGCCAGGAGGAGGACTCTGGAAGAATTTCACCCTGTTGGCATTGCAGGCTAAGTATACAGCCAAATAACTGCTATTAGGTACATGACCAACCTAGTGCTACGTGCAGACACTGGCTGTATACTTAGCCAGGAATGCTAACAGGGTGAAATTCTTATAATAGCTGTTATTTCTTGTGTAGCTAACAAGTTCTGCTGATGTTGCTGGCTATGGTTTGTCAACCTCTTTTTTTAAGACCTAATCAATCTGCCCTTGCTACAAAGTTAATGAATATATGGAGCTTAACTGCATGTGTTCATGCATGCTCACCCAACCCATAGTTAAGTGCAGAGCTACCAAGTTAGCCACATTTTCTACACAGCATGTCAGCTCCTGTATTTTCAAATATGTATATAATTCATATTTTAAAACTATTTAACTTGATTTTCAGACCCTAGACAAGAATTTGTGAGCATGGTAATATGCATCTCTTTTGCATATGCACTGATGGATTTGGGTGAGAAAACCCTAATTTCCTCATTCGTCTAACTGGATAGATACATACCTATCTATGTGCATTCAGAATTCTGCCTAGTCAAAGTTTTGCCTGCAAAAAAAAGCATGGCAATGAAAGGTTGAAAAAAATCAGGCACTTTTTTCAAATTTTGCAAAGAGCATAGGGCCAGGTTTTCAAAAGAACTCAGCTTTCCAGAAGCTCCCATGGGGACCCATATAGCCAGGTTTTCAAAAGAGTTCACTTGCCAATATATTAATGTCTTTTTAAAATGTGGCTACAACTGTGCTGAGTTCTTTAGAATATCTGACCAATAATGCTCATTCAGGATTATTTAAATTGTAAAGTTAACAATTTTGTAACCATCTTGGTGGGGAAAAAATGATAAGCAGACTTTTCTTACAACTGGAAAAATTTCCAAAATGGTTGTGCGACTTTTCTTAAAGTTTAAACACACAAAACAAAAACCAACCAACCAACAAACAACCTTCAGGCAGAGACTGAACATGGAAAATTTGACCCCCAAAGTATTTTTGGACAATTATTAGTTTGAGAATTGTAGGTTACAATGATAGTGGCTTTGCATTTTTGCTGTATTTTGCTCAAACCAAAGTGGCTGCTATAACATTGACTTCAGATTAGGCCAAAAGAATTGCTAGTGCTGTAACTCAAAGAACAGAGTAAATAATTTTTTTGGAAAAAGCAGTCTTTTGAAACTAAGATAATATGTTCCCCATTTTCCCAGCCCCTTTTTTCCCATTTAAAAATCAGAGCAACAGACACGAATATTCTCTTCAGACCCAAAGGTTAATTTCCCCTAATACACAGCAATATGGAGTATTAGAAAATATTTAAAGCACTAATGTGAGTAGCAGTAAGTATTTAAAGAGGAGCTTTCATACTGAGGAAGGTTCCAGTGGCTGACATCTAAAAGTCCTATTGTGACAGGTTCGGTCAGAGAGACCCTCTTGGGACTGTCACCTGATGTGCTGGAATTACCTCTGAGCCCGTTTTCCCTGCCAGCTTGAGACTCTAGAACCCTGCCTTGTTGAGCCAGACACACCAGTATGCTGCAACACAGACCCAGCATCTGAACCACAACCCTGAAAGCTGCAGACTTAATTGAAAACAGCTGAGCAGGTTTCCTTTCTCCAGCTCCCAATGGGATCCAGACCCCAAATAAATCTGTTTTACTCTGTATAAAGCTTATACAGGGTAAACTCATAAATTGTCTGCCCTCTATAACACTGATAGAGAGATATGCACAGCTGTTTTCTCCACCAGGTATTAATCACTTACGCTGGGTTCAATAATAAACAAAAGTGATTTTATTAAGAATAAAAAGTAGGATTGAAGTGGTTCTAAGTAATAATAGACAGAACAAAGTAAGTCACCAAGTGAAATAAAGCAAAAACATGCAAGTCTAAGCCTAATACATTAAGAAACTGAATACAGGTAAATCTCACCCTCAGAGATGTTCCAATAAGCTTCTTTCACAGACTAAGCTCCTTCTTAGTCTGGGTCCAATCCTTTCCCCTGGTACAGTTCTTGTTAGTTCAAGCTCAGGTGGTAACAAAGGGGATTTCTCATGACTGCAACCCCTTTTGTTCTGTTCCAGCCCCTTTTATGGCTTTGGCACAAGGTGGGAATCCTTTGTCTCTCTCTGGGTTCCCCTCCTTCCTTCTAAATGGAAAAGCACCAGGTTTAAGATGGATTCCAGTATCATGTGACATATTCACACATCCTGTGAGACTTCATTACTCATTGGCTGGCACCCACGTATACAGGAAGGCTTACAAGGAAATAGAGACATTTACAACCAATTGTCCTAGTTGATGGGAGCCATCAAGATTCTAAGCCACTATTAATGGCCCACACTTTGCATAATTACAATAGGACCTCAGAGTTATATTTCATATTCCTAGTTTCAGATAAAAGAATGATACATTCATACAAATAGGATGAACACACTCAGTAGAGTATAAGCTTTGTAATGATACCTTACAAGAGACCTTTTGCATAAAGCATATTCCAGTTACATTATATCCATACTTATAAACATATTTTTATAAAAATATGGAGTGCAACATCACACCTATATCTGACCATTCCTGCATAAACCCATTTAAGTCTCTTAATTTGATATTATGATGCATTTTCTAGTCTCACTGAGCTTTCCCCTAGTGTTCCAGGACAGCAGTTTAAATCTTGGGTTAGATAGCAAAGTCACGTTGCCTCTGACCAAACAAAATAACATGAGAACATCAAGGCAGATTTTCCCATTTGGATTTAAAAAACATGAAGGGAAAATTAGAGATTCCCAAATTTACTATACAATAGACACATATAAACTACATCTCATCACCTATCAAATCTTCAAAAATTTTCAATGTGAGCTGTACGTAGTGGCTGTGCTCGCAGTAAGGCTGGATGTTCCATATAAAGAAGAGAAAATGTTTCTCCAAAAACTGTTTAAAAAATGACTTGTCATATACAGCACTCTAGAGATCAATACAACCTGCTGCTTATTCCCATGCAAGTCAGTGCTGATATTTGGAGTTCCCTGAAAAGATGTAGAAGCTACATGCATACAGACAGCATAGATAAGTAGTTAGTACAAATGACCTTCAGAATCCTTGTGGAAAGTCTAACCTGGCTATAACAATAGAGATGGTCAGTAGGTTCTGAGTTGATATGAGCACCTGATCTGGATATCAATGTTGCCATTGTTATAGATGGCTGTTTGGTCTGGAATGTTGTTCTCACTGGAGTGCATGCTGTTGGGAGGGCAGTGTGTTTAGCCTCAGTTATGTCTCTTCCAATGCCGCGCTGTGCTAAGGAGAGAGAGGTGGAGCACTGGAGTGCCCATGACTGGCGCAATGTCTCCTGAGAACCAGGGGGAGCAACTGGAGAAATACCCTTTGTTACAGTTATTGAAAAGAGGTAACTCATGCTTTTCCAGCACATCCATCTGGGATATAGCGGGGTGGAGCCATGAATACTTCCTCATCTTACCCAGACATGCCCTCTGAAGCCTCTGGAAGTAGGATATGGGGCCCCTTGCATCCTCCCGTAACGCAGCCATGCTGGAGTGGACATATCTGGCCCTTGTATTATCCAGTAGTTAATGCTGGCCAGAAAACAAGAATTCCATTTCAAAAGTAAAAGAAAATGAAGTTTTGACATTTGTTTTCATTCCAATGCAGAATGAAACAGAGACCTTTCAAAATGTTTAATGAAAAGACGAGAGTAAGCAAGCAAGAGTCTCACGTGAGAACAGCCAGTAGTTCAATGGTCAGGGTGCTCAACTGGGAGGGGGATCCATGGGTCCTACACACACCTATCACAATGTGTGGTATACCTTATCCAGTGCATTAAATGCCTTGACAACTGTGTGGGTGAAAACAGACCATCACTATGCTCTCAAATGAACTTACACAGAAAAATGATGAAAGACAAAATACTATCACCCATGGTTGAATACTTTTCACAAAGCAATCACTCCCTATGTGACCTATCAGTCCTCATCCTCAAAGGAAACCTTCACAACACACTCAAAAGATTATCCTGGGAACTTAAATTCATAACTCTGACCGAAAAATAGTTGTCTCTACAGAGACACTTGTTTTATGTCTCATTACAACAATTTGTAACCTACTAACCCTCCTTTGTCCTATGACTACTCAACTGTTAATTGACCACTTTATTTTGAGAGATTTCTTGCAATATGTGTTAGTCCCTTATGGTTAAAAATCTGTCGCACCTTGTATTTATCTTCAACATACTGGTTACCTTTTCCAGACCTGAAGAAGAGCTCTGTGAAGCTTGAAAGTGTGTCTCTTCCACCAAAAGAAGTTGGTCCAATAAAAGATTGCCTCTCTGTTGTACAATTTGGCATTAGCCCATTATCCTTGCTACTCATTAGTGTTTGAAAAATCTCAACATGATCAGTTTGGATCACATTAATTAATTATTACAGAACTGTAAATCCACTGCACCCAAAAGATCAGATGCATATAAGAATCTAATCTCGCATTCCGGGATTGGCAAAATTAGGCTGGAGAGTTTATGAGGACAGAATTTCTTGCAAGATTTTTGTTATATCACTTGGGATAAAAAAAACTGAGAGTGGAGCCTTTTTTTAAAAAAAAAGAGAGAACTCGAGCCCTTCCTCTTTCTTTTCTGCCAGGTACCAGGCAATGAAGAAGTGCACAAAAATGAAAGGCAAATAAAAAGGGTCAAGGGCTGAGAAATATCAAACCTTTAAACGGGTTTGTGTATGGTTTGTTTTGAGGTTTGAGTGAGTGATTGGATCAATTCGTCTCTCATCTGACCCAGTTCAATCATTCCCTATAATATATCATGAAATGTAGAAATATACAACACATGGATGCCTTAAAATTTTCTCTCTTGGACAAAGCAGATTATCCTGATGCCTACACTGCATTTCCTTCCAATGTGATTATTTCCCTTCTGGTGGACTCAGCCGACAAGGCTCATAGCATATGACACCATTCTATTTTTAAGACCAATATATATCAACCTTAGGGATCAGTTCCCAAACTGAGCATCAGGAAGAGACCTTTAATTGAATTAGAGAAGAACTTTTACACGCGGTCTCTGTAAGAAGGTTAAGTTCTAAGAAATACCACCTTGTAGAGTTCACATTGCACTGGAGTGTGAGCTAACTAAATCAGTTCCTGAGGCATTCTCACAATATCTTGGTAAATCTAGATGCTTCAGCTCTCAAAGCATCCTCTTTTACATGCTCTTGATCCACACATTGTTTTTACAAAGAAACACATCTCTTTGGAGCTGGGGCTCTTTTGAAGCCGTACCAATAGTCAAAAGGCTCTGGGGAATGCAAAGAGTGGAAGGTTTAGAAGAGAGAAGTAATGGCAAAGTTGCTCAATAGTTGGCATTGGTTTGTCCTCCTGTTGGGGGAAGAAAGTCAAATCATGATTTTGAATGTCAGTTTTGTTTTGTTTCATTTCTAATAACATAAAAGACACAGCAAAACCATTTTTTGCAGCTCTGTAAAGTTCAGTGCATTATCAATTTGCTGAGCTCAACAGGCTCACCGGTCTAGACCAGGTAGAAAAACAATCTCATAATACGAGGGATGGGCCAACCTTGAAAGGTTCAGTGGTTTGACTTGGTTCAGATGAGCTTAAGAAATCCCTTTCCTTTCTCCCACTAGTACTGCATGCTTCGAGTGGAGTGTTCCATCAGCTGTGCTTGATGCATTCATTGGATGGAAGCAAACAGGATGTCTGGAGTGTCTGCATATGTGAAGCAAGTGGTGGTCAGGGAAGAGCAAAGAGACTGTCATATCTCACATGTCCCTGGCAAGATTTTGAAAGGTCATGGGAAGGAAGCAACAATGGGAGTGAGGAAAATAATTGGCTCACAGACTGGAATGGGATGGGTGTGGAGCAGGCAGTCAGAATAGCAATAAGAACAGAACTTATTTTGAGCCAAACATGAAAAGTCCTACCCATGACACGGAGATTTAGAAAGAAGTTGGCTGTATGCTATACACCAATTATGACTACAAAAATCAATGTGGGTTTAACATACGAGCAATGGGTGTGTGATAAAGGAAGGGGGTGCGGAGGTAGCTCCCTTTTATGGACGCCCAATCAGCCAGTTAGCTATAAAATCCCTCTTGATAGCTGTTCTCTACTTGCTTTACCTGTAAAGGGTTTAAAAGTCTGACTGCATGCATAGGTAAAATGAAATGAGTGGGCACCTGGCCAAAAGAGCCAATGGGAAGGCTAGAACTTTTTAAAATTGTCCTTTTGTTTGTCTGTGGTTGTTCTCTCTGGAGAGGAGACACAGAGCAGCAATGTTGTAAGAAGCTTGTGCCAGGTATGAAAAGAATCATCACATCATACCTAGAAACTACTCATTTGAAACCCCCGGATATGTAAGTAGATCAGGAAATGTCTAGGAACAGGCAATTAGGTTTATCTCTTTTATTTCTGTAAGGCTTGTGGACTCCTGTGTGCTAACCCCAGGTGCTTTTGATTTGCTTGTATCCTTTAAGCTGGACCTCAAGAAAGTTATTTTGATGTTTAATCCTTATAAGTGGTTCTTTTTAAAATCTAGCAATAGTCTGAGTTTTTAGATGTATTTTCTTTCTTTTTGTTTTTAATAAAATTTACCTTTTTTAAGAACAGGATTGGATTTTGTGTCCTAAGAGATTTGTGCATGTTGTTTAATTAGCTGGTGGCAACAGCTGATTTTCTTTGTTTTCCCTCTCAGCTCTTCCCCAGAGGGAGGCTGAAGGGGCTTGAGGGTACCCCACAGGAAGGGATTCCCAAGTGCTCCTTCCTGGGTTCTCAAAGGGGGTGGGGAGGTTGCACTTGGGTGGTGGCAGCACCTAACCATCCAAGGTCAGAGAAAAGCTGTATCCTTGGGAGTTTAATACAAGCCTGGAGAGGCCAGTATTAATTTTTAGAATCCTTGCGGGCCCCCACCTTCTGCACTTGAAGTGCCAGAGTGGGGAATCAGCCTTGACAGGGTGTATGCTCATATTTGTAGGCACAGTTGTATATGATAAAGCAGGCACAAAATATCTAGGATGTCTTAAGGCTAGCTGAAAATTTGTCCTTTAGAGTGTGAGGCAACTTGGCTACAATTTGAATGTTTAATTTCAAACTGAATAAACATAGTCTAGTTCACACTACAGAATTAGTCCTAGGAATTTGCATTTGTACAATTGGCTTATGCATAGTGTGCATATTCCTAACTTAAAAATGTATACAAATTATTTTGGACATCACAACTGTTAAAAATGTATGCAGACACAGAAAAGGAATAATGTTGCTGAATGTTTAATGCTATTCATTTTCCAGCACTGCCTATGAGTAAATAGAAATGACACATTCTTTTCTGATTATGGGCTGTGAGTAAGAACAGCCGGCTTCTTCATGCTAATTCTGTATGTTTTTTTTTCTCATAAACCTTCACATCTGCCTTAGTCTCACTCCCAACTAGCATATGGTTCACTTGTGTGCAAATGTTGTTGGTCAAAGTAAGAGTAAAGTGCTTTTATATTTCATGGATTTTCTTTTCCGCAATTGTAAGCTTTTGCGTTAGACTAGACTCCTAATGATCCCTAACTACTCTAATTGCGTTATAATCTTTTCCTCCTTTATTTTAGCTAAGCTAGGCTTTTCTTCTTGTCATATATCCTATTTCCTATTACAATAGAAAAAAATCTAAGAGCAATAATTACAACAGGGAAAATTTAGCTGTTTACTTTATACTGGAATTTACTTACAGTGCTGCATGGCATTTATCTTGCCTGTATCATCCTTGGATTGCTTTTTCCCAGTACCTCTGGAGCTAATGGGGAGATGTAATTGAAATGTGATCTTCATGTTCTGTTTAAACTAGATGTGAATCTCAGAAAATCATATTTCATTCATCTAGCTCTATGGACAAAAAGTTTGAAGGCTGAATATTTGAGTAAGGTCTTAGTAGTGTGTTTTTAATTCCCACTCAGGCATTCTTCAAACTGATGGTCAATGAGCTGATTTTGACTGAACAAAGCTGTAAATCAGATTTTCTCAATATACCGCCTCAGCATACACAGCTGCTGATCTGCGTTAATTAGTCTTATATTGTCCAATTTGTAATCTGTATATGTTTTATGGGGATGTAAGTGGTAAAACATTAGCATGTGTAATCTTTCTCTGGCAAGCTTCTGCTGAGCAAGTGACCAATAAATTGTTCTTAATGCAAACATTAATCAAATCGAATGCCAGTATGTAAAGGGTCTCAGCTCAGATGGAAAATCAGCTGTTTCTACCCGTGCACATTTCTGAGGAATTGCAATTAGATATGAACATGGTATGTTCTGAATCTACAACAGCCAAATAAATATATTTGTTTTAAATCCTCTACTGCTACCGCCTCCTTTTGGCCTACCTGGAAGAGCTATTCATTTGATCACTATATCAAATTCATGACACTCAGTTGCAATGGTGAATTACATTGCCATCTGTTGAAAACAACAAGGACTTGGGAGAAAACATGTAAGTGTTCAGATGAATTTATGCAATCTGTTAGAGGGGAGTTTAGCACATTTTTGGATAATGAAGGTAAAGATAATATGCAATAAAGTGACTTGGATTTCATAGAACAATGAGAACAGGCCATGACAAACCAATATTCGGCCTGACCAAGCTATTGCATGAGCATCACATATTAAATTATTTGCAAACAAACATCTATGTTTTTTTAGTCTCTATAGATAAATAGTAATAAACGTATAATGTACTGTGTGCTGTCCTGAAATTGGAAGACATTTTAATAATGATGTTTCAGCATAAAGTAATTACAGTCCTCACCCTTCAAAATTTCTCCTGTTCTTCAGGGGATTTTCTGCCCTGCAGGAAGAATCACCACTGAAATCAATGGACCTGACAATCAGGCCTTTTGTGCACACTCAATCATCAAGAGATTGAGATTTACTTATGGAACTGGACTGAACCTTTTACAATAAAAATGTTTACTTTTAGGGTTGGCTTAGAAAAGAACTTAGTTGACAGTTTGCTCATTTCCCCTCCCCCTCACCCGCCAGCTGCTGGGTTGAAATGGGAAAACTGAATGTCAGAATAGGGTAAGTTCAGAGCAAGGAAATAGGGAGAAATCAGTGATCAGCAGACAGGTTAGGAGTGTTTGGAACTAGGAGAGGTGAACAAAACTGATGGAATTCTGCAGACAGAATTAAAATTAAAGAGGTGGCAGGTCTAGAATAAGGAAAAGGCTTAAAGGAGAGGTAGACCTGGAGAAAAAAGAGTAAGCAATGCTCAAAAGAACTGAGAGGGAGAGAGAGCTGAATGCCACATGCATTTATTTTATAAACATACATGTATCAGTAACACTGTAGGCAGATACAACCACCAACGTACTCTCTCCTATTAGACATATTGACTAACGGCAGCTAAAATAAATGCCTTAAATATCCCTTTCATACATCCCACTATCTTCTCTTCAGAAAAAAAAACACACTGAGTGAATAGAAGAAGGTTAAACTAAACCTAAAAATCAACAAACTCAGGCTCTGTCAAACCAACATAGGCCCAACTCTTGTCTGCCTGTATTTCTGCCTAGGCACCATTGGCAGAAGATTCCCAGTTGTTTTCAGCTGCCAGGATAATATAATACATAAAAGACAGCTTAGCAGAAAGGGAACACAGAAATTAAGAAGGAGGAATATAGGCCAACTGAAAAGGACAAATGATCTCCTGGAAGAAGAATAAGGGACCATGACAAGAAAGAAGATGAAAGAGTGACTGGAAGAGGGGATGAGAAAAGTGAAGAGGAAATTTAAGCCAAGTAATGGGAGGAGGTAAACAGAACATACCAGTTGAAGAGACAGAAGCTGGTACCGTAGTCCTGTGAGATGCTGAGTGTCCTCAACATCCATTGATTTCAATGGGCACTGAGGGGACACAATGTTTCAGAGCACTGGGCCCTAGGCAACCAGAATGGAGAAAATATTAACCACCGAGAAGGCTGGAGAGAAAGAAGGAACAAATGAATGAATGAAAAAAGGAGCCTTTAGCCTCAAGAGAAAAATAAGAGGACTGGGACCTTGCGGAAAGAGAGATCATTGTCAGACTATATACCATGCTCACCCCTGAGAGTCCCAATCAACGAAGAGATTATTTTTTATTAATATGGAGATTATTTTTCCTCCAAATACTTATTTTCTTGATGTTACAAAATGAAAGTTTCATTCTGGTTAATGAGAAGTAGTTTATTTTTGTTGTATTTGGGTTAATTTTATTTATTAAAAAAAATGTTCAAAAAGTTATTTTGTTATACAAAATATATGTAGTATTTGAGAGAACATCCAACGTATGGGGCAGCTCTTCCAGTCCATATTGTGCTGTTAATGACTGCGCTAAATACATTTTCAGAGCAGGTAGAGGCTAATTAGAGGAAGGTTACATTTTCTGCGAAAAGAGGTGGCCTGATTCCTTTCTATGTTATTAAGTCAGACAACTCTAGTGCTCAAGAAAACATTTTGTGGATATTTAATACATTAGTGTTTCTAACCTCATCGTGCACACTTTATTTTGAATCTCTGGGTTTGGTTTCAGTAACACTGTCACCTAAAGAGAAATATCTCTATCTATATAGATATAGATGAATAACATTTTGACAATAGTGGTAGCCAGGGTAAAGAAAGAACATTGGCTCTCATTGCAGTAAAACATAATTAAAGCCCCGTTGCAAAAAAAAAATTGATTGTTGCAAAGATGTGTTGAGGCGGTAACTTAATCATCATTAATTATAACGTTGACCTTCAGATGTGTCTCAAAGGACAATTAGGGATCGGTATCTTCATTTAAAAAAAAAACATTTTGTTGAATAAAAACATTTTTGTTTTCAAAGTCAAGATTTCATTACATGCCAAACATAATATTTGTGGCTGCTGTAGAGCACCAGATACATAATGTTCTAGCTGATGTAGCATATGCATATATAATATACAGCTCATGCAACTTTCATAAACTCCTCTCTGCTGACTCTCCTCTAATACCTCTCTAAAGACATTTGTGGTATCATTCTTCATTTATTTTGCATGCTGCTTGCACCCACTGTGGATAAACATGAATAAAAAATTCTGGCGGTAAGAACAGTAATCTATGCTGAGGCTTGGTTAGATTTGAGTAAAAATATACATAACACAAGCTGCCAAACATGGATTCATCCAAGTCACAGAGCAATGATGAAGTAAAAAGGTAATTATTGTTATACAAGTATGCTGGAATAGACAGCTTTCAATCACCTGTGAAGTAGACAGGGCCCTTCGTTTTCGGTTTTTACGTTGTTTAGAATTTCCTGGGAATTTATCAGTATTTATTAGAATTGTTTTAAATGGTGAAAAATCAATGCAAAAAATTAACTTCACAGTTTTCTAGGTAAACATCAGGGTTAACAGTGAGGAATGAAAGGACAGAAAAAAGGCAAGAAATAGAGAAAGTAGGAATATTAAAAGTACAAGGAGTTTAATATCATTTATTTAATGAATTGTATATTTACATTACATGCACATATGCATGCACATGCCTATGACTGTGTGTATGTGTATTTCCCACTACATTGCCTTATTTTAACAAACAGACTTACAGTTACCCTTAGACTAATTTATTATTAACACAAACACATATATCTAATATAATGGATTGGATTTTCTAAACATTACCAGTATTTTCATGTACTTGAGTATTCCAAAACTCAGGTGAAAATCAGTAAATACTGAATAACAGTTTTTGTACAACCAGGAAATTTGTAGTAAAAATAAGTAAAAACTGAAAATAAAGGGCCTTAGAAGTAGATGGAATTAATTCAAATAATTGTATGTTATCAGAGCTTAGAACAGTGTTGCAAATGCTTTTATTTTTTAAGAAAGTATTTGCCAAAGTTGTCAATTTGTGGAGAATTTAATGATCTGGTGGTCCTTTCTGGCCTTATTCTCTGCAACTCTATGACTCTTTTAATTGGCAACCATCGATCCAAATTGGATCATGGTACACGTGTTAAGAGGTCTAATCAGGTGCCTAATGAATCTGCTTGTGGCTGGCAAGTCCAATTCAATAGTGCCATGGTTTGTTACAAATTTCACAGATCCATGTGTTGTCTGAGTTAGAGTCCAAGATTACAGCACACTGCTTTCTTCTTTCTCGCTCTGCTTCCATCCTGTGGATCCAGGGCCGGCTCTACCAAACTGCCGAAGCCCCAAGAATGGACAGAATGCCACCCCTTAGCATGTGCCGCCCCAGGCACGTGCTTCCTCTGCTGGTGGGTGCCTGGAGCCGGCCTTGTCTGCCGGCTCGAAGCCCCTTCATGTTGAGTTGCACCCAGTGCCAGATAGCTCCTCCAAAGTGGAAGAGATTCTGGACACTCCTCACAGCTTTCTACATTGATGTTGAATGACTTCATATCATTTTTGCACACATCGCGGTACCACCATAAAGGGCAATCCCACTTTCTAGATCCATCCTGAATCTCACTGCACAAAATATTCTTGGGGATATAGTCGCCTCCCATTCTCCTGACATGACTGAGCCATCACAACCGCCTCTTCCTGATAGTGGTTTCTGAGGCCTGGTCTACACTAACACTGTAAGCCGATCTAAATTATGCTAATTAAGTTATGTAAGTAACATAACTTAAATCGACAGACCTCAGATCGACTTACAGCGGTGTCCACTCTATTCTATATTGACGGGAGACACACTTCCACCAACATAGCTTCTGCTTCAAGCTTGAGGTGGATTACAGATATCAACGGGAGAGCACTCTCCCATTGACTTAGCATATCTTCACCAAACCCGCTAAATTGATGCCGCTGAGCATGTGCATGTACAGTAAATGGGCGTGTGGGTTTGTTTGCTAGTTAGTACAAAAGAGCCAAACTGCTCCAGAAAAGTGTGCCTGCAAACATAAGAGAATCTTTGCCCTGCATGTAGAAAGCTCAAAACCAGAGAAATGTAATAAGGCTAGAGTGCAAATGATAATTTGTAACTATGTGTGAAATAAGTCAGAGTATGTCTTGGGTGATAGTCCTACTAAACCAGAAGCCAACACAACCTATGATCTGTGCACCTAATAGCGAAAACACACCTGCCGCACTGAAGTAGAGAAACAGAGTTGAGAAATAATAGATTTGATCATCTTTTTAAAAAGACTCTCCAATCCACATTCATCAAATTCCCTAGCAAATGTTTGCTACTGTTGAGGGTTATTTTGTTATTACATCACAGCATGGAAAACCTAGCAGATGAAGCATGCTTGTGCAACACCTAAAAGTAAGTCTTTATTTATGACAAATTTAATTCAAGGTGCAGTTCTTCATAAACTATCTACCGAGGCACTTTTTTCATAGGCGCTGCAATGTCAGAAGCCTTACCATCAAAGCCAAGTATTCTACTCTACATCAAGAGAAAGGGCAAGAACCAGTAGGAGCCAGAAGTAGTCAAATGCACCAGTCCCTGACAGGGACAAAGGCCTTGCAAACTTGCCTTTTCATGGACTCCCTAGTCAGAGAAGGGGAGTTCATAGGGAGAAAGAGAGAGAGGAAAGATGGAGGAGAAAGAGGAAAGAGGTTAGGACACTATCTAGGACTTGGGAAATCAGAGACCTGCGTTCCAAGGCTTTGCCACAGACTTCCTGTGGAACATTGGGAAAGTCACTAAGGCCCAAATTCTCATACGGTATTTAGGTGTCTAACTCCCAAATCAATGGGAGTGTGCTTAAATAACCTTGAGTAGCTGGGCTTCAGTCTCTCTCTCACACTCCTCCTCCATTCCCCATCTGCAAAATGGGGTAATACCACGTACCTACCTCACAGGGGTGTTGTTAGCATAAATACCTTAAAGACTGCGAGGTGCTCAGATACTATGTCAATGGAGCCCTTATAAATACCATAGATAAGATAGCTAGACAGACAGATGGATAGAGTGTCTCCTCCTTCAGGCCTGCCAAAACCCTGCCCCTGTTGAGGTGAGATAGGTGTTATGGGTTTGATTCAAAGCCTATTGAAGGCCTTCCAAAATGGACCATTGTTACATGTTCACATTATCATAACAGCCCCAGCCCCACCTTCTTGCAATTTATTTCCTCAAATTTTCTTTTCAATAACTGATCAGCTTTCTTTTTGGAAGCTTTCTTATTTTGATTTTTTTCATACTTCCTGGAATAATGTTATTGGTCATAAGAGATGGTTAAAACTGCTCAACACATTTCGCTCTGTTTGGAAAATAAACTCCTGCTTTGCTAATGGCACAAGCACTCAAAGCTACAGTTAGCATGTCTTTCTTCAAGACCACAAAAACATCCACATGTCACTGGGAGTGATTTTTTTTTTCTTTCCTGTCTTTTGAATCACAATACAAATGTTGATCGCCACTAAAAAGGCAAGGTAATTTGTGTTTGGTGCACATAACCCATCTGGAGGAGAACAGGAACTTTTAACCCCTGCTTAAAGCATCCTAATTTTAGGGCAATATGAGCTACAGTTTCACATATCAGTAAATATTTTCTGGAAATAAATCATATGTCAGTTTTAACTATCCTTTGGATAATTCAAAGCCCTGGTGCTTTATCCCTAAATAGCTAATAGCTTTCAGTAACTGTATATGCTCAGATAGAGACAGATTCAGATTTAACTGTACCTGCCAGACAAAATTTATTCTGAATTACATATCATGAAAAACAGCATTTCTAGCTCACAGGGCACGTCTACACTACCCACTGGATCAGCGGGTAGTGATTGATCTATTGGGGATCGATTTATCATGCCTAGTGTAAACACGATAAAATCGATCCCCGATCGCTCTGCCGTCGACTCCGGAACGCCCACCGCGGCGAGAGGGGGAAGCAGAGTCGATGGGGGAGCAGCAGCGGTCGACTCGCCGCCGTCCTCACGGCCAGGTAAATCGACCTAAGATACGCTGACTTCAGCTACGCTATTCACGTAGCTGAAGTTGCGTATCTCAGGTCGACTCCCCGCCCAGTGTAGACCGGCTGACAGTGTAAGCCTCCCTCCCCACCCAGTATTCAGCAATATCCCCAGTATACAGATACATTTCAGAAGGGGAAAAAAACAGTTTCCATACCCAGTTTAAGTCTGTTGATTGTTCTTGTTGTTTTTCTTTGCATTTTTGTGCACTGCTGAAATTTGGTGCGTTAGCCGACAATGAAATAAAGCAGGAATTATTTGAAATCCTGTAAGAAAGCCTTTTTTCAGGAGATTTCAGCCTAGTTTTGTGGACTTAAGAGGGTCAAAGAAGCATAAAAGTGTTTAGCTGATCAGTCACACTGAGTTGCAGCTCTGAAAATTT
Source organism: Terrapene triunguis (assembly GCF_002925995.2). NCBI lineage: Eukaryota > Metazoa > Chordata > Testudines > Emydidae > Terrapene > Terrapene triunguis. Next base: position 2,929,898 of record NW_020698262.1, on the reverse strand, counting down.
TTAAGATTCAACCAGTACCATGAGGGATAATAATAAATAGCTTTTGTTTAGCTAATGAATGTGGCTTTCTTTTTGTATATTACATATCTTTACAATTCCTTCCTTAGTACGCAAACAGCTGTGTAATGTTGCTATATTCTTGTCTTTCTGTTGACTTCAATGGGCTTTGAATCAGACCCAAAGATAAGATGACTTTACAAGAGATGAAGGTGGTTTGGTGGAAGGGAACGTGTCAAAAGAAAGAGGGAGTGGGCATGTCTAGTTTTTAGAGCAGAGAAATAGTAAATATGAGTTCTAGGTTCTGTACCTGACTGCAACTGACTTGATAAGGTACAAGGTGGGTGAGGAAATACTTTTTATTGGACCAACTTCTGTTAATGAGAACGAAGTTGGTCCAATAAAACAGTGGTTCTCAAACTAGGGTGGCTGCATGTTCAGGGAAAGCCCCTGGCGGGCCGGGCCGGTTTGTTTACCTGCCGCGTCCACAGGTTCGGCCGATCGCGGCTCCTACTGGCCAGGGGATTTCCCTGAACAAGCAGCCGCCCTAGTTTGAGAACCACTGCAATAAAAGGTATTACCTCATCCACCTTGTATCTCTAATATCCTGGGACCAACACAACTACAGCAACACTACATATTGACTTGATGAGTAACTTTGGAAAAGTCATTTCATCCCTCTATCCTTCAGTCCTCCCATCTGTAAAATGGAAGGAACACGACCGCAGGGGGGTGATGTGTCTCATAATGCATTAATATTTGTAAATACAGAATACTCCCAATTATCCAAATAGAATGGGGAACAGAGATTTTATTTGGACAATCAGGAGTTCAGATACTCGAGAGGGTGGGAGTCACTGAGCAGTGGGATGACCTGTCATGCTTGTCATCCTCCTCCTCCTCTCGTGGTCCTGACCGGGGCTCTTTTCTCTTCTCCACTCATTTACTCCCATGACAGTGGGGCTGCAGAGGGCTCCCTGTGCTGCCGCAGGGTTGGCAACACCCGATCCCTGCAGGAACAAAGTGTGGGGCAGACTCTGCTCTGCCCCTCCAGGACCACAGCCTTCCCTGCACCTGTTGGGATCGGGTGTCATCTGCCGGCAGAGCTATTCAGCAACAGGGTGGCCTCCCCCATGGCCAGGGGCTCATCTTACTCCTCCTCCGCTTTGCAGTCCTGGCTGGGGTGGTCTCTTCTCTATCATCCGAACCTCTGCATTATCCAAATCCCTTTCAGCATGAGATGCCTGGGGGACAAGGAAGGGATTTGGATAATGCGGAGGTTCAGACAACAGGATTTGGGATACAAGAGTATACTGTACACAGAAAGGGTTCTATGAAAGATGCTATCTATGTCTCCAGTCCTGCATACTGCTCCTTGTATAGGGCCAGTGATTTCACAGGAGTCTACCTGAGTAGTACAATTTGCAGGATCATGACCTAAGTGCAAATAACTGCTATAATAAAGGGAGCCAGTTGCTGGGACACAAACAGAAATAAATACTGCAATAGCTGCTTGTAATGTTTTGTTCCAGATCAAACTGGACGTCTGTGAGAAGGAATGTTAATGGAAGAAAAGACATAGCCTAGGATATTGGTAAACAAGGAGATTTAAAAAACATTAAAATGAAAATGTTGTTGATGAAAGGTGCATTTAAGGCATTTTTTAAAAGTTCACATAACCACTGTTTGCTGCATCTTATTGTTTAGCTATGACAAGAATGAAAAAGTCTAAAAGGTAAAAATAACAAAAAATTACTCTTTTTGCAAATGGAAAGTACACTCAGGTGAAGCTGAAACTGTATTTCTAGATGGAACTCTATTGTACCTTGCGGAACTACCTAAATCAAAGAGACAGTCAGGCCAAAGAACTGAGAAAGATGTCACAACAAATTCCTTTTAAATACAAAATAATTTCAGATGCTCACCAGAGTCCACCACTTTGTAGTTTTAAAGAGATATGAGGGCAATTCTTTTACTGGGAGTTATATTTCAAATGTTCTTTGCTCTTATCCTCTCTCATTTTTGTAGGAATTAAATTTATTTTGCTCTATTGTCGTATTTATCAAAAACAGATCTATAAAAGGTGCCCTATGTGATACTTCCTCTAAGCTTGTAATCTTAGAGAAATCTCTCTTTACATTATGTTTCATCTGCATTTTTGTTACCATCATTTTACTGTGATTAACCTGTGTAATTCCTTTTGTGAAACAGATCTTTTATCTCTGAGGAAATTAGAACAATTTTTTAGATCATTAAGTAGTGTATAATCTTCAAATGGGACAGTCAGAAACTGTAATCAATGACATCACCATGACAACCGATTAAGAAAATGTCTAAAGAAGCTTCTGAAAATGTAATTTTTAAATATAATGCATTTAAATGAGTTCATCAGAACAAAGAGTCCAAAATAGATTTATTGTGGATTAAACCATCTAATTTGTCTATTCAATGAACACTTCACTAAAGTCTAGCCACACTGACTTCAAAGGAATTACTGTGCATTTATAGCAAGGAAAGGATTTGGCCGTACGTTTAATAAGAACTTAACATCTTTGTTTCAGAAACAGAGTAAGAGTCAGTTGTTAGTTGCATAAGGCCAGATTCTGCCACCCCTACTCACCTGGATAAAACTTGACTCCATAGGCAGCCTCATTCATTTGAATGGTACTATTCATGGAGGAAGGTGCTGCTCAAAAGAAAAGGCAGTAGACTCTGGCTCAAGATGCTGTTGCTTATTGCCCCACTTGCTCTAAACAAGTGAAATAGGAAGCAACAGAAACATCATTATGATGTATGTTGACACCAGTAAAATAAAACTAAAACTTGTCCAAGTAGTGCCTACCTGCAATATATTGTGTTACAAGGTTCTATAATTTATATGATCATTAATTTAGGAAGTGCTGCTCCTGAGAATGAAAAGGCACTAATCAAAATAATTTGTGTGTGTGTGTCAGAATCTGAAAGAGAATGAAAACATCTTACAGATAACCTGCTCGAGAAGGTTAGAGTTCTATCTATCAAAAGCTACCTAGCCAGCATGCTTGCTATTCAACTCCTCGACTCATCTATGATTTCCTTCATATCCCCAGGTATCCAATCTGCCCATTCAAGTTACATCTTTTATTATGGTTTGTTCCCAGCTTTTATGTGCGTATCTCCCAATTTTGTCAGCTGTGTTTCTTATACTCTTTTTGCAGAGCGGGTCTCTTGTTACTTATTCTCCAGGCTTGGTGAATAATGTGTATAAGTATAAGTATTTTCCAAAATATTTGACTGTGATAAATGTTATATTTTTGAATCTGTTTTCTACAGAATGTAAATTTTTCATTTAAAAGACAAGGTTCTAACCTTTTTCCATTGCAAAGCCTTCCCCACAGGGCCTGATTTTCAGCTGGTAAAAAACAGCAATGTTCCAATTAAAATCCCCAGGGTTAAGACAGTTTATATCAGGTGTGAGTCTGGCCCTATAAATCATAGAAATATAGGGCTGGAGTGACCTCAAGAAGCCATTTAGTCCAGCCCTCCACTGTTCTGCTGCCCTGTTAACCCAGAGTGGTATAATGCAGTCCTAATATGATTCAAGAGAGTGGTTTGCCAGTATGAAAAAATGTTGGCCAAGATTTCCAAAAGTGTCTAGTGCAGGGGTCAGCAACGTTTGGCACGCAGCTCACCAGGGTAAGCACCCTGGCGGGCCGGGCCAGTTTATTTACCTGCTGACGTGGCAGGTTCGGCCGATCGCGGCCCCCACTGGCCGCGGTTCGCCATCCCGGGCCAATGGGGGCGGGGGGAAGCCGCGACCAGCTCATCCCTCGCCCGCACCACTTCCCGCCACCCCCATTGGCCTGGGATCGTGATTCCCGGCCAATGGGGGTGGCGGGAAGTGGTGCGGGCGAGGGATGAGCTGGTCGCGGCTTCCCCCCGCCCCCATTGGCCCGGGATGGCGAACCGCGGCCAGTGGGGGCCGCGATCGGCCGAACCTGCCACGTCAGCAGGTAAATAAACTGGCCCGACCCGCTAGGGTGCTTACCCTGGCAAGCCACGTGCCGAACGTTGCTGACCCCTGGTATAGTGATTTTGGAGTGCCCAACTTGAGACATGTTAAAGGGGCCTGATTTTCAGAAGTGGATGCACAACGGTTCCTGAAAATTAGCTTTCTTTAAGATGTTTCAGTCTAGCACCCAAAAACTGAGGAACCCTAAATCACCAGTCACTTTGGAAAACCTTGCCCCATAGATTTACAGAACACTGACTTTCTGTTAAACCTCTTGTTATTCTTTTACTAATGAGGCACTTTACCAGCTTGTCATCACCCGCTGTGTTTAATTCTCTACATGTAAAAAATTTAGCTCCCTCTCTTTGCTGTTGATATTAATGTGTTTTGTACCAAATAAGAATGAAGCTCGCATTTACAAATCTTGTCCGAAGGCTGCTTTAAAAGCACTTCTTTAGCTTATAGTAATGAGATCAAATGTAGGCTATTTGTTAGTTGTCCTAGGATTAGTCTAATTTCAGCCACATCTACAGTTCCAGGGCAATAACAAAACAAACAAGCAAACAAACAACTAGCAAATAAACATTCTCTGCCCCCCCACCTACATGAAATCAAAGAGGACACCAGCCATATTCATCTATGTTTGAAATGACCATGTAGGCCCAGATCAGCTCCCTTGCTTCCCAGCAGAACAACTGCCCCCAGGCATGAAGAAGTTGTGGGACAGAACATTTCCACAAGGGTTCCTCCATGGAGATCACTTCTCGCCACTCTAATAGAATTTTCCCCCTGCAGTACAGTAAATCAGAATTGCCTGCAGGGAAGCCCTGAGCCTCTGCACTGGCTCTATCTCCTCACACCTCTACTTTCTTTCCTGTTGGCGTCCTAGGAACATGGTTCCATAGGAGCAATGGTCTACCAGCCTCTTCCCCTCATCATGGTGGCCCTTAGGACTATGGGTAGACATGGGGATGTGAAGCCCCTGGAAATCATAATACAGCTGAAGGATGTTTTACAGTGTGCATCCCCTTAGGCCGTGTCCTGTGGAACTTCCCCAGCCCCAGTCCCATTCCCCTGAACAGACTACAGACTGATATAACACCTAATGGGGAATGGCGGAGGAAGGCGGGGATGATACCATGAAATTGTGGGATCAGTATGGGAGCTGATCTGGGACTTAAATATGGGTATAGATCTAAAGAATATAGGAAAAGATAGCCTTATAAATTATACCTTAGCTGCACATTAGTCAGCATCACTACTGTGATGCAATATTGGTTGTCTAGATGTCCTTCTCTATAAAATAAAGGAGATTCAGAAGTTGGACTGTCTTGCAGTCAGGGAAGACAAGACTTAATTCATCTAAAAAGCACAGTGGTCGTGTTCAGTTTGCAGACCACTCAGGAGCTAATGTAGTTAGGGAGCTTTTATGCTGGAGACAGCTAGATCTATCCTTTTTTCATACTAAATACATTTCAGTAAATTAAATAATATAAAGCCATCTGCTTTCTATTAAAAAAAATCTGTTCCAATGCCTCAAAAATCTGGAAAGTCAAAGAATGGCAGTACCTTGCTACAGTATATGGCTTCTACATGAACATTTGTTTCTAATCCTATTATTTCTTTGCTGTATTTTTATTTACCAAGAGAACAGAACTGTGCACTTTTACCTTGTGATTCAACATTTTAGTTTCTGTTGTCTTCCCAACGTATGCTGGCAACTCCATACCCATCATGGGAACCTGCTTCTTGTTAAACAGAAGAATAGACAGATGGCACTCTGTGTTTGCTTTAAAAATAAAGGAAACATGTTGGGAAGAACTCTAGCAAGTAATAAACCATTGTGGAGGTGCAAATTAGCAGAGGTTCCTCCAAAGAGAGAGAATGGAAACCAAATCATGATGAAGCTGGAACAGAGAAGGAGCTAACAGCCACAATCGAAGAAAAACAGGCTGTTGAATTTCAGGACCAAGTTTTTTCTTCATCAAGGTAAAGAATTAAAAATCCATGATCACCTCTTTCCAATTGAAGTCTGAATCAATCCTCAGAATCATGAAACTCAAAATGTTACTGTCCAACAGCAAAAAGGGAATTCAGTGGAAGGATTTTTAATCACAAGACCTTGATAATAACTACTACTATCGCTTGTATGAAATTTTGCTCTGACAGAGGACAGTAATCTAAAAATAAATAAGCCGCAAATTCCCAGCAAAGTTACAAGCTATTCAATGAAATAATGCAAAACTTCGTTGTTGTTTTTTTCTTTAAAACGCTGTATAAAACTAAATTAAAAAAATCCTGTTTTATTTTATATTGCTTAGTTTGAAATGACTTTATTAAATATTTATATAACACCTTTCCTTAAAAATGAACTTGCATTATACTGTTGTCATATTTTCCATCCTATGGGCCTGATTTTGCCATCCTCATTCATCTGGTTTCTATTAAAAATGGCTGACCATTTTAATAAACACATGTCATTGAAGTATATCCATGTTATGTCTAATATAGATGTTTTAGTGGCTAATCCTGTTCTTACTCAAGTCAATGGAAATTGACATTGGCTCCAAAGAAAGCAGGGTGAAACCCTGAGTTTCTTCTTCCCCAAATAGTCTCAATAAAATTTTAGTAATCCTCTCCTAATGCCAGAGTGACATCCGCCTTCTCAAAGCATGAGTAAACTCATGTTCTTTTTAAATCCTTAGCTGGTTGCTAAGTGTGGTGGTGGCTTTGGTGGACACCTGTCTACTAGGGTTGCCAAATTTCTATTTGCAGCAAACCGAACACACTCGCACCCCAACCTGCCCTGCCCCTTCTCCGAGGCCACACCCCCTGCTCACTCCACCCCTCCCATCACTCAAGTCTCCCCCACCCTTGTTTACTCGTTCATTTTCACCGGGCTGGGGCAGGGGTTTGGGGTGCAAGAGCGGGTAAGGGCTCCGGCTGTGAGTGCAGGCTCTGGGGTGGGGCTGGAGATAAGGGGTTTGGAGTGCAGGAGAGGGCTCTGGGCTGGGGCAGGGTGTTGGGTGTGGGAGGGGGTATGGGCTCTGGCCTGGGGGTGTGGGCTCCGGGGGGGGGCAGAAATGAGGAGTTCAGGGAATGGGGAGCGGGATCTGGGCTGGGGCAGGGCGTTGGGGTGCGGGGGGGGGGAGGGCGCTGGCTGTGGGTGCGGGCTCTGGGGTGGGGCCAGAGTTTGGGGTTCATGAGGGGTCTCAGGTCTGGGGCAAGGTGTTGAGGCATGGGGGTTCAGGGTGCAGTCTCCGGGTGGGGCTTACCTCAGGCGTCTCCCAGGAAGCAGCGATATCTTCCTCCAGCTCTTAGGCGGAGGTGCAACAATGTGGCTTTGCATGCTGCCCGCGCCAGCAGGCACCGACCCCTCAGCTCCCATTGTCCACGGTTCCTGGCCAACGTGAGCTGCTGAGCTGGTGCTGGGGGTGGGGGTAGCGTGCAGAGCCCCAGTGGCCGTCCTTCCACCTAGAAGCCAGAGGGAAATGCCGGAGGCTTCCCGGGAGTCGCGAGGAGCCGGGTAGGGAGCCTCCCTTTTAACAGCCTGGTCAGCGGTGCTTTTCCAATCGGAAACCGGATATCTGGCAACCCTACTGTCCACAAGGAAATGAATCAAGACCAACAAAGTATTTCACAAAGGCTTAGAAACATTTCATGGACACTGTACTGTGAAATAATCTCTTTATTAAGAGAACAACGTATTTACAGAGCCGCTGCAGCTAGCATTCTAGCTTTCTGCACAAAGACTGACTTCTTGATGCTTCCTACAAACTGCTCCTTCTGCAGCCTGTGCTGCTCCCTCCAAGTTCCATGCAGGTTGCTGTAATGGACAGTCATCATATGATAACTGCTTTCACGCATGACCGACCCGGGTGAATCTAAACATTTGAACTAGAGGTGTAAATCTCTGAATCTCACTCTCACTCCTCTGAGTTATTGTTTTAAAAATATTATTTTAGGCTTCCATATTTCCATATAGAGGAACTAAATTTTTGATTAATCTTTGTGTATGACTGTTTATTGCAAACTATGTCCCCAATCCTGAAATGACTACACTGAAGGACTGGTCCCAACACCACAAACTCTTACCAGTGGAAGTAGTGCTTACTCTCCAGTGCCACCGAGACTACTCAGATTAGTAGTCTTTGATAGGACTGATCCTGATCCTGTTGCCAGTGGCATCAATGTGAAAACTTCCATTAACTGCAGTAGGCGCCATCAATCCCTGAAACACTGAGTGTGAAATTTTGTTTGCTTGTTTTTCTGTGTTACTGTGTTTCCATTCAAATGAGCAGCCTTACTTACTAGAAACATGTCACATTGATAGGAATTCTCTCTCCTGCTATTTTCCTTAGATACATTTTACAAAATAAGCAAATTGCTCTTTGTGTTTTGGTTATTTTGACATTTTAATTAAAACACAATTACCATTTGCAGTATTGTACAGGTTCAGCTTTAGATAATGTCGAGTGCTTAATATACTGTTGAAGAACTATGATCAAGCAACAACTATTCTGGAAGGGATGTATTTGGAAGTTTTGTGGGTTTAGGAAAACGAGATTAGCTTCTCTGAATGCAATTTAGAAATTTTATTTTGTGACAAAGTTAGGAAAAAGACATTTGGCAAGCAGTTCATGCTATGCAGTTATTTATCCAGTGATGTTCTTTGTGCAGTGCCAAAAGTCATGTAGTTAAGCAGAGTGTCTGAGTGCAGCATTGGACTAGCTGCATTACATCTTTTCAGTTCTCCACAAAGCCTTTTCCAGCAGTGCGATCAGCTATTGCGGATCCCTTCACAAGTGTGTGATCCCATTGAAGTCAAGGAGACACCACATGGGTGCAGGGGCTCATGCTAGCAGACTGGATCACAGGATCAAAGCCATGGTTGCTTACACTTTTATCATTCTCTTTGACCATTAAATTGATGCAAAGACACATCACTAAACAACATGCATGTTTTAGAAAGGTAAATAGCTAATAGCAGTATCACCATAAATTAAGGTGACATTTCTGAACACTTAATAATTAATAAGTATAGGCATAGCTTTTTAAAATTAAATAATTTCAAGGGGTGTCACAGTAGAACATTAGAAAGACATGCATAAAGAATATTTAAATACTTCCTAGATGATGTTATACATTATTACACAGCACTTACCCATTAAAATGCCAAACTACACTTTAATGTCTGTTCAACACATCTCTTAATAATTAGGAAAAACAATTGATATTAATCATTTACTAATTACTAATAAACTATTTATAAAAACTCCATTAATTTTAAATGTTACTTTTAAAAAAAGTTTATTCTTCAAGGCAAAGATATGCTCATTTTAATATTCAACCTTTGCTTATATGTTTATAAACTTGATGGAATCCTTACACAGGAAATTAATGGAGATTTTAATCCTGATTTCAGTGGTAATGAGATTAGGCCTTTAAGACAAGAGGCCAGACCCTCGGCTGGTGTAAATTGCCATAGCTCTGTTTGGATTCAGTGGTTAATTTCAAATGATGGAGGACCATTACAGAGTCAGGTTTTATTTTAAGTGGTTCACCCATCTCTAAGCTAGGGCCTGATTGAGCTCCCACTGAAGTCAAAGTAAAGGGCTCCCAATTGGAGTTTATCAGGCACTTGGCTATATCTGCAAAAGATTTAAACATAAATTATGCCTCCCTACTTATCTGTGTAAGATATATACAGAAAGAAAACACATGAGTGCTGACAGCAGCAGTAAGGATGTGAATGGAACTTAGACATGGACTCAGGCTGCAAAACTCAGACCCTAATTTTGTAGATATCCAAGTATGTGAACATTAGAACCACAGTTTTGGTTCAGGCCCATATCTGGAGATACCAATAGGTTCCCCCCATGTACTGTAGTTTGTATTCATGGAATGACAGTAAGTGGGATCAGCTGTGGGTTGGCCACAAACCCCATCTAAAGTTACACTGTCCCAGATGCAACTCAGGAACCAGCTGGAAAGTCAGTCACAGTCTGGTCCCTGGTTCCCCCTTACTCCAGGGATGGATGAAAGGAAGTAATCTCATGCCAGCCCTTTACCTGGGCATATTGTTTCTCCACTCCATGCCAGCTCAGCTGGCCAACACGTGGTGAGGAGGGAAGGGGGCCAAGGCTCTGCCCACTCCATGTTGACTTGCACAGAAGAGGGAGTGCTGTCCCTGCAGGTTGTCCATCCCCCTACTCTGCTACCCACAATACATGCAGTCAGCACAAGGAAAGTTACAATCTTTCCCTGCATGCTATGGACAGATCAACCATCTCTGATGAAATGTGGGAATAAAAAGGGTTTATTATTGTTTTAAAAATAATTTTGTACTTTTAATGTTTTTACTGTAGCAACCTAGAGGAAGATGAATCCAGTACCAAACCACATCTGCACTAGTTTTATCAGCTGCACTGCTAAAGATGATAACCCCTTTCCCGCATGCCCCAAGGCAGTCAGTTTGATACTATAGATAGCTCTTTTGAGCTACGTGTGGAGTCATCTACTGAAGTAAAAGAAGTTTCCAAATGTTTCTTCTTCAGACAATTTTATCGTATGATTTTCCGGTGTCTACAGAGTGTCATTTCATTTCGGTTGGTTATGCAGAGCCTTTGCAATGGGAAGATTGTGAATTTATATTCCTCTTGAATGTGGAACTCCTGGAGTCCTGGTAAGAATTTTACTTTTCTGCAAAGTATTTTTCCTTTAGCGTAGCTGACTTTTCTTCTGTCTTTTTTTGTTGTTGTTGCACATGAAATGCTGTTTAGACAAAAGCACCCTTTGGTGAGCAGCACCTGTTCGCCATGGTAGCTTTGTTAAGCACTGCCTAATAACTAAACAGGCTCATATGTTCACTAACACTGCTTCCTGGTTTATATGCAAACTTTGTTCTTTGTTATGTTCTGCATTTCCTCAAGATATTTTCTCCCTGGTACAACACAGTGAAACATAACAGGATCCAGCAAATTATGTTTCCTTGAAATATACAGTACATTGTACTACAAAATGGAACATACTGCAACCCTGAGGGTAGCATTTCTAGGAGCGACTTTGCATCAAATACTGTGGGCAATCCTCAGAAGGTTTGAAAGCTTATTCCAAGTAAACAAAACTCTCCACTCTTTTTTAAGCATCCCAATCACCATGGTATTTAGGTGGCAATAATACCTAGTATTTTACACATTGGGTGTTATGCACAAATATTAACTAACTAATTTGCATGACATCCTGGAGATGAAGTGCCCAAATTGTATTATTACCTCTGTTTTACAGATGGGGAAACTGAGGAAGAAAGGTGGCGTGACTTTTGCCCAAGGCCACTCAGTGGGTCTGGGTGAAGCCCTGAGTTCTAATAAGAATAGAACTCAGGGCTTCTCAAATCCCAACCCTGTCCTTGTTCCTTGAAAGTAGACCGTTCCCAACTGCCTTATATGAGCTATCAAAATGTCTTAATTCTGTGAACATGAACTGGATAGCTCATGAGAACAGGTTTTTATGAGACATGTCTTGTACATCTTGCTTTCCAGTCAAGTTGGAAATAGTATCAGCTGTAACTAGGAAGCACAGATTTGGGAAAACTTGTGCCCCCCCCACCCCGCCCCAAAAAACCTCCAACAACCAGAAAAACAAACAAAAACTTTTAAAAAATGGTTTGTTTTAGAAAAAGGCTCAGGTAGGTCTATATTTTGTTTACCACAGTAGCTCACGTGGGTATATATTTAATGACCCATGAAACTGTTCGGTAACATTCTCTCTCTTATTAACATTCTTATTTATGTATTCCAACATCTTTCAGTACTTCTATGTACAGCACAGCCTCCTCATGTAACTAATACACTTTATAAGCCAAATTTCTCATTCATTTATGCTTGTGCAACTCCTTCTTTTTGATGGCGTCAGCAAGGGCAGAACTTATTATAATGTAAATCTCTGTAGCTTATCTAATTGTGTCAAAATACAAACTTCATAGTAGTACCAGATGGTGTGTTGGTTTTCGGATGCAGGCAATTGCCTACATTCTTGAACATATGAGAAAGTCCCATGGATCTGAGACCCTTAATCCCCACATGTGAAAGGCTAGTGAAGATGATAGATACAATACCTGAAAGGGAGACTCACTACAAGACATGGATATTCATCATCAGAGTTTCTCAGGATCTGCGTGAACTGGATGGGTCAGGTGAATTGGTGCTGAGATGGGTAGCCTTTCAAGTCTATATTGCCCATTTGAATATAGCCCAGATTGGTAGCAATTAAAAATTGCTATAATCATATAAGGCCTGATGTTAGCCAATCCAAACATCATTTTTAGGTTCATTTACAGACCACTGCAGACTAAAGGGTTCATAAAGCAGCTCATGGATACCTTGTCAGAGATGGTGGTAAGAAACCTGACTTCTCATGCTAGGAGATTTCAACACACATATCAACAAGGCCACAGATGCGAAAGAACAAAAGCTCATCTCATCATTTGCCTCCCAAGGACTTTCACAAGTCATCTCCGGTCCAACCTACACAGCCAGTCACACAATGGACCTGAAGTTTGGTCTAGGTGTCAAGAGAGGGCATCACAACCCAACCATTTTCTTGGACAGACCATCACATCATTAAGGCAGTGGTCAGAGACCTTTCATCCCCCAGGCAACAACACCAAGGATTTTGATTTGCCCATGAAGACTCATAGACTCCAACAAATTCCAAAGCCTGCTAAAAGACTAGAGCACTTCATTCACAGGATGAGGAGTTGAAGACCTGGTGAATCATAACCATTCTACACTCACCTCAGCCATTGACATGCTGGCCTCCAAATGGTCCCTTTCTCCCCCATCACAGACAGATATTCTTCATTTTCTGACACCCTGTGCTAAATGAAGAGAGACAGGTGGAAATGTCAATGCTGATAATGGAAAACAAAATCTGATTCAGGCGGCCAGGAGAACCTTTCTATTAGCCTCCACTGAGGTTGTCAAATCCTGCCCCAGGAGCTATCCGAGCTGGTAAATATCTTCATCAATCCTGAATGACTACAACTGGCATCAGAGCTAAGCACCAAGCACTGTAAAAACTATCCTACTTTTCTGAAAAGATCACATGCATTTGAGAAGCTTTCTCAAACAGCATGGATCCACTATGCCTCCACACACCAGCCAACATAGCCTGCAGTCCCAGAATTTGGTACATTCACTCCTCAAGACACGAAGTTTTGGACACCCTAAAAAAGCCTTGACCCAAGATTTGTGAATCCAACCCATGCCCTGCCTGACTTGTGAAAAAAAGACATGAACAACTGATGCTACTCCTGATCAAAACAGCCATTGCCTCATTTAGCGAAGGAATCTTCTCTTCCTCCTTTGAAAACACAACAGTCCACCCAACACTAAAAAAACCAAAAACAAAAAAATCTTTGATGTTTCAGTTCTAGCACAGTGTCAAACCTCCCATTCCTGAGCAAGCTCGTGGAGAAGCTAGCAAAAGGCCAACTACAATCTTATCTAACTGAAACTAACATTCTAGACCCAGCACAATCTGGATTCATGCCAGGTCTAGGGTAAAGCACTAAAATGGTTTGAGTTCTTCCTGGAAGGCTGCTTCCAAAGAGTACTGATGGTAAATGGCACATCCACCACTAGACTCCTCACTTGTCGAGTTCCACAAGGATCAATTCTCTCTCCACTCCTTTTCAACCCTATGTGACCTGGTCAGACAACACAAACTCAAGCACCAGCAATATGCAGATGGCACACAGTTCTACCTATCAAAAAGAACAGGAGTACTTGTGGCACCTTAGAGACTAACAAATTTAACTAACAAAGTTCTACCTATCATTCACCACAGACAACCACCAAGATGGCCAAGTGCTTGGATGAGAGTAGGTCTTGTATGAAGAATAGCTGGCTGAAGCTGAACCTGAGAAAGAGAGATGTGAGGCTGGTGGGAAGAAAAAATATTTGGAAGAGCTTTCAGTCATGGTGCAGTCTTCTTTTGCTGAAGATAAACATCCACAATCAGTCAATTCAGTCCATAGTCTAGGAGTATTCTGTATTCCTCACTCATGCTATGTTCTCACATGGCAGCATCCACAACTAACACTTTCTGCCATCTCTGCTTGCCTAGGAAACTCCATCCTATCCTGGCGGATGGAGACCTGGCCTCAGTTATTGACACATTTGTCACTTTTTGGCTGGATTACAACCATGCAATATACCTGGGCATGAAGCCTTCTGCACTTAGGAAACTCCAACTGGTGCAGAATGCTGCAGCATCTCCTCAGCGACACAGGCTACTGGGAACATATCAAACCTGTCCTCCACTCCCTACACTGGCCTCCCATAGAATATCAAATCAAGTTTAAGGTCTAAGTCTTTATCTTCAAAGCACTCCACGGCTTGGACCCAGGATATCTAAAAGATCATCTAAATCTCTGGGACAAAGACTGTTGAGAATTACACTCCTTTATCACAATGGAACACTTAGCAATAAGACTAAAGATCATCTGTGTGGGAGACAGAACTTTCTCCACGAGTGGCCCGAGACTGTGGAGAGAAGTCCCCAAGGAACTAAAGACCATCACAAATCTCCACCTTCTGCTCCACCTTATTTGACCTTGTCTTCTCTAACGTAAAACAAATAACAGGAATAAAGACACATGTTACCAAAATATGACACTCCTCTGCACATGTTTCTATCTCTGAGGAGGGAATGAGAGAACACTTGACAGATGAGTAGTCACGTGGCTTAATGTACGGAAAGATGCTCAGAGACTACAGTGATGAGTGTGATGCAAAAACCTGAATAGAATGTATGGGGATGAAAAAGGTCTTAAACTATTGTTTTGTGAACAAATGTCCAGACCATAATGCCACCAACACATCTAGTAGTAACTGGCATCCTTATTGATGGACTCAACAGGCTATCCAAGAATTAGGCATATTGTTGAGGCAATGGGGAAGCTTGTGTTGTCATTGACTATACTAGACCAGCCGTGTAGATAAACAGAGGGGTTTTGGTTTCCAGGGCTGTCAGTCTGTGATTTCCCATAAGAACTAAATTAACTAACAACAACTAACAAAAAACGTCTAAATCAGGATTAAAATAAATAATAATTATAAATGGTTTCTAAAACCATGTCATATCCATAATGTGTGCCACAAATATCTGGGAGGCAAGTGAATACTACAGCATTGTATTGACATAAGACTGGTTCTTTGTACTATAGCAGTCAGAGGCCCAAACTTAGCAAGTTGCTACACTTCAAACTGTTCAGGAACAACAAACTAGATAGCATGATAGATAAAATTACTTCAGTACATTTTATACAGCAATAGCTTCAGCCTAGTTACCCATTATGGATGGGAAATCCATGTGCATTTTTTAATTTTTATCATGGCAAGTAAATATCAAGTTGTTGACAAATTTATTAGATGACTTTGTGACATTTACTATGAAACCTCATGATGAAAAAATTGAATGACTACAAAGTCTTTGTGGGGAAAAAAACAAATCCTGTAGTAATCAGTGTTGGATGAGAATCATAAATGTAGAGCTTCTATTCCTCTAATAGAGAAACATCCAAAAGGTCAGATGCTTATTTCCAGTTTATGCAAGCTTGTCTGAACCTCTTTAAATCTAGTAATTGAGTTGGAAATCTCACATGGACAGATTCTTATGGTATTTCTGGTACCTCCTGCTTCTGGATATGCTGGAAATGTGGGGTGAAAGGATTTCTTGTGTCTTTTTATGCTTCCACTCCCATTTCCAGCTTAAAACCAGGACATTTTAACATTACATCCTATAGTGTTTAATAAATGTATTGATATTTGTTTGAGCATTCAGTCTTACTAGGCCCACAATTCTAGTATTGTGGACACGACTAGATCACAGAAAATCATGTGATTAAATAACAATGTGCTGGTCCTGGGGTACATATATGTATCCCTTCACCTCATTTCAAAGGTTTAGCTTGTGGATGGGTCAAGTTACTGAGGGTCATATGACAAAAGGGTTATGACAGTACTTCTTTAAGAGGAAGTCTGCCTAAAAAACGAAAAGAGGTACCCAGGATCAGGGATAAGAGCTGAGGGCTGTCCACACTAGCCAGGGAAGACTGGGTGGGAGATACCTCTCATGAGCAAGGATTGAGGGGAGACGCTTTGGGAAATGCCAGGCAGGAGGACCTGGCTTTGGATAGGAACAGAAGAGTCTGGGAAAAACTTGTTGTTAACTTGACATTGAACTGACATGTTGTGTTAATAAATTAGATCCTAAAAAGGGGTGTTACTTGAATCATGAGAGGCTATATGTAGTTATTGGAGCAAACCCAGAAGAGGGAAACTGTAGCAGTGGACATAAGTGTAGAAAGAAGTCAGAAAAACCCGTCACAGAAAGCCATCACTTTATTAATATATGCACAGTCTGACATCAGTAAAGATACCTAAAGCTTAAGGGGGCAGGCTACCCTTAAACTTCACTATCAGCCATGCTGAAAAGGATTTGGTTTTGCCAGAATCCCCTGCATTTATCTCTTCTTCTGTGTGGAAATGAAGTCCCAATCAAAGGGTACCTCACTCTGTCCATTAAACAAGTGCCAAATCATAACCAAGGGCCCAGCCTTAATCTTACCTAACCCAGTCCTCGGATTTCGGCTATCACTATTGGCCGCAGCCATCCCAACCCACACAGTAGACCACCACAATTCAGTTGTGACAATAACAGATCTGAGCTACCAACCAACCCCAAACTAAGATAGGACCTCTCAATGCTAGTCTAGAGTCTGGGAAAATTCTTCCTCCACACAAGACTTCCAAAGGACACCCAGTCACACCACAAACCAACCCACTCATTCAACTAAAGAAGGGTGGGGCTGGTAGGTAGAAAATGGCTGTGAGAGCCAGGCCATCTTTTTCTGCTCCCCAGTCAGAAGCAGAGCCAAATGTGGTTACCTATTGTTCTTAAACAGGCAATCAGAGAAGCAGAAAAGCAGGGAAAACCCGCTGCCACTCCAGCCACGCATAAAGCCCTCAGCAACTCATCCCATCATGCCCCCACTCAATTTGAGTAAATGGCCACTCAAATGGTGCACTGTCTTCCATCTCCTTTCCTTCTCCCTCTCTCCACCCTCTGTTGGAATTAAAAAGGAATTGAGGGATGTCCAGCACAGCAGAGAAGGAACCAGGAAATGTCTGTTCCCCATCAATTTCACCCTAGTTATCAAAGTGGTCACTTCCAGTTATATTAACAGTGAAAACAGAAAACAGTGCCCTACAGCATCATTATTTCTTATGATCAGACAACAGAGACAGCATAAAACACAAGGATCATGTGCACTAAGTCAAGAAACTTGCACCTGGAAAAAAGATAATTACAGATGTCACATCTGACTCAACAATGACATATTCTGGAGATGGTTGTTTTTAAACCATTTCAACACATTTAAGTCTGAAATAGATTACAGATGGGTGATCTCGTTCAGCTAAAATAAACACACAAATTTCCCTCCTCCTCCCCCCAAAAGTAGTTTCAAATGAGTTGTTTGTGTGAGAATGATGTTGAATCTTCACTTCCAGGTTCCTATGAAGACCGGAAATGATTGTGCTGCCACATGTTTTTCTCTGTAGAGTTGGTCAGGAAATGGAGGCTTTTCCAACAGAAAATTTGAACAAAAACAGATTTTCTTTTTACTTTTCACTGAAATACACAAAATCTGAGGCCTATCCAAAACTGAATCTGGCTCGGCCTCAGCAGCATGGGGAGCAGTGGGTTTGAGGTGGTTGTTTCCCCTCCTCTCAGGTGCAAAGCGGCAGCTTCCTGAGTCACTCCCGCCCCTGCATGTGATTATGGGCAGATTCATCTCTCCCGGGGATGGAGGCGAATCTGCCAAAGCAGAAAGAAGCGTGCAAGTCGCTGAGCATCAAAGTCATCTCCATGGGCAACGCTGAGGTGGGCAAGGTGAGGAGCAGTGGAAGTGAGATGGGGAGGGGATTCGCTCCGATGGGAGTGACTGACAAGCGGGCTGTTCAATTGGATGCCTTGCAGCCCATTGGCCTGTGAGGGAGGCAGCGGATTGGTTGAAAAGTTTGACTGACATGCTGGTGAGTCAATCGAGACCCTCCTAAATTGGCTGTAGGCAGGTGGAAACAGGGCATGACAATTCCTTACCCAATCAGACCCCCAGCATTGTGGGGGGAGCTCCTGAGTGGCAGTTTACTGGGTGGAGGGGTCGGGGTGCTGCACTTTCATTGGACCAGAAGGCCCGGGACCTTTCCTTCTATGCCCCTCCCCCTCGTGGGCAGGGTGTCCTGACATCCTTCTTGGCTCTAAGGCTCTGCCCCCCTGGTTCTGAGGTGGGGCCGGCTGCTTCCTGGGCCTCCAGTCTGGGGGACTCTCCCTCGCTCAGAGCAATACAGGGCCCATGACTCACATTCTGGTGACCCCAGTGCTGGGCCGTGGGCAGGGAGCTGCGCCTGCCTGAGTGGGCACCCCTGCCTGGGCATCCTGGATCCCCTGGGTGCCATATTGCCAACTTCCAGCGATCAAAGATCATGAGTCGGATCCCCCAGAAATCATGAGATTGGCCCCCAAATCACTTGATTTTTTAAGAAAAGATCATAGTCTGTTTTTTAGACCAGTCTCTTGATTTTTGAATTGCCTGTGCCCAGGGTATGCGCATGGGACAGATAGTATCGCCCGCTCTCCCACATGTACAGGCTATGCTGATTTTGGCCCCTGCTGCAGGAGCTCTCACCCCCACATCTGCCCATCACCTGCCCAGCAATTAATCCTGTTCTCTAGTCCCCCATCAGTGCTGTCCCCACCCAACCCCCCCCGACTTCAGTCCCCCAGCCCTCCTCATCACCACCCCATCAGTTCAGCCCTCCTACCCCATCAACCCCTCACTGCCCTCAGTTCATCCTCCAGCACTCACCCCGTCTACTCAGAACCTGCCATTGTACAGCCCCATCAGCCCCCAGGCCATAATTCAGCCCTCCCAGCCTCTTAGGCTTCTTTACCAGGCTTTGGGGCTACTTCCTACTTCCCAGGCTGACAGTGGGAGCCCCAGCTGCCTGGGGCTGACAATGGGAACCTCTGCCTCTCAGTGGTCGGGGCTCCCGCTGTCAGCCCTCCACAGGTGACTGTGGCACCCGCTCACTCAATCTCACACAGACGCACACTCACACTTTACTTAGAAATCACACCTCTCATGATTAGTTCTTGAGAGTAGGCATGTCAGTGTCTGCCCCTGGCCTCCTGGTACTAAGTCCCCTAGAGCAGAGGGTTCCCAAACTCTTTTCCCCTGAGGCTCACTTGTGCAGCTGCAATAGGTATTGCGGCTCAGTATTAACATTTCTCAGTGTGTCCAGGAGGGAGACTGAGGGTAACGGGGGACTTGCCCAGAAGGGGGCCGTGACTTGAGCTGTTCAGGGGGCGGATGAACCTTTAAACTGTGCCCCCCCCTCCACTAGCAGTGTATACAGTTTGATATTGCCCACTTCCACCTCACCCACCAGGCAGGCAAGCCATCATCCCCTCCAGCTGATCAAATGGGAAATCAGTCAAGGGGCTGCTGAGCATGCAGCTTGGTCCCGAGCCGCCACACATTCACCAGGAAGAGGGGCATTGTGGGACGTGCATGGCCTCTCGCTTCAGCAGGGAGGGCCAGTGAGAGGGGGAAGGGGCCAGGCAAGTGCCACAGCCAGCCCCCACTGACACCCTCTGCCTCAGCAGCCTGCTGAATGCCTTGAGCTCATCACCAGTCAGGCCTGCCCCAGTCACCTACCAGCACCCTGGGGCTCCTCACAGGCAGTTCCTGCCCAGGAACAAGGGAAGGGTTCAGGGGCTGCCAGAGCTGGGCAGAGGCAGGTGCTTAAGCTGGGACTGGTCACTACTAAAGATGGCCCAAACATGGTGTGACGAAGTGGGGGATTTTCTTGATTGTTTTCTTGTTTTCGGTGGAGTTTCAATGGTTTGCATGCGGAGGGGGTGGGACTCAGTTTCCCTGGGTGTTACTGGTTTAACGAGGTGAGGGGAGAGGGAGTTTGTTGTTACAGAGGACCGGAGAGGGAACGTGGGACCCCAGCCAATAGCCTGGAGGATGGATAGCCCAGCGACTGGTGACCTGAGACCCCGACCCGCAGACCCAGCTCAGGAGTTGCAGCCGGTCGGTTCTGGCCAGTGGGAGGACAATGGCCTGCAGAGTGAGGAGCCAGTGACCTACCCAGCCGGTTCCAGCCAGAGGACAGAAGCGAGGAGAGGAGGCCTCGGTTTATGACCCTGTTTACCTGGAGAGAAGACAATGGACAGAGGGGGGGCTTAGGGCTGGGGATCTCAGATGCCCAGCTGGGAAGCAGGGGGGCTCTGGGCTCGAGATGGGGGAGCAGGCAGAGCCCACCTGGATGCAGAGAGACTGGGATGTGCTGGGCTGAGGGAGGCCAGGCCTGAGGCCCTGAGAGTTTCCTGTGCTGTGTTCAACTCTCAATAAATCCTCCTGTTTTATGCTGGCTGAGAGTCACTCCGGTCTAGAGAACAGGGTTGCATCAACCCCTTCGGGGGTGGAGGCCCCAGGGGTCCAGAGTGAGTGGACTCCCTGAGGGGGCCCACGGCAGAGACAGACGTGCTAAGGCTCAGAGAGGTGCGGCTCCAGGAGGTGGAGGGGCCTAACCCCGAGAGAGAGTGGACCCCTGAGAAGGGCTGTCTCACTGAAGGGGCACCCCCCACGGACCGCACGGGGCCAAGAGTGGGCACAATCTGTGAGTCCGTGACACATGGCATTGT
>NW_020698262.1:2886974-2904128 GCF_002925995.2 Terrapene triunguis | reverse complement strand
GAGGCAGAAGCTTGGTCCTGCGGCAGCCAAGCTTCCCTCCTCCCCTGCTTCTTCCCCCAGCGTGGCGCTTTCCGGCCCCTCCGCCCCTCCTCCTCCTCCTCTCACCGGGCAGGCAGCATGCCACTCAAAATCGGCTCGCGTGCCGTGTTTGGCATGCGTGCCGTAGGTTGCCGACCCCTGCCTTATAATCTTGATGCATTATGAGACATCTCTATAGCCTCATTTGGACAATTTACCACATATTCCAGTGCATGTGTGAACACGTCAAAGTAGCTAAAATCTCAGGGCATTGTTCACACTGCATACTCAAAGTCCACTATAAGAACCGTGTCCTGTGCTTCTGCACAGTCCCATCCAAAGGTCCTGGACTTCCTTGCTTTACGGAGAGAGAACTACATCCAGTCCTATCTTAACAGTAATCACCAGAATTCAAAAACCTGTGAGCGCTATTGGAGCCAATGCAGGAGAATGGACACTCACAAGATATGACCCAGTGCCACGGCAAAGCCAAGGAGCTCTGGCAGAATTTTAAAAATTCTCGGTACAAAATCAGAATAGAGTTTTGTCACTGCCAAAACAGATTCATTAATTAAATTGGGATAAGACACCAGATAAATCTAAAAGGACTCTTGTGTGGATGCAAGTTTTTGCCCCAAAAATAAAACTGAAAAACTCTCCCATCTAGACAAGATGTAAAGCATAATCTACCTGGGACAGGAACCTTAACTTCTTAGCTATTGTAAAGAGCCTGCCACACTCCTGATGGTACACAAATGATAAACAATGTCTTCCCTGCCTTCCTTCACAACCACTGTGGTACATCTCCAGGAAGAAAGATTGGAAATGAAGATGTTTCAGGCCCGATTGTTAAAGATGTGCATGTGAAATTGCACAGCAATAATATGCATACAATTAAGCAGTTAATTTATATGCAAATTATTAGAGTAGACTAAATAGTGCAAAAAAGGAATATTCATTTGAAGAAATAACTTGTATTGTTTACAATTCTGGTTTTTTTTTTGTTTTTTTTTAAGGAAATAAAAACGAACTGTCATCAGTCATTTTCCTGCATTTTGTGTTCACTTTCTGTGAACATTTGGGCAAGTGATTTTGACTAGCACAAAAGAGACTTGTAGTCTTTCATGCTCAAGCATGCACAAAAAGCAAATTTTAAAGTAGCCCAAGTAGGTACTGGTAGCAGAGATGGTCATCCAATCAAGGAACATAAACTTTGGCCTCAATTTAGGAAACTGTCCTTATAGGACAGCTCCTAAACACATCAATATTACGTAATTAAAGTATGCATATGCCTAACTGCTGCCCTGAACTGGAGCCATAGGGAAAACTGTGAGCAATCACAACTAAGCAATGTAGCTCAGCTTTCAATTTGCAAGAATACTTCCAGAAAACTGCTTCTAAGGATCCCATTGAGAATATATATAGATATATATGTTAAATAAACTCAAACAACAAAATAAATTAGAGGAATTCCGTATCTGCTCATGGATATTTTGTGAACAAAAACAAAAAGGAGGATGAATTTGTTGAATTTACTACAGTCTATTTGCTCAACTCTTGCAATTTCTTCAATTGTGGATAGCAAATTACCAGATATTTTCCTAATTGGCTACTGGTAAGTGCAATAGCTATGATTCTACATACAATCATGGTAACTGCACAAAAACTGGGTCTGTGCTTTTGACAATTAGGACCTCTCTGATATTTGCCATGCTTTGCTGATTTCTATTATATGTTTCCTGCTTAGTGAGTGGGGAATTAAGTGTTCTTGAGTGCATTTTATTTATTATTTTTAAGCACTGGATTTACTGGCTCTGTAGCTTAGCATTTTGCTTTATTGTTTTATATTTTTATGTTTGTATTAAATATTATTAAGGCACTCAGAGGCTGTTAAGTATTTGGTGCCAAGAAATGAAAACACTGTATTGTTTTCCCTTAAATTCACCAACATTTAGAGACAACAGATCTTTCAGGTCCCATTTAAGCCTAATTTTAGTACACATCACATGTCAGGACAATGCCTAAAGACACAGGATTCATCTGTTTAGCACTCGTCTGCCACCACTCAGTACAAATCAGGTTTGATCCATAGAACAACAAATAGCTGCTAACGCTCTCTTTTGTCTCTGCCTCAGGGAAACAACAAAGCACACCTTTGTCTGTGCCCTCATGCTAGTTCTGCAATATTCCACTACAATACAAACATCTTTCCAGGTGTAGCCTATATACTACATTCATTACCTCAATGCCCACACTATGCTTCTGGATGTTTATCCCTATATTCAGCGTGCCTGTAGCTGTGTACACTTGTAAAAGAGAGAGTTAGGAACAGTGCTACACCAGGCTTTCATAGTTGCCTGTTTTACTACAAGCTATATCAGGGGTCGGCAACGTTTGGCACGCGGCTCGCCAGGGTAAGCACCCTTGCGGGCCGGGCCAGTTTATTTACCTGCTGACGCAGCAGGTTTGGCCAATCGCGGCCCCCACTGGCCGCGGTTCGCCGTCCCGGGCCAATGGGGGCGGCGGGAAGCGGTGAGGGATGTGCTGGCCGATCGCTGCCAGTGGGGGCCGCGATCGGTCGAACCTGCCGCATCAGCAGGTAAATAAACTGGCCTAGCCCGCTAGGGTGCTTACCCTGGCGAGCCGCGTGCCAAACGTTCCCAACCCCTGAGCTATATTATTAGTTGTATTACCATAGCTTAGGAGGCATATAAGGAACTGCCACAAGTCATACCCGACTTGGGCTTGGTCCCACACTCTGGCCCCAAAACAGCACATGCTTACCTTTAAGCATGTGAGTAGACCTGTGACTAGATCTCCCATTCAGGAGGCACAACGGAGCTGGAAACTGGCTGAAAATACCTAGCAGAGACTACCCCTGATGTAGGGGAATGCTCTTCTGGTGCAAGCATGCCAATCCTGGCCTGCTGTCTCTGCAGTTTCTCAACATAGGGGTGTATGGGGAAGGAGCATGGCCTGGTGGAACTTTGGTCTGCTACATCTACCTTCCTCTGGTGTAGGGTCCACTAAAGAATATTGGTGGAACATAGAACTGCCTCGCTGTAGCTGTAAATGGTGCTGGGCTGGTCCCTGAAAATTAAGGAGCTAGAACCAGCTCTCTGACATTCACCCCCTCTCTCCTAGTACCGGAACAGGCTGGAATTGTCCTAGCATGTGTAGTTTTGGAATCTTAACTAGCTGGATATCAGGATGGGAATCTGTGATAAAAATCCATTGGGAAGTGTTTTTCACAGCAGGATCAGAAAGAAGACATAGTAGTTATACCTCTGCTATTATTATTGTTGCTGCAATGTCTGCAGCCACAGAATAATCTTCAGCCTTGTAATCGTGCCCACTGCTCTAGACTGAGGCATGAAGTTAAAGAGATGATGCTACCTCAGTATTTCTGAACCTTGTCTATAGTAAGCATAAGGAATATTTTAAGTCCTGCATATATTGAGGTAACCTTATCTCCTTGTTTAAGACATCACCTAAATGGTTTTCAAGGTCATCACTGTGTGCTTTTAACATACATACAGGGGGCTCAGGTCAGCCCAATAACCTGAAATGTCACTTGGTTTGCTCTAAGCTTCTAAACAAGTTCATCATCTAAGGGAACTTTGGGGGCCTAGGATGGGGGAAAGTACCACAACTTTGGGAGGAGATGAATTATTTATCAGCATAAGGGCCCTACTGAGCTTGGGATTGGATCCTGTTTCCATTTATTTCAGTTGGACACTGACATTGACTTCAGTGAGAGCAGAATTAGACCCTTAGGCAGAGAGTTATACAGTAGTGAAAGTTTCGCCTTCATATTTTTGGACTCTGTGGCAGACAACAGTCAATCATGGAAAGGGACAATATGGGGACTGTAGTGATAAAGAAAAGACTGACCTTGTGTCGCATGGTGAAGATGCGATTAAGACATACCAAGGGGATTCTTTCTGCAGCATGGTGGACTCACAGAGACAATGTAGTTTTCCCAGGTTCTCTAAATCAGAAGCTAGGAACTGCAGAACATAGATAAGGGATGCAAAGGGACACAAGGAGAACTCTACAGCCAGCAGAGTTACAGATGACCAGGAGTTTTAAAAATATATTATGAACAAAAAGAATCCTGACAATTATACTAGTCCATTATTAGATGGAAAAAGTAGAGTTATCAATAATAATGCAGAAAAGGCGGAAGCGTTCAATAAATATTTCTGTTTTGTATTTGGGGAAAAACAGATGCTATAGTCATATCATATAATGATAACACTCTTTCCATTCCACTAGTATTTCCTGAGGATGTTAAACATCAGAAAATGTTTAAATCAGCAGGTACAGATAACGTACATCCAAGTGTTTTAAAAGAGCTGGCTGAGGAACTTGGTGGATTGTTAATATTGATTTTCCAAAAGTCTTGGAATACTGTGTGACAGCGTACCCCATAAGGCTTTATGGGGGTGTGTGCTTATAAATGTATGTATGACATAACTGGAATATGTTTTGTGTGCCATGTAATATATCTCCGTAAAGGTTATGGTCTACTATATCTATTCATCCTATTTGTACATATATATCATTTTCTACTTGAGGTTAAGAATATGGGCGGCATGCTTGCTTGGTTTCTAAGTAAGCTTTGTGAGGCATTTGGTCAGCTTCTTTAGGAAGGAATTCGCCAGGTTAAGTTCCTGATCAGGAAACACTTGGGGAACAATGCATCTTGGAATGCTCCAATCCACATAAGAAGTCTTCCTGGAGACATGCAAGATACCATGTGGACAATGGCTTTGGCCTGTAAAGACTGAGTCATGCAGGGACATGTGACTTGCCCAGGTGACTCCAAAACTCCATCTTGGAGCTGGACTTTGCATAGGAGGGAGGAGGGGGGTCTCCACCCACAAGAGAGAGTCTATTTAAACCCGTGGGAGACCCCTCCATTTTGGTCTTCAGCTGGCTAAGGAAGGAGCCTCTCCACCCCCGCCAGGATACTTGAAGGGAACTGGAACAAACGACAGTAACTACAGGGGGTGTGAGTGATTGCTGGACCCAGCCTAAAAGGAGATTAGCCTGTAAAAGGAAGCATTCTGGAACTGGTGAGGAACTTATCTCTATTTAGTTTGATTAGACATAGATTTGCCCATTTTATTTCATTTTGCTTGGTGACTTACTTTGTTCTGTCGGTTACTACTTGGAACCACTTAAATCCTATTTTCTGTATTTAATAAAATCACTTTTTTCCTTATTAATTAACTCAGAGTATGTATTAATACCTGGGGGAGCAAACAACTGTGCATATCTCTCTATCAGTGTTATAGAGGGCGAACAATTTATGAGTTTGCCCTGCATAAGCTTTATACAGGGTAAAACGGATTTATTTGGGTTTAGACCCCATTGGGAGTTGGGCATTTGAGTGCCAAAGACAAGCACACTTCTGTGAGCTGTTTTCAGGTAAACTTGCAGCTTTGGGACAAGTGATTCAGACCCTGGGTCTGTGTTGGAGCAGACGGGAGTGTCTGGCTCAGCAAGACAGGGTGCTGGAGTCCTGAGCTGGCAGGGAAAACAGGAGCAGGGGTAGTCTTGGTACATCAGGTGGCAGCTCCCAAGGGGGTTTCTGTGATCCAACCCCGTCACATACTGGGAAGTTCCAAAACACTGGAGGTAAGCTAATCATGTCATTATAGGCAACCGTTGATCTATTGGATCATGGTGTACATGTAAAAGGCCTAGTCAGGTCCCTGATGAATCCGCTTGTGGCTGACAAGCCCAATTTGAGAACGACACAGATCCATGTGTTATCTGAGTTAGAATCCAAGATCACAGCATGCTGCTTTCTTCTTTCTTGCTTTTCTTCCATCCTCTGGATCAAAGCTGCTTCATGTTGAGCTGCACCCAGTGCCAGATGTTCCCTCCAGATTGACTGGATGTTGAATGACTTCATATCATTTTTGCACACATCATGGTGCCACCATAAAGGGAGACCCCGCTTTTCAGAGCCATCAAGAATCTTGCTGTACAAAATATTATTGGGGATATGGTCTCCTCCCATTCTCCTGACAGCTAATGATGTGCCAATATTTTGAATGGGTAACTGGGATGAGGTGTATAATTATAGGCCTGTCAGTCTGACATTGATCCTTGGCAAGATCGTGGAACAGCTGATATGTGACTCAATTAATAAAGAATTAAAGGAGGGTAAATAACTAATGCCAATCATCATGGGTTTATGGAACAGATCCCGTCAAACTAAGTTGATATCTGTGAGCCTAAGAACCTCTCGATCCCAACTGGCAGAAACAGCAACTGTTATCAAGCCTGATTAAATTCACTACACCTAACACTTTGCTGTCATAGTATTTATCTATAAAGAATGTTGTGTGAGATCTTAAATGAAAGCCAGGATCATGCTGATCATTAATAGTGTTGTGACATATATGTACTGATTATATTTTAAAAGTTATATCTATATACTTAAATTCCAACTTATAGTTTGTTTCAAGGTGTTACTGCACACAAAGATGCAGAATTGGTTTCTCCAGACAAAGGGATATATAGTCACACATCTGTCTAAATTCATTTGTAGATTAAGCATTGTAAACCAAACATAATGGGAGCTACATCTGCATTTCAAGTCAACACAAGGATGTGAAGACAACTTGGAGTCAGCACACCAGGAAGGGAACCATGGTGGGTAATCCTGACACTGAGGGCAAAACAATGAGTTTTGGGAACTACAGGGAGAAGCAAAAAAAAAAAAGCCATTTTGATATCCAATTTACTGAGCAAGCCCCTTGAAGGATGTGAGGTATAGTCATAGATTCATAGAGTTTAAGGCCAGAAGGGACCATTACATCATCTAGCCAGACCTCCTGTATATCACATTTCACTAAAGCATATCTTTCAGAAAGGCATCCAATCTTGATATGAAGACATCAAGAGACTGAGAATCTATCCCATGAAAACTTGGAGCCTGGTTTTGGCTGAAAACCAGCAGCTCTGTCAAAGACTGAATCCTCTGGAAAAAATCTACTTTATTAAATAGGAAAGGTAACCATTAATAAGTGCGGACCTAGAATTGCATTTTATATTTTGTTCTATGTGTAACCCGTGTTTCCAATATTCTTACTTATCACTCATTTGAATCTTTGAATCTCCATTCTTCGTTAATAAACTCATTCTGTTTCTTCTTATAAGTACTCAGTGCTGCAGTATTAAGTAAAGTGTGAATCCTCAGTTGACTCAAACAAGCTGATGTGTATACTATTCCCTTTGGGGACAGCAAACTTGGTAATTTCTACGAGTGTCCAGTGACAAGGGCTGAACACTATAGGGAACGTTCTGAAATCTCAGAGGTTGGTGTGTACTTACACTAGCCTGCACAGAGAGGGCGAGGTCTGTGGACACCTAGAAGTCAGAGATGAACCCCAGCAGACACAGACAAGACTACTTCACGCTAAGAGCAGGCAGTGGTGAGGTGCAGCACAACCCTGGATACCTCTGGGGAGCATCACTATCATTTTTTGATGCCATCACAAGTTTGGTTGATAAAGGTAATAGTGTTGATGCGCTATACTTAGACTTCTGTAGGAAGTCTGACCTGGTACCATATGACATTGTGATTAAAAAACTACAACAATATAAAATTAACATGGCACACATTAAATGGCTTAAAAGCTGGCTAACTGATAGGTCTCAAAATATAATTGTAAATGGGGAATCATCATTGAGTGGGTATGTTTCTAGCAGCGTCTCATCGGGATCTGTTCATGGCTGTATTTAATATTTTTATCAGTGACCTGGAAGAAAACATAAAATTATCACTGATAAAGTTTGCAGAGGACACAAACATTGGGAGAGAGGTAAATCATGAAGAGGATACGTCACTATTTCAGAGTGAGCTGGATCTCTTGGTAGATGGGCAAGAGCAAACAGTATGTGGTTTAATACGGCTAATGGCAAATCTAGGAACAAAGAACATAGGCCATACTTAAAGGATGGGGGGGACTGTATCCTGGGAAGCAGGGACTCTGAAGATTTGGGGGTCGTGATGAATAATCAGCTGAACATGAGCTCCTAGTGCAATTCTGTGGCCAAAAGGACTAATATGATCTTTGTATGCGAACACAGAGGAATCTTGAGTAGGAGTAGAGAGGCTATTTTACTTCTGTAATTGGCCCTGGTGTGACTGCTGCTGGAATACTGTGTCCAGTTCTGTTCTCCATAATTCAAGAAGTATGTTGAAAATAGGACAGGGTTCAGAGTAGAGCCACAAGAATGATTAAAGGCTTAGAAAACATGTCTTAGAGTTACAGATTCAAAGAGCTCAATCTATTTAGTTTAGCAAAGAGAAGTTTAAGGGGTGACTTGATTACAGTCACCCATTAATTACATGAATGAGAATTAGGAACCTTTTAATTTGCACCCACAGCATCCACATGGGGGAGTTACAGAGCAGCACTATGCTATACACATCCCCATAGTCCAAACTGTGGTCCACTGTAGACAGGCCCCTAGATAATCACAATAGTCCCTTCTGGCCTTGAAATACATGAAGTTACCTCTCAGATGCAGCAACACAACCTACGCTGAACAGTGTGGTCAGACAGGAAGTCAAAGCCTTAGCTGGTGTAACCTGGCACAGCACATTTGCCTGCAATATAGCTATACCAGCTTACAGCAGCTTAGCCTCTGGTCCCATGGCTGGACCAAATTAAGCACTCATGGAAAGAATTCCTGATGTGCTACATTTCAAAAGCAGGATCAATGACATTTTGAAAGTTTGAGCTTGCCCCCCAGAAGCTCTGGTGATGAGCAGAGACCTCAGAAAATCTATCCAGATTTGCTTGTTTGTGGTGTTACACTAAAGTATAAAAATAGGGGGGTGGGGGGGGGGGAGAAGAGAGGGGCAGCGAGCCTTTTATTTATTTATTTAAATAGGAAAATGATCTGAATTAAACAGGAGTGTTTTTTCTTTATAGTTACGAACACCCTCGCATGTCTGAAAACTTTATGCTTGAAGTAGTTTATCATAAATACACATTTCTGAAGGTCCCCCAAGGCAGACAAGCACACTTCTAGTGAATTAGACACAGCTTTGTTTGAAGGTGTCCTGAATTTCTTTAATTTCAATGACAGAAGAATTGTCAAGTAAGATGTAAAGTCAATGCTGCACTGATGATCTGTGATAGAGTCTGTCGGTAACATCAATTCTTAATTCAAAGTAAACTCATTTTTCTCTTCTCTTTATTTCCCAAACAGAATTTCAGTCTAGATATTACTGCTTGTGAAGATTATAGAATTGGCAGCAAAGAAAACAAATATCCTCTGTTTATCCACAGGCAATCAGTGCAGACATCCTGAACAGTTTGTTTTGATATTGCTTCAACAAAAGTCCAGCCCTGGGAAGAAGGTGTCTGTATGAACTAGAATTACAGTCCCCATGGTAAAAAGTCGGGGCTTCACCTTCTGAGTCAATCGTCCCTGCTCTGTTCATTTAGCTTTACCTGGCATGGTAAAAATGTTACATTCAGGAAGTGTTTTGGTTAATTACTTACAACAATATAACAATAAGAAACGCACGTAAGATTTCTATGTATTAATGCAGACACTGTGATAAGATCCAGCTCAAAATAGGCCCACCGCCTCTGACTGCTCAAGCTCCTGTGTCGAATTTCACACCAGTAGAAATCTGGAGTAGCTGTACAGACATCAGTGGAGTTACTCTGGAATTTCACCAGTGTAACTAAGATCAGAATGTGGTCCCCAGCCTCTCCAAGACACTGATCTACTCAGAGAAAGGTCAATGTTTTACAGAAGACAGTTAACAAACAGAAGAGAAGTCATCTTTCTCTCTTTCACATATATACACATACACAAAAGTATATAAAAACTGGTCTGGCAGAGTCAGTGACTTAGGCATCCCAGGTAATTACCATTCATAGGACTTAATTAGTCTTCCCTCCATGGTGGTAGTTAAGAATAGATCCCTCTCCTCCCCACCAGCATAATCATTAGGCTGAAAGCTACGGAGGTCAGAAGGCTCAACGAGTTTCACTGAGCCTCACAATCACATGCATGATTTTCATTTGAATTGGGCCCTTGACTAGAGTCCTCAAGGCTAAAAATCCAGAAAGGAGTTTCTGGTCTGGATTGATGTAAATCAGCAATACATACTACTTCCTTTTACACATCACTCACAGCAAGCCCTGCACGGAGGCAGTACTAGTTCAGGACTCCTGGTTCTAT
The DNA here is from genome assembly GCF_002925995.2 of Terrapene triunguis. NCBI lineage: Eukaryota > Metazoa > Chordata > Testudines > Emydidae > Terrapene > Terrapene triunguis. Next base: position 2,893,880 of record NW_020698262.1, on the reverse strand, counting down.
TCACACCTCTGCCATTGATATGAAAGAGAACTGTTTGACATGGAACTTTCAAGCCACTGTGCTTCTCTGTACTTCATTTTATGCATCTGAAAATGGGTATAATATTTACTTCACATGGATGTTATGCAGTTGTCGAAGTTGTAACTGGACTCAACTGGCATTACAGTGGTGTCAAGAATCAGACTCTTATTGGACAAATAGTTTTGAAGTACATAAAATATTGTTACAAGGAGGAGGGAGAAAAATTGTTCATTTTAACCTCTGATGATAGCACAAGAAGCAATGGGCTTAAATTGCAGCAAAGGCAGTTTAGGTTGGACTTTTGGAAAACCTTCTTAATTGTCAGGGTAGTTAGGCACTGGAATAAATTGCCTAGGGAGGTAGGAGAATCTCCATCATTGGAGACTTCTAAGAACAGGTTAAACAAACACCTGTCAGAGATGGTGTAGATAATACTTAGTCCTGCCATGAGTGCAGGGGACTGGACTAGAAGACCTCTCGAGATCCCTTCCAGTCCTACGATTCTATGAAATATCACTCAGTTGATGTAGAAGAGCCATAACGATGGCAAAGAATGTTGCTCAGTTGGTTTGGGGAGTACAGATTTGAACATGAAACATGCAGAGATACTACACCAGATCAAGAGTGTTTGCACGTTAGAATGCTTATCTGCTGTTTGCATCTGCAATATGTAAATCTAAGCATGTACATATGAAACTTTACATGCATGCATACAAATGATAAGATGCCTGGCTGACAGTGTCTCCCAATGCATCAGTTTTTATTAGGGCTGTCGATTAATTGCAGTTAACTCACGTGATTAACTCAAAAAAATTAATCGTGAAAAAAAAATTAATCACAATTCATTGCACTGTTAAACAATAGAATACCAATTGAAATTTATTACATATTTTTGATGTTTTTCCACATTTTCAAATATATTGATTTCTATTACAACACAGAATACAGAGTGTACTGTGCTTTCAGAAGTGTTAAAAGAGCAACACTCCGATGCGGAAACTACAGAACCCAAACCACCAAAAAAGAAAATCAACCTTCTGCTAGTGGCATCTAACTCAGATAATGAAAATGAACGTGCGTTGGTCCACTCTTCGTTATCAAGCAGAACCCATCATCAGCATGGACAGATGTCCTCTGGATTGGTGGTTGAAGCATGAAGGGACATATGAACCTTTAGCGCAGGGGTCAGCAACGTTTGGCACGCGGTTCGCCAGGGTAAGCACCCTAGCGGGCCGGGCCAGTTTATTTACCTGCTGACGCGGCAGGTTCAGCCGATCGCGGCCTCCACTGGCCGCGGTTCGCCATCCCGGGCCAATGGGGGCGGCGGGAAGCGGCGTGGGCGAGGGATGTGCTGGCCGCGGCTTCCCACCGCCCCCATTGGCCCGGGACGGTGAACCGTGTCAGCAGGTAAATAAACTGGCCCGGCCCGCTAAGGTGCTTACCCTGGTGAGCCGCATGCCAAACGTTGCCGACCCCTGCTTTAGCGCATCTGGCACGTAAATATCTTGCGATTTTGGCTACAACAGTGCCATGTGAACGCCTGTTCTCACTTTCAGGTGACATTGTAAACAAAAAATGGGCAGCATTATCTGCTGGAAATTGTAACCAAACCTATTTGAACAATTGGCTGAATAAGAAGTAGGAATGTGTGGATTTGTAGGCTCTAAAGTTTTACATTGTTTTATTTTTGAATGCAGTTTTTATTTTTTTTAACATAATTCTACATTTGCAAGTTCAACTTTCATGATAAAGAGATTTCATTACAGTACTTGTATTAGGTGAATTGAAAAATACTATTTCTTTTGTTTTTTACAGTGCAAATATTTATAATCAAAAATAAATATAAAGCGATCACTGTACATTTTGTATTCTGTTTTGTAATTGAAATCAATATATTTTAAAATGTAGAAAACATCCAAAATTATTTAAATAAATTGTATTCTATTATTGTTTAGCAGTGCGATTAATCACGTTTAATTTTTTTAATCGTGCGATTAATCCCAATTATTTTTTAATCACTTGACAGCCCTAGTTTTTATATTTCTGAAGTAAGCCTTTGGGTTGGAAAGTGCTATACATGTATAAAATATTGTAATTGTTTTGGTATTTAGCAATCTGCGGTCTTTGAGAAGAATACAGATATGCCTAAGGTACATTTTCTTTCACCCAGTTTAGATGACAAGTCAAAAACTTGTCACAGAAAATCATTGTTAAGTACACAGTAGCCGTGTGTCTTTCAGTCTTGGTTTTAAGAGTAATTGCTTGTAGATTCATTGGTCCAAACCATTTCTAGTGTAATTCTAATAGAGCTTTAACCTTAATAGAATTACATCTGTGATAAATTTGGTCATTTTTAGTCAATTGCTCTTATATTTCAGCAAATGTAATTTACTGATAATTTTCATGTCATTAACCAGTTTTTTTCAAAGTATGGTACCCAATATTTGTTCTCTTAAGTAACTGAACAAAGAAATAAATGTCTAATGAGAGCACCTGGGGTAAGCTGTCTAATATTATTTTCAATACAAAATATAAAATCCACATCTTCCTTAGAAATTCAAGCCAAGTTTTAAAAATATCAACAATTGACAACAAATATGACAATTTTTGTAAGTGTTTTTTTTCCCCTTCCCCTGACCGGTCTATGGTGGAAACTTATATGTTTCAACATTAAGAAGTGATAAGAGACTTAAGGATAGATATACTCTGAGGAGATATCTTTTAAAATTCTTTATTCAATCAGGTGTGAAACAGTATAATATCTTAAAAGGACACATTTGGTAGCATGAAAGACAAGTGCAGTGAGGCTTGAGTTTACTAAATTCGCTGCATTCTCCAACCTTAAAGCTGCAAATAGATTATTTTTTTAACCTATCAACAGGATTGCAAGTATTCCCCAAGCAACTAGGGTTGTGAAGAAAGTTAATTCTTTCTTGCTGTATTTGGCATAAAGATTTCTAAACTGAATAGTTTAGGTTTGTTATAGGCTACTTTTTTTATTTTATTTTGTTCGGTAACTTCTAATGTAATTGGTTCTGATTATAAGCCCAGTAGAGAAGAGTGCTTCTCTTAATTTCAGATTCATGCAAAATGGATGTGAGAGATGCAGTTTTAAGAATGACTAGCTCAATTTTCAAAGTTGAACTCCTTGTGATGTAAAAATGTATCGATAATTTTGTAAGGTCATAACTGGTGATTTTGTGTACTGTCGACATGCTTAACTATTTTTAAATAATGTGAGTCATCCATAAGCCATTATTTCTGTCTTCTAGCAAACTGCAGCATAGGCTAGAATGGCAATAAGGTACTCCAGTCTTTTGTATTTTCTAGATCACTAGAGTCAGAAATGTTCTGCAAAATGACAGAATTCTATTTATTAGACTGGGAAAATCCATTTAATCTAGGTGACAATTTAAAAAAAAATTATTGGCATTGACTATCATTTCAATTTGGCAATACTTTTCTAAGATTTCGGTAGCTTTCTCATACCAAAAAATCTCAGACTGTCCCTTCATTGTTAATTGATGTATATCACTAATTTTCTTTTGAAACTCATGTTTAGTACACAGACAGATGGGTGCATTGAAGCATGGTATTAATCAGAAAAATCCAAAAATATGCAGTAGCATACAAGCATCTTAGGCCGACCACATAGTTGAGTGTGAATTTCCAATCTGGGCAGAGAGTTAGAAATCCCCTTGGTGTTGCCTAGAATAGTACACACATCCTCATGCAGATAGAACACTTTACATGGTGTTTATCAACGATGAAGGATCCTTCATCTAGTCTGCTAATGCGGCTTGTTGTGATGCTGCTGCTTCTGATGCCCAAAAAGCTGTTGCTTCCATATGCTCAGTTGCAACTGCCATTTTAAACTTTAAGCACTTGAGAGCATGAGCACAATCCGAACCTTTTCCTGAAGATGAGGAAAATCCCTTTCTCTGTGTAAAAGACAGAAATGCTGGCGCAGAAGGTCACAAGACACTGGCAGTTCTTCTTTGGCACTGGGTGAAGAGGGAATTCTAAAAATGCATGCACACATGTTTGGAACAAGTTCTGCTATGCATTAATCTGTGGGTAAAATTTACAAAAATATTAAGGGTATCTTGCATAGATTAGGGTGAAAATCTACTGGCAATTTCCTTAATAGATGTCTTTAAATTAAAAAGAAAAAAAGAAGGCCCCTATGATTTATGTTGATTGAATATGTATGAGATTATGGGCTTGTCTATATAGTTTTAGTATTGATTTAATGGTATCTAACTATCAGTTTCTAACTCTAGAGTTTAAATTGGTGCAACCTTTTAACTGGGTCAAGTTATACTGGTAAAGATGCTCAAATTAGCATAGGTTATTTGCATACATAGCTAAGCATGATACAATATATTTGCTCCTCCTTCCTATGTGGCTGCATAGCCCACCTTAGGGTCATGTCTAAGCTAGGAAAGCTTTACCAGTATAGGAATACTTGCATACTATACCAGCAGAGTGCTCCTAGTGTGGACACAGCTATACCAGCAAAGCTGTGCTTTGTACCTATATAATAAAATCACCTCAATAAGCAAAACAAGCTATACAGATAAAACTGCAGCTTTGCTAGTATAGCTGTGTTTACACTAGGGACTTCTGCCAGTATAGTTGTGTCACTCAGGGATCACCGCTCTTCACTCTCTTGACCCAAATAGCTCTGCCAGCAGAAGTCTGTTGTATAGTGGAAGTCCGCGTAGACCTGGGCTATGAATGATTGACCTGCTTTTCTGTGCTTCTTGGGCTGATGGGAGGTCTCAGCCCCAAACTTCCTGCTTACTGAAGTTAAACTGGATTCCCAGTTTGTGGCGACTCCACTTAGTGGCTGGGTGAATAAATATACAGGCCCTATGACTTCTGGGGCATGAAGAACTCAAATTAACCAAGGACCCAGCAATATTAAAGGGGAACAGATAAGGTTATATTGGGAAGGGGTAAAGATAGTAATTGGGATAAGGGAAAAGGCAGCAGAATCAAAGGGAACAGAGAGGTGCTTGACTGGCTTGGCTACCTGGTGCTTAGTTGGCTGGTTCTTGCTCACATGCTCAGGGCCTAACCGATGGACATATGTAGGGTTGGACTGGTAGTGAACTTAATCATTTTCCTGCTATTAAAGGGACCTAGGCAATGCTTAATTTGTACCAGGGCTTTCCAGGGCTGAGCCCAGCACCTCCAGACTTGGCAGTTCATAGCCCCGCATCTCTGGGGCTTGCCACATCAGTTATGACATTAAAAAAATTGCTTGAGCCCTGGCACCTCATTGTTTGAGCCCCAGCACCTCTTTCATTACAAATTAAGCACTGGGCCTAAGGCACTGGGGAACATCGGTCCCTCCTATTCTCTCGCTGTGTCTAGTCTCCTTATGCTGTAATAATTTGGTCTAATGTTGATTGCTGGGTTTAGTGTGTGGGTGTTGGGTGGTGGTGGCAGCCTGTGATATACAGGAGGTCAGACTTGATTAGTGCTTCTCAAAGTCGGGCTGCCGCATGTTCAGGGAAAGCCCCAGGCAGTCCGGGCTGGTTTGTTTACCTGTCACATCTGCAGGTTCGGCCGATCGCGGCTCCCACTGGCCATGTTTGCCGCTCCAGGCCAATAGGGGCTGCGGGAAGCGGTGCGGGCCAAGGGATGTGCTGGTCACCCTTCCCGCAGCCCCCATTGGCCTGGAGCGGCGAATCTAAATGGGGGTTCTTAGAACAGCAGGCTTGTGGGATTGAGCCCAATACATTTCTACCTTAAATACAGTATTCTAAAAGCTTCACTCTTGAGACTGTTTTGTGTTTCATCTATTGTAATACTTTTTTGTGTGTAGTTCATTGCTATAATCTATCACACTTCATATTGTCATTCAGTTCCTCCAGTCTAGCTCTGTCTACATGAACAATTAAACTCGGGTTTGAATCTGTCCCACATTACCCTGCCACAGTCTAACTGTCCATGTGCACCCTGCTGACTTGCATTAACAGGTTGTCAGAGTGCTTTGAGCTATCCCTCTCTGAAACTGAGCTAGCTCAAAGCGCATTAATGAACTGTTAACACATGTCACCAGGGTGCACGTGGACAGTTAGACCGTGGCAGGCGACTGTGGGGTAGATTCAAGCCAGACTTGTCCCACTTTAATTGTTCACGTAGAGAAGCCCAAATCCTTCTATGTGAGCTGTGAATTTGTTCATTTTCAATTCTCACAGAACCCCAAATTCAAAACAAAACAAATATATATATATATATATATATATATATATATATATATGACATCTACCAGAACATTGTCAAGTCAAAGTCCAAAAATAAATAAAATAATGGTCTTTCCAAGAGCAAGAGAAATTAAGAAGAAGAGTTTTATAAACCCTTTGAAGCACAACAAAAGGAGTCATGGTTAAAATTTTAACAAGTTAGAATCATTAGCTAAACAAATTCTGACAGCCTATCTTTGCATTTCCAGTCACACATGCTCAGAACAAAGGCTTGATTGCTGAGGCAACTTTAATAGGTCCCTCTGCATATGACTAATTTCTCTCAAACAATCTTTTTTTTCCCCTTACCATGGATCCTCAAATGCTACGTTCCATTAATCTGTGTCACTTGCACAGATTATTAAAAGAACAGACGAGCATTGAAGCAAGTGCATCTTGCCATTATCATAGGTACTCGAGTGACAAAAGGAACATGTTAAAAACAAGCTAAGTAACAGTTGTTAAAAGTAACACAAGATGTTCTATATTTCATGTTTCTTGAAATCATGTTTACACATAATCCCTTTACTTTCATGCATATTGATACCAGACACCGCCGTGTTCTTGGGGAACCAGGGTGCAGTATCCAGTCTGACTCATGAAAGATACCACACCCCCCCCCCCCCCC
>NW_020698262.1:2841265-2886874 GCF_002925995.2 Terrapene triunguis | reverse complement strand
CCCCCCCCCCCCCCCCCCGCAGCCTCTGCTTAAACCAAAACCCATCAGAGGAAAAAAACTTGCAGAGAGCAGTGAAGGGCCTTGGGAGACACACCGAGACCCCTCCTGACAAGGGTGACAAGATTAAGACATCTCCATTAGCATACAGAATGGAGAGCAGAGACAACTCCCCTAGCCTCATCTGCATGAAAGATGGGACAGGAAGACATCTCAATTTACATTCAGAATGGAGAACAGAGAACCACACTGAATTCTGGGACCAGAAAAAGCAGGGAAGCACTGCATCATGGGAAACTCTGCTCCAGATGCTAATGAACCTATGTCTGCACACACCCAGCTCAGCAGTTATCAAACCAATTCTAGTAATGAATCCTTAATTGATATCCAAATACTGAAGCAGCCTAGTTGCATTGTGAGCTCCCTGGAAAAAAACACCACCCATAGCCAAGAGTGATCAGCTCCTATTGTCTAGCCTAAAGAAAACCCTTGAGTCATCAGCTTACCTATAAATAAATCTAGTGTTCTCCCTTGAACAATTGTATTTTTTCTACAAAAATCCCTACTCACCCTCTAGTCAGGGTTCTGATGCTTAGATCCAAACTATGCATCAGTTCCACTGGAACTCCATCTTCTCCTGACTGATCGTGCTGGGGGCTCTGCCTGTCTCCAGCATTCAGGACCCTCAGCTACCACCATCACCTGGGAACCTCGACCAGTTCAAGCCTCATGGAGTGGGTGAGATCCCCCCCCCTCTTTCTCTCTGTTTTCCTTTCTACCTTAGGTATTAACCTTTAATAATGTATGTTATGTTGGTTTAGCTCTCCTTGTGTAGTTGTCATTAGTATTCAATAAATAACTTTTATGGTTAAGTTGGTTGCTTCTCTCTCTCTTACTGAACTTTACTCTTTTGTGTTTTTAGCTTCCCCCATTCACTCTACAGCAACGCTTCTTTTACCTAAGCTAAAGATCCCTGCAGCACCCAAAATACTGTGGGGTTTGCTCATCAAGTAGGTTACTGCCAGTACAATTGTGATGTGAGAGTGGGGATAGGGACGTGCTGAAACTGGGACGCATAAGGGTAACAGCTTGAAAGTGCTGCTTGACCCAGTCCATGGAGCCCAGGGGCATATAAGGAGAGTCAGCTTGAAAGTGCTGCTTCCTCCAGCCCAATGAGTCCAGAGACATATAAGGGGTCAGCTTGACAGTGCTGATTGACCCGGTCTGCTCAGACTTGCTCTGTTAATGTACGTGTGGGTGTTCATCCGGTTCTGGGGTGGGAGTAACCCAGCCCTAGGGACCCTAGGTCCTGCAGGATAGCTCCACTGGGAGGGGACTTGCAGAAGGGAGAAGTAGAGCTCCATATGTAAACACAAGTGACACAAGCAGTACATTGACAGGATTACAGAACCCCCTTCCCCAGAAGAGTAACCTGAATAAATGAGCATACCCCAAAGCAATGGGCACATCTGGTAACAATATATGGGCCAGCTCCTCCACTGGTGTGAACTAGCATAGCTCCATTGGCTTACACCAGCTGCAGAGCTGTACATCTCATGTGTGTGTGTTTGTGTTTGAACACACAATTAAATATACACCTATGGCCCTTCCATGGTCTATGTTTCATCTACTTCATCCCTCTCCACCAGCACAATTCAGCCCTAACCCCAGTGACTCTGGCCATGAGATGATCTAACCGGTTTTGGGGGTGAAAAGGGGAGGGAAGAGGATCTTCAATTTGCATTAAGCCACCATAGTAGAATCCATCAACCTGTTCTGTTCCCGCTAACCACACCCCCTAATGTCAGTATAGGCATGGCTGGGGGTTGTGCAGGAAAAACAGAACAAACACAAAAACTTTGCATAGGGTTCTCATCTTCTCTTAAACATACATAAACAAACAAAATGGGCATGCCGTTAGGTCCTGATGCCACAAGCTGCTCTGATCAAGCATAGGAGTCCATTTGAGTGAATCACATGGCAGAAATTGGGGCCGTAGTGTGGTGACGGGGGAGGGGGGCGGGGAGAGAAGCATTTGACTTTATCTATGTTATATGCAAGCACAGGAACTGTGTGATGTAGAGTATCAGCATACTGAAGATGTATCCTGGTACAGTCTTGGTGATAATGTCGAAGCAGAAACAATAAATTATCATGAGTAAATTAACTGATGGTCTCATTGGATAATAGAGATTCAGTACAGCAAATATCCTCTAATGAGACACAATAGTGCAGAAATTTAAATAAGCATGATCGAATTGTTTCTTATTGAAACTATAGCGAGGGGTTGGCAACCTATGGCACACATGCCAAAGACGGCATGCGAGCCGATTTTTAATGGCCACATCCCACAGCTCAAACCCGAGCCCGGGGGCTGTGGCTCGCCACCTGCTGGACTCTGGGAACAGCTGGGTTGCGCCTCTTTCGCCACTCCAGGTCACTGGACCCCGCTCCCCTCCGGCTTTGAGGGCAGAACCCAGGAGTCCGGAGCCCTAGTCTCCGTCTGCCCCCCACCTCCTCGAACAACTAGAGCCCAGCTGGAAACCTAGGAATCCAAAGTCCTCGCTCCCAGCACTCCTCCCCCGAGCATTAGACACCAGCCCCTTCCCGGAGTCCAGGAGTCCCAACTCCCACCCTGCTCCCCGTCCTACCCCCCCTCACACACCCCCAGCCCTCTGCCCTGACCCCTCTCACACACACCCAGCCCCCTGCCCTGACCCCTGAGCCCCCTCACACACACTCAGCCCCCTGCCCTGACCCCTACACCCCCCACAATCCCAGCCCTGACTCCAGCACCCCCACACATACCCAGCCCCCCCATACCCCATGCCCTGACTCCCGCACCCCCCTCACATGCCCCCAGCCCTCTGACCTGACTCCTGCACCCTCCTCACACACACCCAGCACCCTGCCCTGACTCCTGCACCCCCACACATACCCAGCCCCCACATCCCATGCCCTGACTCTTGCACCCCCCCCCCCCCCCCCCCCCCCCCCCCCAAAAGGGGGCCCCCCCCCCCCCCCCCCCCCCACATTCCCACCTGCACCCCTCGCACCAAATGGGAGCTGCCCAGGTAGCACTCCACACCCAAACCTTCTGCCCCAACCCTGAGCCCCCTCCTTCATTATAGCTCCTGGCCAGACCCTACACCCCAACCCCCAGCCTGCTCCTTCACTCCCAGCCCTGTGCTCAGTGCACTCCCACCCTCAGCTCGGTGCAGAGAGAGAGGAAGAAAATGGGCTAAAACCAGGGAGAAGGTAGGTACACACTCTATGTGGGCAGGGCTGGGACCCCAGATCGGCAGCGGGCTGAGCAGAGGCAGGCTGAGCCGCTGAGCCGCTCAGCCCACTTCCGGTTTGGGGTCCCGGCCGCCAGCCCCGCTCAGCCCGCTGCCGGTCTGGGGTTCTGACTGCTGGCCCCTTGCCAGCCGGGGTCCCAGCTGCCGGTCCCACTCAGCACCCACTGCCGGCCTAGGTGAATGGAACCCCAGGCCAGCAGCGGACTGAGTGGGCTGGTGGCGTAAGATCAGCATTTTAATTTAATTTTAAATGAAGCTTCTTAAACATTTTGAAAACCTTGTTTACTTTACATATGGCAATAGTTTAGTTATATAATATAGACAGAGAGAGACCTTCTAAAAAATGTTAAAATATATTACCAGCACGCGAAACCTTACATTAGAGTGAATAAATGAAGACTCGGCACATCACTTCTGAAAGGTTGCCGACCCCTGCTATAGCGTGTGTAAGAAAAAAACAGTAGATGTTGATAAAGATTATTTGAGCTGAAGCTATACTGAAGTCAGTGTATATATATAAAGAATTGTAACAATACTTCACATTTTAAGCACACATTATACATAACTCAAATCTAACAGCAGAAGAACAGTGAAGGGAATAAAACAAGAGTGAATTAATAGCAGACAAACTACTTAGTAGGTACAGGAATAAAAACAATATGGAGCCTTAATATGAAGACCACTAGCCGGATAAAATTGCCAGTACAGGTTGAGATATTTGCCTGAGAAATGGGCAAATATTTGCTCAGAAAAAGAGTGCTTTAAAATAGTTACTATTTGACATTTCCTCCGTAAATGGCTACAAAACTCTATAAGACCACACAAAATAAAATAAAAATAACCAGGTTGCATTGGTAAAACATGGAAGGAGAGAACACTGTTTAAAGGGAAGAGCTGTAACAGAAAGAGATCCCACTGTTTTCATCAACTAGATGTTACCTAACATTTGGCATGAATGAACACTTCTAAACATTTTTAATTTGACATTATGAAAGGAGTTATTTGGTAATGATCTCAGCTGATGACCCACATTTATACTGCAGCTGTTCTATTTACTCTTTGCAGTACTATCTGCTTCTAATTACCAGTATCACTTCCTGGATTTTTACACTGTGGACTAGTTTCATTCCAAGGAGAAGCTGGATTGGATGAGACAGATATCCTCTTCCATTCTCTTGCTGTGAAGGTGCAGATGAGCAAACTGAAAATGAAACTGACAACTTTCCCTTTAATTGATTTAAATTAGGAGTCTCTCCAAATTTCAAACTGTTTTCTAATTAAGTATTATATGAATGATGGCCCTTACTCTAGATGCTTGAAAGTTGAATATTGAAGCAGAAAACTATTTGGTTTCAAGACATTAAAACAGTGATGGGAAAATAATCCATATAGGTCAAAGACATACACACAATGAAAACACACTGAGCCTAACTTCTGCTGCATTATAGGATATCATTGTCTTTTGCATTTATCACTTCCCAGATTAGACTCTTTTGTTTAACTAATATTTTTACAATGACTGCATGCCGTCACAGACTCACCGTAGGATTTGGAGGACCCCATGCAATCAGTTCTCAGGGCCCCCATCCAATCACTGTCTCCTAATTTTTCCATATCGTCTTTAATCTACCGTCTTTCTCCACCCCCAGGGGTTGGCAAGAGCAGGAAAAAAGTGTGGCAGCCTGTTCTTTTTCCCCCAGACAGGAGTACTGAACAGCATACCGTTATTCATTCTAGGTCTGATCCAGAGCACATTGTAAGACACCAACTGATTTTAATTGGCTTTGAACCAGGCTTCTGCTAGCTCTGCCTTAAACTATGGTCATCTAGCAGAACACGGATGACACTAAGATGGGGGGGTGAGGTAGATATACTGGAGGGTAGGGATAGGGTCCAGAATGACCTAGACAAATTGGAGGATTGAGCCAAAATAAATCTGATGAGGTTCAACAAGGACAAGTGCAGAGTCCTGCACTTAGGACGTACGTAAGAATCCCATGCACTGCTACATGCTGGGGACTAACTGGCTAAGTGGCAGTTCTGCAGAACAGGACCTGGGGATTACAGTGGATGAGAAGCTGGATATGAGTCACCAGTGTCCCCTTGTTGCCAAGAAGGCTAATGGCATATTGGGCTGCATTAGTAGGAGCATTGCCAGCAGATCGAGGGAAGTAATTATTCTCCTCTATTCAGCACCGGTGAGGCGACATCTGGAGTATTGCGCCCAGTTTTGGGCTCTCCACTACAGAAGGGATGTGGACAAATTGAAGAGAGTCCAGCGGAGGGCAATTAAAATGATTAGGGGGCTAAGGCACATGACTTACGAGGAGAGGCTGAGGGAACTGGAGAAGAGAAGAGTGAGGAGGCATTTGACAGGGCCTTCAACTACCTGAAGGGGGGTTCCAAAGAGGATGGAGCTAGGCTGTTCTCAGTGGTGGCAGATGACAGAACAAGGAGCAATGGTCTCAACTTGCAGTGGGGGAGGTCTAGGTTGGATATTAGGAAAAACTATTTCACTAGGAGGGTGGTGAAGCACTGGAATGCTTTACCTAGGTAGGTTGTGTAATCTCCATCCTTAGAGGTTTTTAAAGCCCGGCTTGACAAAGCCCTGGCTGGGATGATTTAGTTGGGGTTGGTCCTGCTTTGAGCAGGGGGTTGGACTAGATGGCCTCCTGAGGTCTCGTCCAGACCTAATCTTCTATGATTCTATAAACACCAGTCAGTACTGCTCAGATGTGCAGTAGGCATAGCTACATCTCACATAAAATAAATTTCACATGTTTGAGCATGACACTGGATAAGAATTGCATGGCAGGATGTGTACAAGAAGATAGCTTCTTGTGGGTACCATGAATAGTTGGAAGTCTAATGTGCACACACTGGCTTATAAGGATCAGGTGTGTATACAAACAGCTTCCAGTTATTTGCTGGAATCTATCTAAAGAAGAGACAAAATCCACCTGAAATCCTTTGAATGTCAAGGGAGAGATTTTAAATTTGAATCCTCGTAACCAAGCTCTCCTATTTCACGATTATCACTTTTGATGTGGCAAAAATTCTGTGGAAGGAGCTCATAAAATTTTGTCTATATTAAATAAAACTCAAACACCAGTCTTGTTTTGACCATGAACCTGAACCCTAAATCATAGCCTAAACAGAACTCAGATAACAATTTAATCCACAGCAGGCATAATTATTACTGATGCTTTACCTTGGATAATTTGCAATACATCTTTGGTTTGCAAGACTGTGCAGGAAATCTCAGGAGAATGCCCTCTCTCTCTCTCTCTCTCTCTCTCACTTTCCCCACCCTCATTAGAATTCCAGAACAGGAATGAAAACAATATGGAACCTCACTATGAATTCCAGAACAGGAAGTCTCTATGTCAAAGTTAGAACCTACTCAAAAAACTGTGGGTTCTAGAATTAGAACCTAATACTGCTCCCACTGCTATAAGTGGTGAAAACTTGGGTCTGCGTCACTGGGAGTAGGTCCTTAGAAGAGATAAGACATTTTAAGTTCAAGCTCTGATAGAATTTGGCAGGCCTTAAATTCCAGCCTGCTGCATGATGATTATTTTGGCAGGCCTAAAAGGTAGGGCAAAAATTACTTTCAAATAAGAATCTTTATTGTTTGCAAAGCATAGGCTTCCATTTATTAATATAGATTTTTAAAAAAAAATTAAATGTCCCTTGAAAAGCAAGGGTTTAAATTAAAGTTTAATCTTCCTGTCATCGCCTTTCAGGCCCTACAGATTTCTGCTCCTTCCTTATTTGATTCAGTCTCTTTTCTCATCACCCCTCACCCTCTCCAATCAGCCTCACTGAATGTCTGTTTCTCCCACAGCCACTTCCACATCTTCTTCCATGATTCCTGCATCGCATCTTTCTGAGCTGGTCTGTGAAAACACTACTGTCCTCCTCAAGGGCCAGTTTTCCATGAGACCTACTAGAAACTTGCTGAGTAAGTCCTGTAATGATTCATTTTGTCCATTTATCTCATGATTTGTTTTTGGTTGCATGAGGTGAGGCACTGTTCTCCTAGATCCTCTGGATGTTTCTCTTGCCCTCATTTCCTTGCCCCTCCATGTTCTTATTCGCCCCTCCCACCCTCACTCCCCACCACTCTCATACACACACTTATTTTGCTTCAAGTCTAATATGAGTTTTTAAGTTTCTCAGGGCAGGGATCTTTTCTTTTACCTTTATTGGGCACTGTTAAAATAACAAAAAAGCTAAAAATATTTAAAAACTGAAAACAATGAACAAACAACCCCCCCCCCAAAGCTATAGATATTGTGCAAGTTCCTAAACAGTGTTTTCCCATCATTATTTGAACTGTTACATCTAGAGACGTGGAGGGGAAAATAATACAACTTTTTTAATCTCAAAAAGGGGTTGCTTTGAGCTTTAGGTGAATGTAAAGATCAGTTCATGTTTTATGCAAATTAGTTTGCCCATCCTAATACAAAGAAGTGTTCAAAATTTTGTCAATGAGTAAGGATTAAGAGTGGAACTGTAGTTATATTACCAAAACCAAGGGCTTGGCTAAATGATGCAACAAAGCGTATTGGAGGACTGTGATTTGTAAAGTGCTCCAATATGTTGTACTCTAATTGCCTCATATAGACCCTGCTGGTATGCTCTAAAAAATACATCATTAGCGCTCACATATACATTAAAGTGGGGCCATTATATTGCAACACATTAAGGCACTCTACAAAGCAACATGCGGCTTGACGTGCCATGTACACAAGCCCCTCTTCCACCCACCATTATGTATCCTAATTCCTGGAAGTTTTACTTAAGGAGAGGATCAAAATACAATACTGATGCATTACCATTTCCAGGACTAAAATGAACAGGAGTACTTGTGGCACCTTAGAGACTAACAAATTTATTAGAGCATAAGCTTTCGTGGGCTACAACCCACTTCTTCGGATGCATATGTCATTCTCAGATCTACTGTATCTGGGGGTGGTACTGCACTTTGATGATTGAAAGCGAGTCCCAGAGGCACTGTTAAATGCATGACTTCCCTACCCAGGTGTCAGTGGATACTTCCAATTTACAAGTACCATAATCTTCACGGGGCACATGGAACATCTCTAGCTTGAGGATATTTAAGGGACTATATTTCATGGATTTTAGATGTTTTGTAGGAAGCTTCGCAATCAGAACCTAACATTTACCCTTTCTCTTTGGGTGCAAGACTGTTCCTCCATTGTTTCATGGAAAATCTTTTCACATGAAAAGATTACCACATCCAAACAGCTGGTGGTAATTACATTTTCACCATTTTCCTTATCCCATTTTCTCACTGTAGGCATTCTGTATGCCATGCAGCTTCAAGAAGCAAACAGAAAAAAGCTCCCCAAACTTTCTGACAAAGAGTATTTTTGGCAAACACACTGAATGAACATGAACTGTCAGGATTTCAAAGACTCCCTGAGGAGTTCAACAAACATATCCAAAGAAATCCAAAGGAGTCATTATGAGTCCTTTTCAAGGCTGCTAGACCCTTCTTCAAAAAACATTCAAGGCTGTTTAAAGAGTCAGTTGCTTATCCTTGAAAGGCCTTTTTGATAAGGGAGAAAAATATATGGGGATAACAAACAAAAATAGTTGATGTTAAAGCAGATTCAGTTCTAACTCAGATAATATTGTTGTGTAATGGGGTGCTCTGGAGAGTTACATAACCATTAATTAAAACCTTTACCAAACCTGCATGCTCTCTCTCTCCTCTCAATATTGTTTGTGAGCCTAATAAAATTAGGCAATGAAGTGAAAATACTGAGGTGAGTGCTCTAAAGGGGCATTCACCTCTTGAGTGCTTCCCAGTGACTGAATACAGAGTCCTTTTCTTACCCATGGTGCCTCCCACAGGCTGCCAGCTGACTTTGGTGGGTCTTCGGTGGTTTGGAGGGCCAATCACAAAGTCCAAATGACCCCCTTTGAGAGTCCTACAGAGTCCAGGAAATAAACAGTCTCTTTGCCCTTGCAAGGGTCTTCCACCCCAGCTCTAGATCCTTTAAATTCAGCCCTTTGTTCAGGCTCCTAAACAAGCCCTGTTCCCTTTACCTGTGGCAGTAGGGGAACCTGGGCCCACCCACTACTCTGGGTTCCAACCCAGGGACCCTCTACACAGCAGCCACATACTGCTCAACTTCAGACCTCTGCTATTATTTCCTTCGGCCTCTTCCTAAGGGCACTTTTATCTCCAGCCCTATCTCAGGGCTAATGTCCTCAGGCTCTTCTTCCTCTGTACATTCAGGCAACCATAAACTCTGGCTACTTGTCAGTCTTGTGTGGCCAGAGAGAAGTCACATTCACCCCTCTTGTCCCAAGCAAGAACTGACCTGCTAAAGCCTTGCAGCTCCTTTTATCCAAGTCTGCTGGGCTATGATTGGCTGTCACCAGCCCTGGAAGGTCTAGGTCTCTGTAGCTTCTAGGATGGCTGCTCCAGTGAGGCCTCTCTAGGAAGGCATGGAAGACCCACCCTTGCTGCTCTTTATTTCCCACCTCGTTGCTTCCTGGAGCAGGGTGTAGAAGAGCAGTGGGGCCTTCAGCAGGTCCATGAAGGCCTGGTCCACCCCATCACAAATACACTTAAGTGAAGATTTCTCTATCAGGCCAAATGCAAATAGTTTAAAAATTCAAATTGCATAGAACCTTCACACTACTATTAATCTCAACGTATACGATATATATAGGGATTGACCATGAATTAAGAGCCTGGTTCTGCCACCTTTCTGTTAAGTAGTTCCTGACTCCATGCATTGCACTATTGAAATCAATGAGATTAATGTAAGCCTTATAGACAATATCCATGGTAATGTTAACAGAGTGCTAACAATTGGCAAATTGTGACTTCTTAATATCTTCAACTGTAATATAAGGGTAATTTAAAAAAACCACTGATTTAAAAAAATAATAATTGGGGCACATAGGATTTTCACAACAGCAATTACCAGCCATCTGTAAAACATTTATGCCTGCATTAGAGTTTTTATTCTAAGTGATGGCCACTAGAGGGCAACATGATCACTCAGACAGTGCTACATGTTAGACCAGGGGTCGGCAACGTTTGGCACGCAGCTTGCCAGGGTAAGCACCCTAGCGGGCCGGGTCAGTTTATTTACCTGCTGACGCGGCAGGTTCGGCCGATCGCGGCCCCCACTGGCCGCGGTTCGCCATCCCGGGCCAATGGGGACGGCAGGAAGCCACGGCCAGCACATCTCTCGCCCGCGCCGCTTCCCGTCGCCCCCCCATTGGCCCAGGACGGCGAACTGCGGCCAGTGGGGGCCGCAATTGGCCGAACTTGCCGCGTCAGCAGGTAAATAAACTGGCCCGGCCCGCTAGGGTGCTTACCCTGGCGAGCCACGTGCCAAACGTTGCCGACCCCTCTGTTAGACATTCCATCCACTTAAGGACAGCAAAGGTAGATGGAGACAGAAAATATTGTTACTATGTACAGTACAACTGATTGAGAATTTTCCATCAACATGTTTCTGATAGAACAAAACATTTTTGGGGAAAAAATGTATGGGTGAGGGACAAAATTGACATTTTCCCATAGAAAATGTGGTTTTTGTGAAAACCACATTTTCTAAGGGTAAATGTCAATTTTGCCCCCCCCCCCCCCCCCCCTCCAATTTATTTTCCCCCAAAATATTTTCTTCTGAGTCAATTTTGGTTGACATGCCTTAGTACATCAAGGGAGATATCGTTTAGGCAGAGAGCCAGGCCCAAAGGGAGAATAAGGGCGTAAGATACCCAAACTACGACTACCCCTGAATATTTGCAGCAGCTCAACTGGATGCAGGTTAACATTGAACCAATGAAAAATGAAATATTTGGATTCAGGAATGTAAAAAATGCTTTGTTCGGATTAAAAAGGTTGAAAACAAAACATTAATGTTTCTGGATGACAATTTTTTTGGAGCCCGTCATTATGTGAAGAGTTTGATATTACAACATTTTGTCCCAGTTAAGGATGAAAACAAAGGTTGAAATATTGGATTTTTCCCATGGGACAGAAATTCTGATTTTTGACCATCTCTAATATAAATAATTGAATCAATCCACTTCCCAGATACACTCCCAATTCCAGTGGGTTCCTTCCCTCATAGACCTTCTCCGTCAATCTTAGCCATCTTCTCTTCCCATTGGTCACAGCTCTCTCTTTCTCTGGCCTTTCCTCTTCTTGGTCATTCCGAAGGCCAAAAATCCCTCCCGATTCTCAGAATATAATGCCTTCCAATCCTTCTGATGACCTCACTTCCACCTTTACACCCCCTGCTGATTACCTCTTCCCCTCAGCAGATGTACATGCTTCCTCTGTCATAAATAGGACAAGATTTTTCTGCCTTAAGAGAAATTAAGGGGATGGCTTCCAATTTGCTTAAGAGCTAACTTTAGGAATGAGAGGTGATCCAAATTCAGTCCCTGAAGCATTGTGAATGTAGGACTGTGAGGAATGAGACGCCCCATAGTTAATTTCAAGATGTACGATATCACACGTTATATTCAGAGGATGTTATCAGAATTTTTGCTGGCATTCCACTAGCATCCCTGAACGTTACTGACATTTTCTTAGTTGATATCAGGAATTGGATTTCTTATTATAAAAAGCAAGAGTAAGTTTCATCCACTTTTTCAAATGGTTAAGGCCCCAATCATGCAATGACATATATGTGTTTAATTTTATGCACGGGAGCAGTCCCACTGAAGTCCCAGTAAATCTCTGCAGGCAGAACTTGGGCCCACAACAGGCCTAGCAAAAGAAAGAGGTTTATAAAGAGCACTTGATTTGCCTAAGAAAAAGACACCTTTGTTTCTGACCGATAAGACTTTGATGGCGAAAAAGATAACATTTTAGCTCTTTAAGAATATGTCAAATAAGACATACAGAAAAAGGGGTGAGGGAGTCATAAGCATATTCATAGAAGGGGAGAAAAGAACTGCCATCATCTCATTTAACAAGCATAAGTACACATCTATGGCCTTCTATAATTACATGTCACTCAATGAGCTGTGCACATCCCAGCTCATTCTTCTGTGACAGCAGTAAACATGTTTCGAGGGAAACCGCTAATTTAAAAATTAAGCACCAAAAATAGAATCTTAATCTGCAACTTCAGCAAGCATGACTATGTCAGGGATAGATTAATGTACAAAATGCTACTGGAGACAATGGGATCTAACCCGGAAAGATAATGGATGCTGAACCTAATGAGCCACTGCCTCACGGTGTAGCCTTGGGAAAGTCCCTTGACCTCTAGTCTGTGCTTCAGTTGTAAAACTAGAGAAAGGAAGCAGGGGCTCCCTGTAAATAAGGTAATATATCTAAGCTAAAGATTTCTTCCCACACTCTCCCAAACACACACACACACACTTAATGCCTGTCCTGTATCCAAGTGAAGTAGTAAAATAGGTGCAGTCGATCGCTTTTAAACACAACCCTTTAAGAATGAATGAAGATATTTGTTATAATTAACAATCAACTATAGAGAGACTTGGGGTTGCATGACACTTTATAAAGACCAAGGTGGTGGGGGTAAGAAAATGAGAGAGAAAGACTATATTTCAACAGTTTACAGTCAAAGACCTGATCCTGCACTGGGATCTGCTAGCCTGGACTTGTGTACCAATGTGGAATCCCACTGAAATCAATGGGATTCAGTTGGGATCAAGTGATCCATGCTAGATGATCCTGATTCAGAATCAGGGCTTATACTAGACAAAAAAGAACAAGAAATAGACAAAGGAAGTAGTTTTGGAAAGAAGGGGTGAGGTTAAAACGTGGACAAGCACCATAAGTAAAAGGGGAAATGAATCACACAAGTGCTGCTATTTTTTAGAAAACAGTGGGGTCAGGCAAGTGAGTAGATGGGTTGGGGTGAAAGCCATCAGCAGAAAACCCAACAAATAAGCCAGCTCTGAGAAAGGATGGAAAGTGAGATACCTGGTGAACAGAAAGAGGAAGAGGTTGTTGTTCCAAAGGAGGGGATCAAGATGAAAAGAGGCACAATGGCGATGTGGGATGAACAAAAGGAAAAGGCAGAATGGCCCCCATCTGCCTAGGGCTAAGCAGAGAATGATGAAGAGCTGTTAAAACAGTTTCTTCCCCCATACAAGTTAAGGTAGCAGCTCTATGGCTGCTTTGCATTGCCAGAGTGGTACAAAGCTGCTGTATAGAGCAAGGCTGAAAATCTGGCCCTTTGGTTTTGTCACTCTTACAGGGATACCAGGAGAGGCCCTGACAAGAGGCGCACTCTTGGCTTTCAGGAACAAAAGGCATGTGTCGCCATGTATGTTATCTTGATGCTGGTGACATCCAATATGGAATGCAACAGAGAAACTCAATATGCAGCCTCCCTTTTGTACCCCTAGCAACTACTTTTCTCTCAGTGATGTTAATTGATTGCAAAATACCAAGACAGGTGCAACAATATATTCAGGAGAGGATTTACCATGAAACAAACTGTGCGGTGGCACGGGCCCCCCCACGACACTGGTGCCCCCAAAATGCAGGACAAATCTCATCTAACAACCTGCCCCTGCCCTCCTCCGCCCAAGGGGCATGCAGAGACGTGCTAGCAGCAGGGCTAAGGCGGCTCCCTGCCTGTTCTGCCTCCCTCCCTCCATGCCGCACCACTCCCAGAAGCAGCTGGCATGTCCCTGCAGCCCCTGGGGGGGTGTCTCCGCACGTTGCCCCCGCCCCAAGCACCGACTCCACAGCTCCCATTGGCTGGGAACTGTGGCCAATGGGAGCTGCGGGGGCAGCGCCTGCGGGCAGTGGCGTGTGGCGACCCCCTGATCCCCCCTCCCCCGCCTAGGAGCCACTGCCAAAGGGGTGTGTGTGCCGGTTGCTTTGGGAGCCGTGCTGCCCAAGGTAAGCACTGCCCCCCTGGTCCCCTCTTGCACCCCCACCCCCATCTCCAGACCAGAGCCCGCACCCCGCTCCCAAACTTCCTCCCAGAGCCCAACCCCCGCACCCCCTCCCACACCCAACCCCCAGCCCCGAGCCCACACCCAGCACCCAAACTCTCTCCTAGAGCCTGCCCCCCGCCCCCTCTCCTGCACCCCAACCCTCAATCAAGGTACCTCATATTATTTTCGTTTACTCCCCATTACTTATAATATAGGAGGAGGAGGAAGAAAAAAGAAGGAAAAATGGGGGAGGGGGCAGATTCTTTTCTTGTCTGGGTCCCCAGGGGGGGTCCCTGAAAATGAAGCTATGCACAGGGTCCCACTAACTCTAAATCCACCACTGAATATATTACACCATGAATATAACTAACAGACATGCATTTCTGAGTGATGATTGTGCTAGTCATAGTGTCTTATGACCAGCTGGGGAATCATGGGGAGCAATAAGACTTGTTTACATGTAGGAAAGCAGTGGTTTGTTCTCAACCCAATTCTCCAGTCATACTGCTAGCACAGCTCTTAGAGCATGTTATTTATTTACACACTTTTCTATGGTTCTATAAAAAGCAAATTTATCTTTGCAAGGCAGGTGAACTTTATGGGAAACTGAGGCACAGAGCTATTTGCCTATGATTACCCAGGCAGATCCAGAAACAGGGCCCAACTTCCCTAAGTCCCAGTCCAGTGCCTTAGCCACAAACTATGGCTACCTTTTGAGCAGGTGTGCTGGGTTTAGATGGACTTCATGCACCTTCGACCGCCTCTAGCATAGCCATACGGGCCTCTAAATGTTGAGCATAGAGTTAATTGCAACACAACAACTTACATTGTGTTTTTACTCCATTCCCTGTACTGCTTCAGCCTAAATTCAATATGTTGCTACTGTAGGCTATGTTTACTGAAATAAAGCTACATTCAGCTATGGGTAACCTGTCTTTGAACATATGCTGTAGGCAGCAATCTAGCAGAGAAATGGGTAACAAGCTGTGAGACTAAACTTTTATCATCGTCTCTATAAATCAAGATGAAAGCTATAGAATTCCTCCTGTGGACCTCATACTGCCTTCAGAAAAAAAGTTAAAATATTTAGACGGAAAGAAAGAGAAGATTCCAAAAATAAAGTTATGAGAAATATTAGCCCGGCACAAACTGGAAATAATTCCTAACTGCAATGAATACAGTTAGTATTAATAATGATTAATTCCTGTCCAATTCTTTCAGTTCCATTCATGTTGCTAGCACAGAACACAGCTAAGAATGAAACCCCACTGAATTTGCAAAGCCAAATAATAGATACCACTGGATAATTTTGATTTCACAGAATCATAGACTTTAAGGTCAGAAGGGACCATTATGATCATCTAGTCTGACTTCCTGCACAACGCAGGCCACAGAATCTCACCCACCCATGCCTGTACCAAACCCCTAACCTATGTCTGAGCTACTGAAGTCCTTAAATCGTGGTTTAAAGACTTCAAGGTGCGGAGAATCCTCCAGCAAGTGACCCGTGCCCCACACTGCAGAGGAAGGTGAAAAATCCCCAGGGCCTCTGCCAATTTGCCCTGGAGGATAATTCCTTTCCAACCTCATATATGGTGATCAGCTAAACCCTGAGCATGTGGGCAAGACTCACCAGCCAGGCACCCAGGAAAAAATTCTCTGTAGTAACTCAGATCCCATCCCCATCTAACATCCCATCACAGGCCATAGGGCATATTTACCGCTAATAGTCAAAGACCAATTAATTGCCAAAATTAGGCTATCCCATCATACCATCCCCTCCATAAACTTATCAAGCTTAGTCTTGAAGCCAGATATGTCTTTTGCCTGCACTTGTTGACATATCAAGCAATTTACAATATTCCAGGTATGCAAAAGTCACCGATGAGGGAAATCCATACAGTTTGTGCTGCGAATTCAAGAATTTTACAGCTCACTATATTAAATTATTTTCTGCATCGATTCTATTAATAACGATAATGAATGATAAAAATACAGAATCTAGTGCTTACCATTTGAGGTTCTCAAAGTCCTTTGATAATATGAATAAAATAAGACTAGCAATATGGCTATGAGGAAGACATGCTCATAATGAAGAAATAAGGCATAGCCATGTTTGGGAATAGGACCAATGACAGAGTTATTCTTTAGCAGAGCCAGGAATAGAAGTCAGTTTTCCTGAATCTCAGATTAGTGTTTTAAACAGTGCATCCTCACTTCATTTTAGGAAACAAACAAACAAAGCCTTCGCACTGCTTATTTATGTATAGAGCCAAATCAATATTTATATCTTGGGAGACAGTGTGGTCCAGAGGCTAGGGTGCTGGACAACAAGTCAAGAAACTGGATTTATATTCCTGACTCTTGACACCAATCTGATGTGCAATCCTAGGCAAGTCATTTCATTTCTCTGTACCTCTGTTTCCTCACCTATTCAGATGTCAAGCTCTTCAGGGTAAAGATTTATAGGATTTATATCGCCATATGCAGTGGAACTCTGAAGTTGGTTAGAGCATCAAAGCACTATTATAATACAAATACTAATGAATTTTAGTCTTTGAGAAAGACTTTTGGTTCTGTTTATTTTCTTGGACAGGTGTCTTATTTCAAATGTCTTTTTCTATTGTAGATGCTCTTCACTTCCACACTAGATTCATAGATTCATAGATTCTAGGACTGGAAGGAACCTTGAGAGGTCATCGAGTCCAGTCCCCTGCCCTCATGGCAGGACCAAATACTGTCTAGACTATCCCTGATAGACATTTATCTAACCTACTCTTAAATATCTCCAGAGATGGAGATTCCACAACCTCCTTAGGCAATTTATTCCAGTGTTTAACCACCCTGACAGTTAGGAACTTTTTCCTAATGTCCAACCTAAACCTCCCTTGCTGCAGTTTAAGCCCATTGCTTCTTGTTCTATCCTTAGAGACTAAGGTGAACAAGTTTTCTCCCTCCTCCTTATGACACCCTTTTAGATACCTGAAAACTGCTATCATGTCCCCTCTCAGTCTTCTCTTTTCCAAATTAAACAAACCCAATTCTTTCAGCCTTCCTTCAGAGGTCATGTTCTCAAGACCTTTAATCATTCTTGTTGCTCGTCTCTGGACCCTCTTCAATTTCTCCACATCTTTCTTAAAATGCGGTGCCCAGAACTGGACACAATACTCCAGTTGAGGCCTAACCAGCGCAGAGTAGAGCGGAAGAATGACTTTTCGTGTCTTGCTCACAATACACCTGTTAATACATCCCAGAATCATGTTTGCTTTTTTTGCAACAGCATCACACTATTGACTCATATTTAGCTTGTGGTCCACTATAACCCCTAGATCCCTTTCTGCCGTACTCCTTCCTAGACAGTCTCTTCCCATTCTGTATGTGTGAAACTGATTTTTCTTTCCTAAGTGGAGCACTTTGCATTTGTCTTTGTTAAACTTCATCCTGTTTAACTCAGACCATTTCTCCAATTTGTCCAGATCATTTTGAATTATGACCCTGTCCTCCAAAGCAGTTGCAATCCCTTCCAGTTTGGTATCATCTGCAAACTTAATAAGTGTACTTTCTATGCCAATATCTAAGTCGTTAATGAAGATATTGAACAGATCCAGTCCCAAAACAGACCCCTGCGGAACCCCACTTGTTATGCCTTTCCAGCAGGATTGGGAGTCATTAATAACAACTCTCTGAGTACGGTTATCCAGCCAGTTTTGCACCCACCTTATAGTAGCCCCATCTAAATTGTATTTGCCTAGTTTATCTATAAGAATATCATGCGAGACTGTATCAAATGCCTTACTAAAGTCTAGGTATACCACATCCACAGCTTCTCCCTTATCCACAAGACTCGTTATCCTATCAAACAAAGCTATCAGATTGGTTTGACACGTTTTGTTCTTTACAAATCCATGCTGGCTATTCCCTATCACCTTACCACCTTCCATCTGTTTGCAGATGATTTCCTTAATTACTTGCTCCATTATCTTCCCCGGCACAGAAGTTAAACTAACTGGTCTGTAGTGTCCTGGGTTGTTTTTATTTCCCTTTTTATAGATGGGCACTATATTTGCCCTTTTCCAGTCTTCTGGAATCTCTCCCATCTCCCATGATTTTCCAAAGATAATAGCTAGAGGCTCAGATACCTCCTCTATTAGCTCCTTGAGTATTCTAGGATGCATTTCATCAGGCCCTGGTGACTTGCAGGCATCAAATTTTTCTAAGTGATTTTTAACTCGTTCTTTTTTTATTTTATCTGCTAAACCTACCCCCTTCCCATTAGCATTCATTATGTTAGGCATTCCTTCAGACTTCTCGGTGAAGACTGAAACAAAGAAGTCATTAAGCATCTCTGCCATTTCCAAGTTTCCTGTTACTGTTTCTCCCTCTTCACTGAGCAGTGGGCCTACCCTGTCTTTGGTCTTCCTCTTGCTTCTAATGTATTGATAAAAAGTCTTCTTGTTTCCCTTTATTCCCGTAGCTAGTTTGAGCTCATTTTGTGCCTTTGCCTTTCTAATCTTGCCCCTGCATTCCTGTGTTATTTGCCTATATTCATCCTTTGTAATCTGTCCTAGTTTCCATTTTTTATATGACTCCTTTTTATTTTTTAGATCATGCAAGATCTAATGGTTAAGCCAAGGTGGTCTTTTGCCACATTTTCTATCTTTCCTAACCAGCGGAATAGCTTGCTTTTGGGCCCTTAATAGTGTCCCTTTGAAAAACTGCCAACTCTCCTCAATTGTTTTTCCCCTCAGTCTTGATTCCCATGGGACCTTACCTATCAGCTCTCTAAGTTTACCAAAATCCGACTTCCTAAAATCCATTGTCTCTATTTTGCTGTTCTCCCTTCTACCCTTCCTTAGAATTGCAAACTATGATTTCATGATTCACTAATGAGAATTGAACCCAGCTCCACTATATCTAAGAGCTACCCTTTTTTGACAAGTTACCATGCTGATCAAAAATAGGAACAAGTTTACATTAAGTACTAGATACAAATGTAGAAGCTACTTTTAAACATTCAGCCCACATGGCTTTTTGATGTTGGTTTTATACTGAGGGCAAAATTCTCCTCTCAAATCCGCAGAGCAGAACTCATCTGTGATAGTCAGTTCTTACTCTATTGAATATCAGAGTCAAGCTTTGCTGTGGAAATCTGAGAGAGTAGTTTGCCCTTAAGATGAAACCACCATCAAACAAGGATTTTTAATAAACCTATCAAACCAGGGGTGGTACCATGTGACTAGAGAATAGAAAACATACTACACCTCTACCCCGATATAACATGACCCAATATAACATGAATTCGGATATAACGCGGTAAAGCAGCACTCCGGGGGGGAGGGAGGGGGTTGCGCGCTCCGGCAGATCAAAGCAAGTTCGATATAACGCAGTTTCTCCTATAACGCGGTAAGATTTTTTGGCTCCCGAGGACAGCATTATATCAGGGCAGAGGTGTACCTATATTTAAGAAAGGGAAAAAAGTGATCCAGGCAGCCACCGAACTGTTAGTCTGATTTCAACAGTATGCAAGGCTTTAGAACAAATTTAAAAGGAAAGAATAGTTAAATACAGAAGAAAATGGGGTAAAATATAACATAGGTTTACCAAAGGTAGATCATGTCAGACTAACCTTACATTTTTCTTAAATAAAAGAACTGATGCTCTACACAATGGAAACGTGGTAGATCTCACCTGTCAGGACTTCAATGAAGGACCTGATACAGTGACAGATGGGAAATTATTAGTTAAACTGGAGAAGATGAGGTTTAGTACAAGTACAAGAATTGTACCACAGGTAAGAAACTGGATAAAAGGGAGATGACAATGGGTTGTGCTGGAAAGGGAACTGCTAAGCTGGGTTGAGAGAGGTTACTGGTGGAGTTCCTCCTCAGGAACTAGTCTTTGAGCTGATCTGATTTAATATTTACATTAGTGCCTGGGCACATAAAAGTAGGTGTGTGCTAATGAAATTTCCTGATGAAACAAATGTGATGCGACCGTGAAAAAGGCAAATATGATCCTAGGATGTATCAGGCAAGATATTTCCAATAGATATAGGGATGTATTAATACCATTATTCAAGGCATTGGTAGAACCTCATCTGGAATACTGTGTACAATTCTGGTCACGCATGTTCAATAATAATGAATTCAAACTGGAACAGGTGCAGAGAAGGGCTACTAGTACGATCAGGGAAATGGAGGGCCTATCTTACAAGGGAAGACTAAAAGCTTGGCTTGTTTAGACTAGCAAAATGAAGACTAAGAAGGGATATGATAGTTCTCTATAAATATATCAAGGGGCGGGGGTAACAGCAGGAAGGGGAAGAGTTATTTATCTAAAAGGACAATGCAGCATAAACACACTTGGAAGAAGGTTCCTAACAATCAGAGGAGTGAGCTTGTGGAACAGCCTTCCAATAGGAGTAGTGGGGGCCAGAAACCAAACTGGTTTTAAGAAGAAGCTTGATAAGTTTATGAATGGAATTAAGTGATGAAGTTGCTTTCAATAGCAAGGGACCGGGCTCAGTAACCCAGGAGAACCTTTCCAATCCTATGTTAGTAAATTCTTAAAGGCAAATGTAGGCAAAAAGTATAAGGTTTATAAGTACTGCATTGGCACAAACAAAGTGGTATTTGGGTGCTCAGCTACTCAACGTCCTTCTCTCCTCCCATTTTATTTTATATGTATTTGTTATAGTTGCTTGTACTTCTCCTCTAAGTCAGGTTGTTTTTTTAACCAGTGTATCCTTCTTACACAGGTTCACAGAGCTCACAGAGCCCTTCTTACACCACTACTGAGATCAGCTCTTTGGACCTATGCATACCTGTCCTATTCCTGTCAGCTGAGATTTGGGAGAGAGAGATCTCAGTCCCTACCAATGTCTCCCCAGATGCCACTCTGTTGAGGAGACCTGCCTCCCCAAACTGGAATATAAAGAAGCAGAACTTTCCCTTGACATCACTTCCTGTTATGGTTCTACTACTATATGGCAGTGGGGGAAAGAATCAGAGACTTCGCCTCTGGCTAGGTGGCAAAGGGAGACAGGGCAGAATCTGTCTAGGATACAAGACTGTTGCCAGGGAACCAAGATTTTACCCCTACTGTTTGTGGAAATTGTTATGGGGTTGTGGGGAGGAGATGGGCCATAGGAGATGGGGGTGATTTTTTTGTTTTGTTTTTAAGTTGAATGAACCAGCCTGGAAAAGGCTAAGTCCAGTAAAGATATTGAGGGGTCACTGAAAATTCCTGATGATCCTATCCATACTAAAATGCCACCATGAATCATTTTACTGGAGAGAAATATTTTTGGAAGGAAAGTGTTAAGACCCTGCAGTTCATAGTTTTAGGAGATTATAAAACCTTAGATGGACCTTTGTGGTCGTTAGAATTTGAAGACTGAAAGAGAAACTGGGTTTAGCTGCAGTTAATATGAAATCAGCTACCATTAAGGCTATTATTCATCCCTCCCCCCATCTATTTCTTAACAGAGAATGTTATACCATGGTGCAGTTGTGCAGCAAGGGTAAGCTAGCAGCATCGAACAGTTGCAGGATCAGCAGCCGAAGGGTGTGCCGGCAGCACGTGCTGCAGAATAGATGCACTTGTCGCCATAATGTCATGCTCTGATGCACCCCAGAGCAGTAATCCCAAATCAAAAGCAAGACACGCAGATAGGTGGTCAATCAAAACATGTCATAACCATAAACCAGCTAAGTCAGCAAGAGTCTGACAAAATGGCTGGTATGTAGCAGCACGACCTAAGTAACTGCACACACCCAACAGTACACAAACACTCACGAACAGGAACACTGAATTCAGGGAACAGGATCCAGGAATCGGAACAGGAAGTGCGCGCACACACACACACACACACACACACACACACACACCCATCACAGAGAAAAGGGACAATGCTAACAGCAGGGAAAATGAATGACGTCCAATTCCTACAACTCCTTCCATCAATGCAGAAAGTATTACACTGCACAATTATAACAGAAGTAAACAACTGCATCCTATTCTTAATTAAAGACAAAGCCCTTCCAAATAAAGCCCGCACTAAACATTTGGCCTGAGCCTTTTACATTCCTTTTTGTCTCCCATGACATAGTGCAAATGGAAAAGTAGATCTTGTGGCATTTTCATTTAAATCAACATCTGATAAATTCTCCTGATAGAATTTCACAGCATTTTTCAGAAGTATTTTATAGAAAAGGTCTATTCTTGCAGGGAAAGCATAGCTGGAGGCTCCTCAGACTTCTGAAACATAATTGACAGAACAAGGGGAGTCCTTGATGGAGCAGAAGGGAGTCATGGAGAAGCCATGAGATGCATTGCCAGCAAATGAAATATCAAACTAAGAATTCAGACTGACCAGCAGGGAGGCAAAACCGGGACATCACAATAATTTTGGCCTGAGGCAAAGCCCTGCATCCGAATATATCAAAACTCTGGCATACAGAGCTGGATTCAGATATAAACTTTGGGAATCCACCCTTCTCCTGTTTATTTTTAATAGCTCTTTGGGTTCTTGTACTGTGTCCATTATCATGGAATCTGAACACCCTGCTTGGGATTAGATCATGTTTGAAATTCTGAATACTTGAGCAGCTTTCCAGGCTACCTAGTTTAGAAAAGTGTGTTTCTGAAATGGATACATTACTAGGTAAATTACACGTAATTGCAGAACTATGTGGATGTTAAAGAAGACTAATGAGTAATAGTGATGGCATTAGGTTTCCATCTCATTTCCTTACCAGTATCTCCCCTATTGCTCAATAAATAGATGAGACCAGAGTCATTGTAAAGTTATCCTTCCCTATGCCAGCCAGAATCCTATTATTCCAGAAGGGATTTACCCAAATGAAGGGCAGTACCACCCCAACCTTTTCTCTGGGATTTTTGACATGGAGGAATCAGCTGTAAGTTACAGCTCTGTTCCCTAGCAACTGTGCCCAAAGAGGCTTCTGGGGGGGTGCTAACTTAGTAGATCCCGTGACCAGGTTAGCCGCCCCCTTTTCTGACCAGTGCTTCCTGTTTTGAGCTGCATAGTCCCTCTGCAGGATCCCCAGAGTGATGGCTGTGGCCCATTTATCCATCAAAACCTCCCTGTTTTCTCCATCTCCAGAGGTTCTCCATCACTCAGGGTTCGAATCCTAAACTGAATCTGACTTTCATTATCCTGTAAATATGGTAAGCAGGGGCTAACATGCTCACCTTGGTTATATTTACTTGAATGCACTGGCAGCAGAGCAAGAAAACATTTCCCTCCCCCCTCCCATTGGAGACTTACTAACCCATACTTGGAAGCAACCAAATCTCCCTTTCAAAATGAAAAACCAGCCTGGCAGCAAACAATCTCAAAGCCTGGACAGAGCCAACATAAATAATCCATTGTACATTGCATAAAGAGCCCAGGCCAGCAAATAGGAATTCCCCTTTTAAGATTAAAAAATAAATAAATAAAATAAAGTATTTCCCTTCAAAACATTATATAAGAACTCCCAGACAGCCCACAGGGAATGCAGAGAGACTCTCCGGGTTGTTAACATGAACAAGCAGCTGCTGACATGAGAGCACTCCAGGAGTAGCCAGTTGGCAAAGAGGCTGTTAAAGAGGAGGGTAGCATAGTAGGCATCGTCCATGCTGTTTATTGCACTGTGCACAAGGGAATAGCTGCCTTTGCACAGAATACATGCTGTCTTGTGTGTCCCAGAGACCTTTTTTATGACATTAGGGCCTAATCCCAATAATTTTATCCCATGAGTGCTCCTTACTCTCACAAATAAATAATCCCACTGAAATCAATGGGGTAACCCGTGTGAGTGAAAGTTTGTAGGACTCGGTCACCATGCAATATCAATTGATTCGTACAAGGTGGGCAGTGGACAGCATATATACGAGGGGTCCGCAACGTTCGGCACGCGGCTCGCCAGGGTAAGCACCCTAGCGGGCCGGGCCAGTTTATTTACCTGCTGACGTGGCAGGTTCGGACGATCGTGGCCCCCACTGGCCGCGGTTCACCGTCCCGGGCCAATGGGGGCGGCGGGAAGCGGCGCGGGCCAAGGGATGTGCTGGCTGCGGCTTCCTGCTGCCCCCATTGGCCCGGGACGGCGAACCACAGCGAGTGGGGGCCGCGATCGTCTGAACCTGCCGCGTCAGCAGGTAAATAAACTGGCCTGGCCCGCTAGGGTGCTTACCCTGGTGAGCCGCGTGCCAAACGTTGCCGACCCCTGATATGTACCGACTCTCATGATGGGTACCACACCAGCTCTCCCCACCCAAATCTGGGTTGTTTGGGTTTTTTTCAGTATAGCTGTGTAGTTGCATTCAGTTGCTCCTTTAGGACCCAGTCCAGCTAAGCATGTAAATAGTTCCATTCACATCAAAGGGACTGCTGATGTGCTTAAAGTCAAGCACATGCTTAAGCATTTTTCAGGATTAGGATTTTATAACCCCAAATCATCATTATCCCAGAAGTGGGTGATAATGGCTCCACTTTTATCCTGTTTTGCATTTTTCTCAGTTTATATACACAGCCCAGATATCCTCTCTCAGAAGCATCTGATGTATCCTGCCTTGGAAAAGGCCAGTTTGTCTGCAGTTGAACTAACATGGGTTGGTTACTTTATTGTATTCAGATTTCTGCATTGTAAAGCCGTATGCAATGCACAGGTCAGATTCAATAATGTCTTGGCTGCAGAACAAGAGTGAGACCCTCATTGGGACACTGACAGTTAGCATAACGCTGAAGTTCACTCTTGTGCCTGTTCAATTGTGGGTATATTTTCTTGGTTAAACTCCATTTTGCCTTTTGATCCTATTACTGCTGACGGGGTTGAGTGATAATGACCTGCCTGCCTGCCTGGCTGATTGAGATACATATATAAAATGAATAGTACAGTTAAAGCCAGTTGGGAGCTCCTGTTTACTCTGCCCCTAATTAATAGAGAAAGAAAAACTCAATGTCACTAAAAAGCAAGAAATTTAAAGCCATTTTAGTGACCTATAATTAACATCTAAAACCACAAGGCTCTATTAAGACAAATTGATTATTAAGATTCAAAATAGTATTAGGCACTTGTATGAACTGTAGACAAATAGTGTAGCCAACTATACTAGGTAGGCCAGCATTACAAGGATTCTCAGTCCTCTGGCTCTATAGCTTAAAATAATTGGCAGCTGTAGGCAGTACTGAATCCCTCTTCCCCATACTATAATAAGTATTTATCTTTACTCTGAAGGATCCATTATAGACTGCTACTGGAAGCAACATGCCAAGTAGGAGGTCCATTGCTCTGTTCTATGACAATTCCTCTGTTCCCTCATTCACACAGGCACCGTTGCTGAGGAGAGTAAAGAACTTGCTGAAAAGGAGATATGAGGCTCCCCCCCCCCACACACACACTGACATTTTTGAGTAAAATATTTGTGATTTTAATATAATAGTAATAAATAATAATACCTAGCTCTTAAATAGCATTTTTCATAAATAGATCTCAAAGCATTTGCAAAGGAGGGGTGTATCATTATTCCCATTTTGCAGATGGAGAAACAGAGGCAAAGGGAGATGAAGCAACTTGCCATGATCACCTAGAAGGGCTTGTGGCAGAGTCAGGGTTAGAACCCACCTCTCTTGAGTCCAAGTTCAGTGCTCTACCCACACCATTTATCCAGCTCTGGTAATTTTTATGACATGTCTGAGATCAATAAGTTTACATTGTTTAATTAAATAATTTGTACTAAATACTCTTTTGTATTGATAAATACTGCAACACATTAGCCAGATTTAAAGGACACAGTCAAGTGAACTTGTTTTGGGGAAGTTCTATGGCCTGTGTTTTACAACAGGTCAGACTAGATTATCACAATGGTCCCATCTGCCTTAGAATCTAGGAAGTCAAATTCGACCCAAAATGTAGGTTTTAATAAAATCTTTAAAAAGCCTAGGACCAACAAAAAAAAATTATGAGTTTAAAAAGTTATAATAGAAACTGTAGTTTTACACAGGTTAACATACCTTGCATTGTCCAAAACTCAGAGATTGCTGCTTTGTGCTACTTCGTGAGGACTTGAAAATGAAGTTGACTAGAAACTGGCAATAAGCAAAAGTGAAAATGATTAGTCTTTAACTGTCCTAGCTGAGAAAGATGCAAAAAAGGAAACATTCACAGCACAATCAACATTATGAAATTCATAGCATTGTCATATGTATTGTGGTAGCACCTATTTATGAATTGTTATTATTAATTGTTATTATTATTTGTATTATCATAGTGCCAAGAAGCCCTGTTCATGGACTAAGACCTTGCGTAGAAACAAGGAAGTCCCAATGGAGATTGCAACCCGATTGTGCTAGTTACTGTATGAAAACATAGCAAGAGACCGTCCCTGACAGAGAGCTTAAACTGTAAGAACACAAGTCAGGCAAAGGATGAAAGGTAGCACTGACATTCAATTTTTAAAATTATTTCAGTTTTAATAGTCAAAGGAATTATTTGCAATGTGAATTCTTTATAGCCACTCTATTTGGAGTGGAAGATATCATAAATTAGCTTTTGCTGATGTTTCCATTAAAAAAGACAGAAAACCCTTTGTAAGTTAAGTAATAGATCAAAACACTGCACAGAGGGTCAGGATTGTGTGTCTCGGTAGTTATACAGTCTGATCATTTGAGTTCCGTGCTTTCTAAGTCCCATAAATACATTTGCAGAAAAGACAAAAATCTAAGATCTAATGGGACTAAGAATATGTAGAAAATCATTCTATTATTGAAAAGGGAAGCAAAAAAGAAACAAGGAGAAATCTCTGGTCAGCAGAGTTAAAAATAATAATGAGGGTTTTTTTAAAGTATATTAGAAACAAAAGGATCCTTAACAAAAGGTTACTAGACAGAAATGGTAGAATTGTCAACTCAATAATTATATTTTTGGGAATCCTGCAATTGTCTAATTCTTCAAAGTGTTAAACTATTTTTGCACCTGCAAAATCTGTGGTAATATCAAACTTTGCACATAAAACCTATACTTGCTCATGTCAGCTGCTAAATGTGTATGCAAATGTACATTTTGGAGCATATGAAAAGGTCTATGGAGGATAAAGTACTATGTGTTTAGTTAGGGAAGGAAAGGTCAAAAGAATAGATAGTGGTGAGGTTTCTTAGATACTGTGGGAGTTCATCTTGGACATGCTGCTGAGAAAGCAGTCTCCTGTACCCATAAACTACACTCTTGTGGTAAGCAATTCCATTGTGCTAAAGAGGCAGTGTGATTGATGGCGTATTGATCCTGGAATTGCAGGCAAAATTCCCATTGACTTCACTTGGGCCAGGAATTCACCTTAAGTATCTTGAAGATAAGGACCAAGTTTTTCAACCAAATGCTGTCAAGATTGAGGATGGCCAACTCTCTGTGGGCCATCAGCAAGTGGACAACAGCCAATAGTTTGAATACTGCTGCTTTAATGTGCAGTAACCATACTCCAAGACATCTTGATTTAAAACGCAGGCCAGTGAAAACAGAGCCCCTTAATAACACCAATAAGCCGATCACTTTATTAAGTAGTTTTGTTGATTTAAGTAAAATGGCATTATTCACAAAGATTGATATTATTACAGCAGATGATCTTTTTCTGAGAGACAGACAGAAAAGTGATACTTTAGATGTATATTATTAGATTTAATCAGCGTTCTTTTAAATAATAGTTCCATCTTATTACAATTTGAACCGCCCCTCCATGAACCACCAGGCAGTGTGTCTTCATCTTTTATTTCTAATTGGGTCATAAATCTACAGCTGCCAAAATGATGCC
Organism: Terrapene triunguis; assembly: GCF_002925995.2. NCBI lineage: Eukaryota > Metazoa > Chordata > Testudines > Emydidae > Terrapene > Terrapene triunguis. The sequence goes on along the minus strand of NW_020698262.1, from coordinate 2,858,834 downwards.
CAAATGTTGGCATGCCTGCTCATTAATCATAATTTGTCTGCAGTAATGTGCACTCCATGCTACGACTTCTGCACAAAATATCTAAAGGAAATAAAAGTGCATTTTTACAATTACCTCTCTGTAATCGGTCCATCAAATTGTCTCCCCAGTATTTTGTTTATCGACTGTGTGCTGTAGGTTAGAATAAATCATAGTTTGTGCATAAGAAATGAAAGCACATTCATATACTGGGATTTCCTGAGGGCAAGATTGAAGAAAATGGCACAGTTCCTAAAGCTTATAAAGATGAAAAAGAAAGGAAAGCAAGCAGTATAAAAAGATATAAAATCTGTGTTGCTGTGCAAAGGTAGAAAAAGTTCACCTTTCTGATTTTTTAATTGCTTTGGTTTGGATTTTTTAAAATTATTTTTGTTTTTTTATTATTTTATCTTTAGGCATAAGTGACAGTTACGATGAAAATGATGCAGACTGAGGTGGCAAGATACACTCAAGCAGAAGACAAAAATAATTTTGGGAAACATTCTTACAAGATGCTTACAGCATATGTACTCAGTAATGTTTCCCTTAATAATAATGTTGGGGAAAATAAGCATCTCAGAAATTAGTGTTCATCTTCAGGGCTTCATGAATTGTGTTGTAAAAATGAAGTCCAGGCTATGCTAAGGAGGCACCTGATAATGATTCTATACTTAAGGTTGCATTCTATGGGGCATAAATTGGGGCTTAGCATGGGGCATAAATTCCTGGGTTTTTCCCCCTAAAAGCAGGTTACTTATCCATGTAAAATTTCACACAGTTAGCTTTTTTACCCCTTTTGGTTTTTCCATGTAGTTTCTGGTTGGTTTATCTTTATACATTTAACAGGAAGTGGTTTACTTTGGACAATGCCAGTTTTCCAATGTTACTGGAAATCTTTTTTTTTTTTTTTTAATTGTGTGTCTACACAAAATTTGGTAGATGAGTGGTAGATTTTTGTATCAGGGATAGGTTGACTTTGTTTTCCAATTTGAACGTAGGGCTGTTTTTAGCAGAGCTGATGGAAAAGCTTCCAACAGAACATTTTGTTTGTTATACAACATTTGTTTTTCCTAAAGGGTGAGGTTATTAAAAATTGCAATTACACCTCTTACAAGTGAGCAGTAAAAGGAAACAGAAATTACAATACAGACTTACTAATGTCAGAGACAAGACAACAGTTATATTTGTTTACTTTAAATTCATTTGTTTAATTTCAACTAGATTGCAAGTTACACATAGATTAATGTGTTTTTATTGTGTAACCCATTCAATTTTGTACTCAGTTGATTTCTACTTATTTATTTAGTGATTGTTTGGGCACCACTTTCCTTAACATTTAGGCTTATAGTTATTAAAGACAGTTATACATAAATAGTGATGTGTTAAACACATTATTTTATCCCTGGTGGGTATTGATGAAAACTTATAGGTTGCTATTATATCCTTCTCTTTTCCTTGGATGGGGTTTCATTTGTGAGTTCACAAAAAACACTAACAGACAGTACCAACAACCTACCAATAGCATGCAGGGAGATTTCCTCCTTAAGCAAAGGAAAAGACAAAAGGGTTTTAGAAAGGCTAAAACATTTTTGGACATTATGCTGGAGTTACTGAAAATGGACTCATGCCTCCCTGTTGACAGGCTCAGGTATTGGCACAGATGTCATAAGCTAATAGGGTGATACTATGGCAGATGCAGTCATTAATCAATCACCTCTCTTTGCATGTAGTCATATTGGCAGGACAGGTTTCTCCTGACTCCTGATTGTATCCAGAGCATAGATTAGAAGGCTCTATAATTGCATTAAGATAACTAACAAGGCAGTTAAGAGAGATTCTGGCTACACTGATGGCATGTTTAGAGCCTTTCAATGGAATGACACCAGATGGCAGCTGCCATCAGTATCTAGTAAGGAACATGTATTTACAGATGTGTAAGGAGTAAATTATTTTCAGGATCTACTCTCATGGTTAGGGCTTTGCTGAAAGATGTCTATAATTAAATCAAGTGCAGCTATTCTATTACTTTTAAGAAATTTATGGCCCTGAATTTTTTTCACATAACCATCCCTTAGTCATATATGGAAAGCAACTGCTCAAGTGCTGAGGTTGGCTTTCACTTCAACCACTTCTGGGTCATACTGAGACATGATGCAGGCAGAGCAGGCACCCAAAGGGAAAGACAACACAACGTGTCCTCCCACCTTGTACCTCTGCACTTGTTGCATTAAATATATTCCCTCTAAGTAAAGCAGCTGAAGTCCTCATATTTCCCCATCAAGAGCAAAAGGGCTGCACAAAACTAGCACTCAGATGCATTAGCCTCACATATTCACCAGCCATTTTAGATAATGGAGTAAGATTTACAAGGTAAGGTGGTCCGATGGCACCTTTAAGACTAACAGATGTATTGGAGCCTAAGCTTTCGTGGGTGAATGCCCACTTCGTAGGATGCATTCACCCACGAAAGCTTATGCTCCAATACATCTGTTAGTCTTAAAGGTGCCACAGGACTCTGTTGCTTTTTACAGATCCAGACTAACACGGCTACCCCTCTGATACAAGGTAAGGTGGCTAACCTCAATATTTAAAGTAATGAATGAAAGTTCAGTACAAGGAAGCACAAAGGAATACTGCTGACCCTAAGGTCACCATTTCTATTTGCTGAAACTGGCCAGTTCTTCCAATAACTTTATATATATAAGAGGGAGAGAGAGGCATATTTCTGCATGTAAAAATTCTTACACTTCACATCCAGTACAGGCATGCTCTTTTACCCAATCCCCCATTGTGTCTCCAGCTGGGAGAATTAGTATGCTTTCCTTAGCTGAGAGCCTACCAAGGGGAAGAAACTTGCTGGCAGCTGGAGAGAGTCAGGAAAGTCTGCCTGTGTGTCAGTTTTTAAGTTAACATTTCTGCTTGCCAATCATGTTTTATGTTAACTCAATTTGCATTGTTCTTGTTTAGCCTTGCTGTTTGGGGGGTTGTTTTAACTTGCTTTGAGGATTGAGGGGAAATGTTTGCCATATTATATTCCAACTGAAATTGGTACAGATTAATATTCTAGTCTGTACTTTGGAGGTGTCTAGTTTCCTCCTGATTTGGTTTGCAGCAAGCAGTGATAGCATCTTCCACTGTTTCCATCACGTTTACCTTCTCTCCATTTTGTTTGCACTCTTTGTCTTGCCATTTGAAGTTTTGTTTTAGCTTTAAGTCCCAGGGCTTAATTATTTAAAAGACCAGAATTCAAATAGATCACGTGTGGCCGGGGCCAGATATGGCATTCTATAGATTAGTGAATAATGAAAAATATGAGAGAACGAGAGACACAAGCCTTGATGTCCTATGGGCCTGATCCGGGGCGACACTGATATCAATGAGAGAGTTAGGACATGCATGTAGAAGAAGGTGCTTGGGAACAGTGCAGATGCCTGCATTGAGAATGAATAAAATGCAATCAAGAAGAATGAGAAATTAATTCATTACATATATGAATACAATATTAATGCTAAATGCAAATATTGAGGCAAGAAAAATAGAAAATTCAAGGGAGTACTTTGACAGACATATCCTTGAGAAAAGCACTGAAAGCAACTAGTGTAATTAAAAGTAACTGTAATTAAAAGTATAACAAGAGGCATTATAACAGGAATAGTAGATAGCAAAGCAGTATAGAGAGACATGGATGATATTCCTTTCTCCCTGAGGTCTTGTTCTATGATATGTATCTAAGTCATCTTTCCTGACTAGGCAATAACTCTTTGGATGCAGACCAGCAAACACAAGTGGAGTAGAACTAGTCATAAGGGAGAAACAAAACGTGAATGATATTGAAACTTTGCATAGTACATAAGCACGGCCAGCAATCCAGTCAACTGTTGTCACACTGATTTTTTTTAACCCAAAGAAACCCAACACAATCTATTCTGTAGTAACTTTTCTGACATAAACACAGGCTAAACTATAAGAGGAATCAAATCTGTTACTTATTGCAATTCTGACTTCAACTAATCAGAAATAATAATGGCATCTTATTGAAAATTCTTCATCATAAACAGAACATGAAACAGCAAGGCAAGGTAAGAACACCAAACTACTAAAAATGAAATAGCCACAGACTTGGAATACTGGGTTGAAAACAAGGAAACTTAACAAAACAAAACACAAACTACAAAGAGGCAAAAACTAGGAAGAGTGAGGATAAAATGAAAAATAAATTCTTAAACCATTGCTCAAAGCACAAACCAAGGCTTTCTGGTGTTTTGGAAAGTTTATTTATTTTTCCCCATTCCTTTTTATTGTTTCTGCACTTCTGCTTCTGGATGAGGCAGGAAGTAGTGAATTACTATAGGGTGACCATATTTTCCCAAAGGGAAAATGAGACACAGCACAGGGCCAGCCCATGGCCCCCTACCACCTGCCCGCACGGAGTTGGCTCAGCCCAAGCCGCTCTCCTGAGCCCTCCCTCCCATGCAGGTCTGGATACGCCACTTGTCCCTTCACCCCCATCCCCGCATGTTCCTCTGCGCCTCACTGTTGGTTGCACCCCACCTTTTTTTGGCAAACCTGTGCATTTGTCCAGTTTGCTCTTGCCAACTGATGAACTGAGTCAGGGGTCAGCAACGTTCGGCACGCGGCTCGCCAGGGTAAGCACCCTAGTGGGCCGGGCCAGTTTATTTACCTGTTGATGCGGCAGGTTCGGCCGATCGCAGCCCCCACTGGCCGCAGTTCACCGTCCCGGGCCAATGGGGGCGGCGGGAAGCCGCGGCCAGCACATCCCTCGCCCGCGCCGCTTCCCACCGCCCCCATTGGCCCGGGACGGCGAACCGCGGCGAGTGGGGGCCGCGATCGACCGAACCTGCCGCGTCAGCAGGTAAATAAACTGGCCCGGCCCACTAGGGTGCTTGCCCTGGCGAGCCGCGTGCCGAACGTTGCCGACCCCTGAACTGAGTATTGTATTTAGCAGTGACACTCTGAGTATGTTTCTCAGACCTGAGGAAGAACTCTGTGTAGCTCGAAAGTTTCTCTCTCTCACCAACAGAAGCTGGGCCAATAAAAGATATTATCTCACCCACCTTGTCTCGCTAGTATCCTGGGACCAACATAGCTACAATAGCACTGCATATAACTTTAAGCCTGTGAATAGTCCTATTGAAGTCAATGGGACTACTCGTATAGTTAAGTACATACTTAAATGATTTGTTGGATCACAGCCAGAGTCCTGTGCAAGATCAAGCTCTTAGGTTAATCATGATCTTTGTGTACTCAAATTCCCATGAGCATGTGTATGGAATAGCTATTGTTGTTGTGTAAGGCTCTGAGGGTAGCTGCGGAGACTAAAAAGTGGGGAAAGTGGGGTTCTAGGCTGCTGGGGACAGAACAGACTCCAAGTGACTGTTATTGCTATGTTATGTAATGTTTAAATAAAAATAAATTTAGTTAATACAAGCTCTCTGTGTTAATAAGAACAACCACGCAGCTTGCAAAGAACAGAGGATAATTTCTTACCATATGGCCTTAAAACCAGAAGAAATAAAGCTTGATGAAAACAAATAGTTAAAAGGTCTACAGAGAATTCGACGCAATTCAGAAGACATGAATATAGAGATTTGCATCAGAAATTCAGTAAATAGGACTCAATCCTTCAGGCCTTACTCTAGGCAGATCCTCATTCATTACATTCTGAAAATGTCTTTCAATGTGAGAGGCAGGATTACTTTAAAGGAATTTGGTACAATTTCCTAGTAGTTTTTGTTATTAATTCTGTTCATGTGTAATGTGTATGTTTTTGCTATGCACTTCTCTATGATGTAAGGGAACATGCTGCAAACAATAATACATATGATTAAAATATATATTTTAAAGAAAAACAAATGGAATAAAAATGACCTCTTTTCACTTTCTGTTTTCATTACATAACTGTTATATTCATAAAAAAAACGTGCAAATCTAGTCTAGCTACTAGACTACGAAGAGCCTCTCACTAGGAAAAAAAAAAGTCCAAAATTGTAGGAGTGGTTTTAAAATGTATGGGAGGTTGTTGTAATGGAAAAATTAACACATCAATTACACACCCAAAAAACCAGAGGGCAGATACTTTGAGTACTGAATACGTGGTAACCAATCATTTACGTACGTTCATATACTAAATACACCTTTTAAAATATTGTCTTTTGATAGACATACCTGGTTTGATACGTACAAGCGGAGTCCGCACTTTCACTCAGGTTAATAAAAACCTCAGAAACAACATGGCCTGGCTGGTGTAAAGTGGCTTACCCTACAATATGCTAATACCCTGCCTAATAGATATTTGATGATTATATTATTGCATAATATAATATAAGTTCCCTAGACAGCATAAACTCAGTGCTGTAATGATCAGTGTTTTGTTTCTGATGTTTATATGGCTATGGCAATGGTTTGTAAACCAAAAAAACTTCCTAAACAAATAGTTATAAAAAGTGTATAAATATGATCCCAAGTAAAAAAAAAAAAAAAAAAAAAGTGACCTTGTGTCAGTGAATACAACTTCTATGGTGAAAAGTTTGCTCTCTGTACAGCAGTTTTACCTGGAAAATAGATTTTCAATCCTTGGTAAAAAAGAATGTTCCAGCTGTGGATTCTATCTTTCATTTTGTAGATGCCAATTGAGGGGAGAACCCCAACCTTCTAAACAAAGCCATGAAAATGTGATTTGCACTAGTAGAGAAGATTTATTTTCCTCTTTTTTGCACAGCTCTAGTCTTCACTTGGTGCTGCTAAGAGAAAGCATCAAAGAACTGCTAATACTATATTTTAAAAGTACAGACCTGTGTAAATGCCAGTTGATGACCCCTCTTGCCTTCTATGCAACAAACCTATGTCTTTTCTCGTAGCCGTTATTTGATTTGCTGATGTTGAAATGAGCTTGTCTGACAAACCTACAAGTAACCTGGGTGTTTTAACCCATGTAAAACTATCCTGTTCTTTAGGAGAGATTGAAGAATACACGGATGGGCTTAAAATTCTAGAGCCAGGAACCTGATCAGGCACTTAAAGGTCTTATTTTTCTTTCCTTGTTTAATGAAAACAACCCTGCCCTGACTAGTCTAGAGTGAATGTCACTTGATCATGTGGTGAACAGTGACTAAACTCTAAGGATCACTGTTACTGGGAGGGGGATGCTGCACCAGCAGCATTTACAATCTAGGTTCTTACATGGTGCCATCACCATAGAATCTGAGCATCACATCCATAGAAGTGTGCTCACAACACCCTTTTGATGTAGGGTAATTAGAGCTGTGCATTTTATGAAGAAATTCAAGAATTTCAAATTTGGTTTTTGTTCTGAGTTGGGGAAAAAACAAACAAACTTTTTGAAGTTCTCCAGTGAGGAAAATTCTGAGAAAAAAAATCATTTAGGGTTGATCAAAATGTTGTGTTTTGATTTTGACTTTCTTTTGTATGAAATCTGATTCTCCTTGGAAAACTCAAAGCCCAGCTTTCAACGTGGCATGAACAAATTGCGGCATGTATCTAATTTAGGCATGAAATACCAGATGTGCATGTACACATGGCACTTACACACATGGCTAACTTAGATATCTAATTTGGCAGAGGGTACATCTGGTGTTTGAGGGTGTGCACAAATATTTGCACACAACTATAAAAATCTGGCCCATGCATTGTATGTAGGTAATAGATATGCACATATATTAGAGCACCTGCTACCAGTATCTACCCTTGGCTATTGTTAGAGAACTTTTGTACTTAGTGACCTCCTGTGTGCCAATTCAACTCCCAGAAGCATCATTCCTGGAAAGTTGTCTACGGACTGATGCTATGTCAACACTGGCAGTTCAGAGAAGATATATTAATAGTAAGCAACATCTTCTGACAGGAATACTTCTGTGAATAATATCATTATTCGTATTGGTATACTATTAGTTGCCCTAGCTGGAGATTGTATGCCAGGTAGCTGTAGCTGTGTCAGCCTCAGGATATTAGAGAGACAAGATGGTGAGGTGATTTCTTTCATTGGACCAACTTCTGAAGCTATAGGAGAATAGAGAGCAAATCCTGAAAGAAACATGGACATAGGAGTCCAAAGATACATTTCAAGTCTTTCTAATTTTCATAAAGAGACAGAGAAAGGATTATTTTTTAGCTTACATTCAAGGTGAAATGTCAGCTGAGGGGGGGAAAGAGCTGGAGGTCAAAGCATCCTATGTGCTGTAATTGTAGAAGACCTCAAGCTTACTGAAAATCTCTTAGCTAAAAAACATTTATCCTGGGAAGGGGGCGGGGGGCATATACAAGGAGTATTGGGAATTATTCTAACCTATTTTAAGACAGACTCTAAAAACCAGACTGTATATGGAATTGTGACTTTGTGAAGAGAGAGAAAGCAAGAGTCTCTCTGAAAAGCATTCGTTGTAATGAATGGTGAATTAGAATGCTGTATTGCAGCAAACTTGTTATCTGAAGTTCAGTTATTGTAAAGAAGCAGGTGCTCAGCAGAACAATGCCAGAGACTTCTACACGTGTTACCACCACTAGCTTCAGCAAGTGTTCAATGGAAGATGATCTAGGAACATAATCTAATAGGAAGAATAGGTAACCGAAAAAAACTTCAGGGTTCTCATTTCCAGCTCTGTTTCTGACTCAAGACCCAACCCTACACCCATTCAATTAATTCCACTGACTTCAGTGGAATTGGGCTGAGTAATAGGTTAAATGACCTTGGGCAAGTCACTTAGGCCTAGATCCTCAAAGGTATTTGGACGCCAAACTTCTACTCATTTTAGTGGAAGTTCGGAGCCTAAATAGCGTTGAGGATCCGGGCCATAACCTCGTTGTCCAAAGTTTGTGTAAAATGGCTTCTGTAATATCACGTACCTACCTGAAATTAAATTAATACCAGTGCATGTCTTTGAGATACTTAAAGGAAAAGCATTATATCCCTTCAACACCTTATTTTACCATTTGTTCATTTTTCGGATTAAGTCTTCAGAATTAAGATCAACAAAAGCAAGATAATAAAGTAGGGAAATATATATTAATGATTTATCATATATGCATGAAAAGAAGTGAACAGTTGACCAAACTGGCCTTCAAAAAAACATAGGACAATTAATTCATTCAAATAAGGCTTCAAGCAACAAGTGGACCCTGCCAATTTCAGTAAAAGTAAACACACTTCAAAAATTGGATAGACAGATCTAAATGTGATATTCAGGCCCAGTAGATGTTCAACATGATGGTGTTTCATACTGACAGTGTGTTCATATCTACAGATTTTACTTATTTATTTAGAAAACTGCACCTTTTTTTCCTCCAAATAATGGGATCTTTAACATAGCTAAAATTACTTACTAGGAAGGAGAGTTGAGGTTGTGTTCCTCAACAGGGCTTTAAACCTAATTCAAATGCCAAATGCACTTTGGAAAAATGTGAAAAGTTTAGTAAATTGGGCAAAACAGACCTAAAACTAGCTTTTTCAGCAGGGAAAGATGATCCCCTTTGACATCAGGACAAGAATGTAATGAACCATGAACCATCACATATGGTGACAGCCTCCCTGCTGTAGGAAGAGGGACAGAAGCGATTGGAGAACAACAACCTTTTCTCAGTCACTTTGTTAATGACTCTAATTAAATATTTGAATATAGTCAAAGTGAAGTCCTTAACAATAAGGATGTTTCACGGTTTAGAACATTTGATCATTTACACCCAGTTTATGAAAATGATAAAGATTTTTTCCAATGATTTGTTCATATAAATTATTAAGCTGCCAAGTGAACTAATTTGACCCCCGTAATTCTCTAAACACTAATAAAATGGATTATGCATGGCTTCAGGGGTAAGCTTTTCAGTCCTATGCAGATGATGTTCAAAGCATATCTCTTACAGTAAAACCATCTGTTTTTCTAATACAAATCTGCTGTCTGATTTATTGGTGGCTGCCTATCACTCTTCATTCTCCTTAATAGTCTTTTGTGGCCCGATTGACCTGTTGAATTTTTTAATGCATGTTTAATTATTGTTCAGTGCTTTCCACAATGGATTGGTGCTTATGTAAATATAATATATATTGGGTCAAACCAATCGTCCATCTAGCCTCCTCTCCTATCTCTGACAGTGGCCAATACCAGAGGTGTCAGAAGGAAAGTATGTATGAAAACAAAATAAAATATTGGGTGGAACGGTTCAAAGGCTTTAAACTGGGAAATGTTGGACCTCAAAATAAAAAAGTCCAAGAACATACATTGAGACCCTCTGAAGTTGTCTTTTCTTGGTTCCAAGGAGAAAGAGTTCCCACTACAAAATGGGTCAAATGTTTTTAATCGAGAATTTATGTTTTTCCTCACTTTTCTTTGCCCTCATCACATCTCAAGATCTAAGATGACCTTTCCAACATGCAAGCATCTCAACTTGGATTTGTGGAATCTTGGCTTATGCCAACATTATTACACAATGATAAGACGACCAGCCTTTTGTAGTGCAATAATTCCATTTGGATGAAGCTGAAAATGCTCATCTGTAACAAAAAATGTCCATATTACATTTTCTCTTCTGTCTGATAAAACAGACAGTAAGCCACAAATAAGCAATGCAGTGAACATGTTATGTGATGGTCCCTATTTATTGATAATTATCTCTTACATATCTGAGTAAGCTTATGTTCCTGAAGGTTTAGGGAAGGCCCTAGAGGAATAACTAGCAAGAATTAACACTCTACTGCACATTCTAATTAGGATTTAATTAGGATTTTTTTTTAAAGTGCAGTGCATGTTTTCAGCAAGTGCATAATCACTGACTTATTGCTTGTAGGTTTTTTACATATTTTTCATTGTAAATATCCAATTATAATTGTCATTTTAGGTCAAATTTAAGAAATGAAAATTATATTTCAGTTTAGAGGAAGAAATATGTTTCCTCTTGCACAGTATTGTCTATTGTGATTCTTTAATATTTCATCTCAGTTTATAGTATTTTTCCACATTATTAGTCCAGCATGGAAGACTTTAAAATTGCATTGCTTCATGATTTTTCTGTATAAAACAGGATGTTCCCCATAAATTACACCATAACTCTTTTTCCATCAGCATCCAGTCTTATTGTGATTAATGGTTATGAACTATGGCTCACATAACAAATTCCACCCCAAATCAAAAATGAGGTATGGATCTTTCTGTAATTTTCTTGGTCTTGGGACAGGAACGTTATACAAATTTCAAACTAACTTATTATAATGGTATTTCCCCTTTTTCCCCTGTTTTTGGCTCGCCTCACAAACAGAACTTATTTAATTCAAGGAGATAGATGGAGCTCTGTAAATTTATGGAGCCTAGATGATCTGTAAATTTAGGGCCTGATTCAAACCCCAGTGAAATCAATGTGCTTTGACTCAAATCCTTAGCGATTTTTTAGAATGTTTCCTAATCCAGAAATGGAAAAATCTGCACAAAAGTAATAAGTAAACGGATGCTATAGGTAGTTTTTGAAACTACTGCAAATGAATTCAGAAATCCAAAATCAGAAATCAACTCATGATGCAGGGATTTGCTAATTACTTGACCACTCTTGGGATAACTAAAATCTTAAGAACCTTTGATTTGTACCATTGGTCTTGTTGCTACTTTTAACAATAGTCTCCCCAAGTGTAAGGTATTCCCTAAGTGTAAGTGCAAGGTACTTTTACTCAGTTATGAATGTTACTTGCTGTGTTCTATTGCCCTCTTCTCCAGACCAAGTTGTTTCAATTAACTTCCTTTGCTAATTTCTCATCTTTACTTCTCTGGCCACATAACTAAAGATGCTCTTAGGCTGTGCTCACTCTAACTTGTTTCAGTGTGAGACCATGACTATAATCTCCCTTTGGGACTCTTCACTTACTCTACTTTGCGTCATTAACCCAAAACCATCTTTGATATGCATTAATCCAGCACAGACTCTCACATGCTCAATATCCTTGCTAGTGACTATATAAGGAACTGGTTAAAGGGGAGACTACAACGGGTCATAATGAAAGGTGGAGGGAAGTTACTAGTGGGATCAATCTTATTTAACATTTTTATTACTGACCTTGACACAAAAAGTGGGAGCATGCTAATAAAAGGTGATGCAACCATGAAAAAGGTTAAATGCAGTATTAGGATGCATCAGGTGAGGTATTTCCAGTAGAGACAGGGAAGTGTTAGTACCATTATACAAGGCACTGGTGAGATTTCACCTCGACTACTGTGTGCAATTCTGTCCTCCTATGCATAAGCAAGATGAATTTGAACTGGAACAAGTGCAGAGAAAGGCTACTAGGATGATATGAGGAATGGAAAAAAAAAAACACCAAAACTATCTTATGAGAGGAGACTCAAAGAGTTTGGCTTGTTTAGCCTAATCAAAAGAAGGCTCAGGGGAGATGGGATTGCTCTCTATAAATACATCAGATGGATAAATACCAGGGAGGGAGAGTTGTTGTTTAAGTTAAATGCCAATGTGGATACAAAAACAAATAGCTATAAACTGACCATCAACAAGTTTAGGCTTGAAATTAAGTGAAGGTTTCTAATCATCAGAGGAGTGACGGTCTGGACATCCTTCCAAGAGGCATAGTGGTTGGCAAGAGACCCTAATTGGCTTCAAGACTTAGATTAATACGTTTTTGGAGGGGATGATATGATAAGACTGCCTACAATGGCATGTAGCCGAGCTGTGACTGCTAGCAGCAAATATCTCCAATGGTTGGTGATGGGACTCTAGATGGAGATGATTCTGAGTTACTACAGAGAATTCTTTCCCAAGTGTCTGGCTGGATGGTCTTGCCCATGTGCCCAGGATCTAACTGATCACCATATTTGGGGTCAGGAAGGAATTTTACCTCTGGTCAGATTGGCAGGGGTTTTTGCCATCCTCTGCAGCATAGGGCATGGGTCACCTGATGGTTTAAACTAGTGTAAATGGTGGATTCTCTGTAATTTAAAGTCTTTAAATCATTATTTGAGGACTTCAGTAACTCAGCCAGAGTTTATGGGTCTATTACAGTAGTGGGTGGGTAAGGTTCTGTGGCCTGCAAATGTGCAGGAGGTCAGTCTAGATCAGGGGTCGGCAACGTTCGGCACGCGGCTCGCCAGGGTAAGCACCCTAGCGGGCCTGGCCAGTTTATTTACCTGCTGACGCGGCAGGTTCAGCCGATTGCGGCCCCCACTCGCCGCGGTTCGCCGTCCCGGGCCAATGGGGGCGGCAGGAAGTGAGTGTGTACTTAAACAATTTGTTGGGTTGGGATCTAAAAATAAGAGAAAAACACAAAAATCTCTCTCAGAATTTCTTCCTTCTTTTGGTTTCCTGTCAGTATACAGGTTTACCCAGACTCAAAAAGCAGAACAAAATTATAATACTAGATAAGTGAGAAATTTTTCAATATGTCCAGGCACACTGACTTTGATAATTTAAATACATGCATTATCAATCACAGCACAAAACATTTCAGCTTAAGCCTGTTTGTAAAAGATTACAAATTAAATTCTTGAAAAAACACTATTTTCTAACCCACTTCATTTGAAACAATTTTCCTTTTCAGTAGCTATACTGCATTTTAGAACATCACATTAGATTATGTCAAAAATGTAGCAGAAAAGGCAAAGCTTTTATTAAAATGTAGTTGCATGAAAAATATTTCAGGATGGATGAAATTTGGAAGACATTTTGTAGCTAATTACTAGGTCACTTTGGTCAAAAAGCTAGTATCTCTATTAGCCATGTGTACAATAAAGATGAGCAATTTTCTACTGGCATTGTTTAAAGGAGCATTTTGGGCCAGATTTTACCTTGTAAAAGTGAATTTGGCCTTACACATCTCAAGTAATATAAAAGAATTGAAGTTATGATGTTTCCAAGGCCTAATGTTGCACAAGAAGCAGGAAAATGTGTTTTAAAATACCAGACAATGGCTGGGAAAAGATAATTTAACCCCCTTTGCTTTCTGTTGGATTTCTCCATTTTTTAACAGAAGATTTCAGTGATATCAAACCCTAGAATATATGCTTTAATCATAAATAACATCTAGTTTTTATATAGCACCATTCATTGGTAGATCTCAAAGCACTTTACAAAGAAAGCCAGTATCATTATTCCCACTTTGTTCTCTCAATAGATCTTAAATAGATATTTAAGAACAAGTTCTTCCTCGGTTTAAACACATTTAAAACAGTTGACACCAGGAATGAATCTGGTCCATTTGGGATCAGTCCTTAAAGTTCACTGCTTCCATCATTCCTCTTAACTTCAATGCAACATCATTTTATTGCTCCTAGCGGGGCATACATCTGTACCAACTGGAAAGGAACATGGATTCTACACTGAGGTGTATGGTTCCCCAATCTAGTGCTCTGAGGCAGCTCCATGGGGCTGTCATCTGTGGTCTGAGGCATAGATTTCACAGCACGTCCTAGCCCAAACAATTAGCGCTGCTACAGCCAATTTAATCCAGGAGTGTACACCTTCTTGTTTTCCCTATGGCAATAAATTTAGTACCATATAATGTCTTTGGCAGTCTCATTTCCATGTGTTTAAGGTGGAGCAGCTGCTGCTATCATAAGCACAGCAGTTTATATTAACATTGACAGTGATCAGAATTTTTTTTATACTTTTAATCCAAATCCAATGTTCATTGTTTAATCCAAATAGGAGGCTTTCCAATGACTTCGCTGGGCTTTGGATCAGGCCCTTAAAGAACTTCAGGTGTATAGCATTGTCTCTTCTTATGACACCATAAGTAGCAAGATGCTTTCCCAGTTGAGGAGAAATCAGTGACATGAAATCTTGGTATACTTTAAGTGAAACTTATTTTATATACTCATGCACACCAGTGTTAAAACAGAGGTGGTCAAATAGCATGCAGGGCAATCCCTTCTTTCAGGAATCTCATCCCAACAGAGTTCCCAGAGAACAGCTTTGTTTCAGGAATTGGCTCCAATCAAAGACCAAGGTAGAGAGAAAAGTCTCATGCTATGGACTCAACTCCTTCTACTCAGAAAAGAGTTTTACATAACCAGCATGCCTTCCCAAGACTGAACATTTGCTTACATCAGGGGTCGGCAACGTTTGGCACGTGGCTCACCAGGGTAAGCACCCTAGCGGGCTGGGCCAGTTTATTTACCTGCTGACGCGGCAGGTTCGGACGATCTTGGCCCCCACTGGCCGCGGTTCGCCATCCCGGGCCACAGGGGGCGGCGGGAAGCCGTGGCCAGCACATCCCTCACCCGCGGCACTTCCCGCCGCCCCCATTGGCCCGGGATGGCGAATGGGATGGCCCGTGGGGGCCACGATCGGCCGAACCTGCCGCGTCAGCAGGTAAATAAACTGGCCCAGCCCGCTAGGGTGCTTACCCTGGCGAGCCACGTGCCAAACGTTGCCGACCCCTGGCTTCCATGCTCAAAGATAGCCTGGATGACTATGGGTAACAGTGCCACACACTGAGGCCTGCCATAACCATAATACAAAAAATATGGACATCTTCCATATGAACATTTCTTCTCCTATCATACAATAGCTTTTCCTGAAACTTTATCCTAACCAGGGCCGGCTCCAGGCACCAGCTTAACAAGCAGGTGCTTGGGGCGGCCAAAGGAGAGGGGCGGCACCTGCGGCAATTCGGGGGCGGCAGGTCCCTCACTCCCTCTTGGAGCGAAGGACCTGCCGCTGAACTGCTGCCGCCGATTGCGGCTTTGTTTTTCCAATTGCTGCCGCCAATCGCTATCGCGGCTTTTTTTTTTGCTCGGTGCGGCAGAAATGCTGGAGCTGGCCCTGATCCTAACATATATTTAACACAAATTAATCAGAGTATTTGTAGCATAGTTTTTTTGAAAAGCTTGTTTAGCTTTGAGATCTTTTTCTGAAATGTAAACCTGGCCGGGGGTCCACAAGGGATATTTAATTTTAGACATTTTCCCCCTTGCTACTAAATAAATAGTACGTAATAGATCACCCCTCCTCCTCACAAAATTAATCTGGCACAAAAAGGTGCCATTATACATGAAGTGCCTGACCAAAGGTCCACTGAAGTCAGAGTCCTTCCATTGACTCCAATAGGCCTGGGCTCATGATCTATATAAACAATACTTCTTTTTAAATTAATCAATTCACTTCCTCTGATCTGGATCTTTTTTACATTTTATTTTTCTCTTAAATTGAACAGGAAGCTTATTGTGTTCAAGTCAAGTATTTGAACCAAGATGTTTGAAATTAGGCACAAATCACTGTTGTTCAGGCTTTTTTTTTTTTTAAAGCAAAACAAAATATTTAAAATACCAAACTGTGTAGTCTGGAGTGTTTATTTCTCCTTTCAGATAAAAGAATCATTCTATCTGATAGTATTAAAAGGGCAAAATGTAAAGTGCTGCATTTAAAATCACTGAGTTTGTAAAAGTGGGTAAGATTAAATATTCATGGTGTTTCTGTAATCTAACTGACTATATCTACATCATCTTGATGAATGGTACACTGGCAGTGACAGTGTTGAAGAAAATCTTGCAAAAGCCAAAAGACAATTTCCCTTGTAATCCAGCTGTTAACATTCTCTGTCGTAAGACTGTCCCTTTCCAAAGCTGTTATTTGCTATTTCAGGATCCAGCTGTTTTTGATTGGTGGATGCTTCCCTTAGATCAACATGTAGAGGGAAAACTTCCACATAGATGTGGCCTGGCTGCATCGACAGCCCTGCCTTCTCCACCCCTGGCTGATGCAGAGGGTGCTCCATAAATCCAGAGACCATGCTAGGATAGGGTTTGGAGACTGGGTGGGCCAGGAAGAGGAAGGGAATTGGACTAAGGTAAGAGAGGAGATAGGGAGTGCACACTAGCCTATCTCCTGGAGGGCTTAATCAGAAAGGGGGGAAAAATCCTGGCTGAGCCACTTCTGCTGATCGCTGCCCAAGGATCCTGGAGGCATCTCTGTTGGAGTTATGCTGCCAGGGAGCTTGGCAGAGCACACCAGGAAGAGGGGGGATAAAGAGCCAGCCAGGAGGCACAGGGCCTTCATGTGGATAGCTCTAGCTTGCTGTGTACTCCTTCAGATTTGGGGATGGGCCAGATGGTCTTTTCTATGGGGAGGGTGAAAATCGCCCCCACACAATGGGGTAGCATGAAAGGCTTTCTGTGAGGGGATCTTAGTGGAGAACTCCTCTTGCATTGTCCCATCCCATAAATTTTACCACAGGAGGGGGGAGTCAGGCCTGGCAGTATTTTACTCAAGTATATTCACACTGATATGGCAGAAGATTTAACTCTGCTACCAATGATGATACAGAACAATCCTTTAAAGAGTTCAAAGCACAGCCTAATGAGAACTCTCAAACTTCCACTAATTTTACTAGATCTTTTAAATCAATCACTTTCTTCGTCACTGTTTCCTCCACCCACTCCTCCTTCCTAACTCTGCAGTTAAGTGATAAGGCTGAACGTGTGCCATCAACAACCTAGATTTCTAAAACACATGGACTATATCGCCTTGGATGGAACAGTCCCGTCTTAAATTTATAATGTAGAAAGCAGCTTTGGCCAACATTTGAGAG